>NC_060184.1:2037488-2109988 GCF_021184085.1 Oncorhynchus gorbuscha
GGGTATTCAGCTCTGGCCCTACGGGGTCCCTAAGCCTGCAGAACAGGGGCATTCAGCTCTGGCCCTACGAGATCCCTAAGCCTGCAGAATAGGGGTATTCAGATCTGGCCCAACGACATCCCTAAGCCTGCAGAACAGGGGTATTCAGATCTGGCCCAACGAGGTCCGTAAGCCTGCAGAACAGGGGTATTCAGCTCTGGCCCTACGAGGTCCGTAAGCCTGCAGAACAGGGGTATTCAGCTCTGGCCCTACGAGGTCCGTAAGCCTGCAGAACAGTTGTATTCAGCTCTGGTCCTACGAGGTCCCTAAGCCTGCAGAACAGGGGTATTCAGCTCTGGCCCAACGAGGTCCCTAAGCCTGCAGAACAGAGGTATTCAGCTCTGGTCCTACGAGGTCCGTAAGCCTGCAGAACAAGGGTATTCAGCTCTGGCCCAACGAGGTCCCTAAGCCTGCAGAACAGAGGTATTCAGCTCTGGCCCTACGAGGTCCGTAAGCCTGCAGAACAGGGGTATTCAGCTCTGGCCCAACGAGGTCCCTAAGCCTGCAGAACAGGGGTATTCAGCTCTGGCCCTACGAGGTCCGTAAGCCTGCAGAACAGGGGTATTCAGCTCTGGCCCAACGAGGTCCCTAAGCCTGCAGAACAGGGGTATTCAGCTCTGGCCCAACGAGGACCGTAAGCCTGCAGAACAGGGGTATTCAGCTCTGGCCCTACGAGGTCCCTAAGCCTGCAGAACAGGGGTATTCAGCTCTGGCCCTACGAGGTCCCTAAGCCTGCAGAACAGGGTTATTCAGCTCTGGTCCTATGAGGTCCGTAGCCTGCAGAACAGGGGTATTCAGCTCTGGCCCAACGAAGTCCCTAAGCCTGCAGAACAGAGGTATTCAGCTCTGGCCCAACGAGGTCCGTAAGCCTGCAGAACAGAGGTATTCAGCTCTGGCCCAACGAGGTCCCTAAGCCTGCAGAACAGAGGTATTCAGCTCTGGCCCAACGAGGTCCCTAAGCCTGCAGAACAGAGGTATTCAGCTCTGGCCCAACGAGGTCCGTAAGCCTGCAGAACAGGGGTATTCAGCTCTGGCCCTACGAGGTCCGTAAGCCTGCAGAACAGGGGTATTCAGCTCTGGCCCTACGAGGTCCCTAAGCCTGCAGAACAGAGGTATTCAGCTCTGGCCCAACGAGGTCCGTAAGCCTGCAGAACAGGGGTATTCAGCTCTGGCCCTACGAGGTCCGTAAACCTGCAGAACAGGGGTATTCAGCTCTGGCCCTACGAGGTCCGTAAGCCTGTAGAACAGGTGTATTCAGCTCTGGTCCTACGAGGTCCCTAAGCCTGCAGAACAGGGGTATTCAGCTCTGGCCCAACGAGGTCCCTAAGCCTGCAGAACAGAGGTATTCAGCTCTGGCCCTACGAGGTCCGTAAGCCTGCAGAACAGGGGTATTCAGCTCTGGCCCAAAGAGGTCCCTAAGCCTGCAGAGCAGGGGTATTCAGCTCTGGCCCTACGAGGTCCCTAATCCTGCAGAACAGGGGTATTCAGCTCTGGCCCTACGAGGTCCGTAAGCCTGCAGAACAGGTGTATTCAGCTCTGGTCCTACGAGGTCCCTAAGCCTGCAGAACAGGGGTATTCAGCTCTGGCCCAACGAGGTCCCTAAGCCTGCAGAACAGAGGTATTCAGCTCTGGCCCTACGAGGTCCGTAATCCTGCAGAACAGGGGTATTCAGCTCTGGCCCAACGAGGTCCCTAAGCCTGCAGAACAGGGGTATTCAGCTCTGGCCCAACGAGGTCCCTAAGCCTGCAGAACAGCTCTGGCCCTACGAGGTCCCTAAGCCTGCAGAACAGGGGTATTCAGCTCTGGCCCAACGAGGTCCGTAAGCCTGCAGAACAGGGGTATTCAGCTCTGGCCCAACGAGGTCCCTAAGCCTGCAGAACAGGGGTATTCAGCTCTGGCCCAACGAGGTCCGTAAGCCTGCAGAACAGGGGTATTCAGCTCTGGCCCAACGAGGTCCGTAAGCCTGCAGAACAGGGGTATTCAGCTCTGGCCCTACGAGGTCCCTAAGCCTGCAGAACAGGGGTATTCAGCTCTGGCCCTACGAGGTCCCTAAGCCTGCAGAACAGGGGTATTCAGCTCTGGCCCTACGAGGTCCGTAAGCCTGCAGAACAGGGGTATTCAGCTCTGGTCCTACGAGGTCCCTAAGCCTGCAGAACAGGGGTATTCAGCTCTGGCCCAACGAGGTCCCTAAGCCTGCAGAACAGAGGTATTCAGCTCTGGCCCTACGAGGTCTGTAAGCCTGCAGAACAGGGGTATTCAGCTCTGGCCCAATGAGGTCCGTAAGCCTGCAGAACAGGGGTATTCAGCTCTGGCCCAACGAGGTCCGTAAGCCTGCAGAACAGGGGTATTCAGCTCTGGCCCAACGAGGTCCCTAAGCCTGCAGAACAGGGGTATTCAGCTCTGGCCCTACGAGGTCCGTAAGCCTGCAGAACAGGGGTATTCAGCTCTGGCCCTACGAGGTCCCTAAGCCTGCAGAACAGGGGTATTCAGCTCTGGCCCAACGAGGTCCCTAAGCCTGCAGAACAGAGGTATTCAGCTCTGGCCCAACGAGGTCCGTAAGCCTGCTGAACAGGGGTATTCAGCACTGGCCCAACGAGGTCCGTAAGCCTGCAGAACAGGGGTATTCAGCTCTGGCCCAACGAGGTCCGTAAGCCTGCTGAACAGGGGTATTCAGCTCTGGCCCAACGAGGTCCCTAAGCCTGCAGAACAGGGGTATTCAGCTCTGGCCCAACGAGGTCCCTCAGCCTGCAGAACAGAGGTATTCAGCTCTGGCTCTACGAGGTCCCTAAGCTTGTATAACAGGGATATTCAGCTCTGGTCCTACGAGGTCCGTAAGCCTGCAGAACAGGGGTATTCAGCTCTGGCCCAACGAGGTCCCCCACCTGCAGAACAGAAGTATTCAGCTCTGGCCCAACGAGGTCCGTAAGCCTGCAGAACAGAGGTATTCAGCTCTGGCCCTACGAGGTCCCTAAGCCTGCAGAACAGGGTATTCAGCTCTGGCCCTACGAGGTCCCTAAGCCTGCAGAACAGGGGTATTCAGCTCTGGCCCAACGGGGTCCCTAAGCCTGCAGAACAGGGGCATTCAGCTCTGGCCCTACGAGATCCCTAAGCATGCAGAACAGGGGTATTCAGCTCTGGCCCAACGAGGTCCGTAAGCCTGCAGAACAGGGGTATTCAGCTCTGGCCCTACGAGATCCCTAAGCCTGCAGAACAGGGGTATTCAGATCTGGCCCAACGAGGTCCGTAAGCCTGCAGAACAGGGGTATTCAGCTCTGGCCCTACGAGGTCCGTAAGCCTGCAGAACAGGGGTATTCAGCTCTGGCCCAACGAGGTCCCTAAGCCTGCAGAACAGGGGTATTCAGCTCTGGCCCTACGAGGTCCGTAAGCCTGCAGAACAGGGGTATTCAGCTCTGGTCCTACGAGGTCCCTAAGCCTGCAGAACAGGGGTATTCAGCTCTGGCCCAACGAGGTCCCTAAGCCTGCAGAACAGGGGTATTCAGCTCTGGCCCAACGAGGTCCGTAAGCCTGCTGAACAGGGGTATTCAGCACTGGCCCAACGAGGTCCGTAAGCCTGCAGAACAGGGGTATTCAGCTCTGGCCCAACGAGGTCCGTAAGCCTGCTGAACAGGGGTATTCAGCTCTGGCCCAACGAGGTCCCTAAGCCTGCAGAACAGGGGTATTCAGCTCTGGCCCAACGAGGTCCCTCAGCCTGCAGAACAGAGGTATTCAGCTCTGGCCCTACGAGGTCCCTAAGCTTGCATAACAGGGATATTCAGCTCTGGTCCTACGAGGTCCGTAAGCCTGCAGAACAGGGGTATTCAGCTCTGGCCCAACGAGGTCCCCCACCTGCAGAACAGAAGTATTCAGCTCTGGCCCTACGAGGTCCGTAAGCCTGCAGAACAGAGGTATTCAGCTCTGGCCCTACGAGGTCCCTAAGCCTGCAGAACAGAGGTATTCAGCTCTGGCCCTACGAGGTCCCTAAGCCTGCAGAACAGGGGTATTCAGCTCTGGCCCTACGGGGTCCCTAAGCCTGCAGAACAGGGGCATTCAGCTCTGGCCCTACGAGATCCCTAAGCCTGCAGAATAGGGTTATTCAGATCTGGCCCAACGAGGTCCGTAAGCCTGCAGAACAGGGGTATTCAGCTCTGGCCCTACGAGATCCCTAAGCCTGCAGAACAGGGGTATTCAGATCTGGCCCAACGAGGTCCGTAAGCCTGCAGAACAGGGGTATTCAGCTCTGGCCCTACGAGGTCCCTAAGCCTGCAGAACAGGGGTATTCAGCTCTGGCCCAACGAGGTCCGTAAGCCTGCAGAACAGGGGTATTCAGCTCTGGCCCAACGAGGTCCGTAAGCCTGCAGAACAGGGGTATTCAGCTCTGGCCCTACGAGGTCCCTAAGCCTGCAGAACAGGGGTATTCAGCTCTGGCCCTACGAGGTCCCTAAGCCTGCAGAACAGGGGTATTCAGCTCTGGCCCTACGAGGTCCGTAAGCCTGCAGAACAGGGGTATTCAGCTCTGGTCCTACGAGGTCCCTAAGCCTGCTGAACAGAGGTATTCAGCTCTGGCCCTACGAGGTCCGTAAGCCTGCAGAACAGGGGTATTCAGCTCTGGTCCTACGAGGTCCCTAAGCCTGCAGAACAGAGGTATTCAGCTCTGGCCCTACGAGGTCCGTAAGCCTGCTGCTTTTCTGTTCTACCTGATCATTAATAGCACCTGTGTGACCCAGCCGGTGTCCCAGGTTTAAATCCGTGCCTGACAATGAAAAAATGCAGTGGAATTGGCTTCAATGTGCATCGTATAGTTGGAGACGTATAGAGCCAGAGGAAACCCATTTGCACTAGTCAGAGCAGGACCTTTCAATCAGTAATTACAGAAAACAATACAATGTTTCTATAGCAAATGGGACCTCATGAGAACTCTCAATCCTGGTCGACGGCAAGTTTCACATTCTGCATTTACTACAGTTAATGTCAAAACTTTAACTCTATGTTCTAGACTAGTATCAGGGAGTGTTACTCTAGTCTAACTCTATGAACCAGACTAGTATCAGAGTGTGTTACTCTAGTCTAACTCTATGAACCAGACTAGTATCAGAGTGTTACTCTAGTCTAACTCTATGAACCAGACTAGTATCAGAGTGTTACTCTAGTCTAACTCTATGTTCCAGACTAGTATCATAGAGTGTTACTCTAGTCTAACTCTATGTTCCAGACTAGTATCATAGAGTGTTACTCTAGTCTAACTCTATGTTCCAGACTAGTATCATAGAGTGTTACTCTAGTCTAACTCTATGTTCCAGACTAGTATCAGAGTGTTACTCTAGTCTAACTCTATGTTCCAGACTAGTATCAGAGTGTTACTCTAGTCTAACTCTATGTTCCAGACTAGTATCATAGAGTGTTACTCTAGTCTAACTCTATGAACCAGACTAGTATCAGAGTGTTACTCTAGTCTAACTCTATGTTACAGACTAGTATCATAGAGTATTACTCTAGTCTAACTCTATGTTCCAGACTAGTATCATAGAGTGTTACTCTAGTCTAACTCTATGAACCAGACTAGTATGATAGAGTGTTACTCTAGTCTAACTCTATGAACCAGACTAGTATCATAGAGTGTTACTCTAGTCTAACTCTATGAACCAGACTAGTATGATAGAGTGTTACTCTAGTCTAACTCTATGTTCCAGACTAGTATCATAGAGTGTTACTCTAGTCTAACTCTATGAACCAGACTAGTATCATAGAGTGTTACTCTAGTCTAACTCTATGTTCCAGACTAGTATCAGAGTGTTACTCTAGTCTAACTCTATGTTCCAGACTAGTATCAGAGTGTTACTCTAGTCTAACTCTATGAACCAGACTAGTATCAGAGTGTTACTCTAGTCTAACTCTATGTTCCAGACTAGTATCATAGAGTGTTACTCTAGTCTAACTCTATGTTCCAGACTAGTATCAGGGAGTGTTACTCTAGTCTAACTTTATGAACCAGACTAGTATCAGAGTGTTACTCTAGTCTAACTCTATGAACCAGACTAGTATCAGGGAGTGTTACTCTAGTCTAACTCTATGTTCCAGACTAGTATCATAGAGTGTTACTCTAGTCTAACTCTATGTTCCAGACTAGTATCAGAGTGTTACTCTAGTCTAACTCTATGTTCCAGACTAGTATCAGAGTGTTACTCTAGTCTAACTCTATGAACCAGACTAGTATCAGAGTGTTACTCTAGTCTAACTCTATGTTCCAGACTAGTATCAGAGTGTTACTCTAGTCTAACTCTATGTTCCAGACTAGTATCAGAGTGTTACTCTAGTCTAACTCTATGTTCCAGACTAGTATCAGAGTGTTACTCTAGTCTAACTCTATGAACCAGACTAGTATCAGAGTGATACTCTAGTCTAACTCTATGTTCCAGACTAGTATCAGAGTGTTACTCTAGTCTAACTCTATGTTCCAGACTAGTATCAGAGTGTTACTCTAGTCTAACTCTATGTTCCAGACTAGTATCATAGAGTGTTACTCTAGTCTAACTCTATGTTCCAGACTAGTTTCAGAGTGTTACTCTAGTCTAACTCTATGTTCCAGACTAGTATCAGAGTGATACTCTAGTCTAACTCTATGTTCCAGACTAGTATCAGGGAGTGTTACTCTAGTCTAACTCTATGAACCAGACTAGTATCAGAGTGTTACTCTAGTCTAACTCTATGTTCCAGACTAGTATCATAGAGTGTTACTCTAGTCTAACTCTATGAACCAGACTAGTATCAGAGTGTTACTCTAGTCTAACTCTATGTTCCAGACTAGTATCAGAGTGTTACTCTAGTCTAACTCTATGTTCCAGACTAGTATCAGAGTGATACTCTAGTCTAACTCTATGTTCCAGACTAGTATCAGGGAGTGTTACTCTAGTCTAACTCTATGTTCCAGACTAGTATCAGAGTGTTACTCTAGTCTAACTCTATGTTCCAGACTAGTATCAGAGTGTTACTCTAGTCTAACTCTATGAACCAGACTAGTATCAGAGTGTTACTCTAGTCTAACTCTATGTTCCAGACTAGTATCATAGAGTGTTACTCTAGTCTAACTCTATGTTCCAGACTAGTATCAGAGTGTTACTCTAGTCTAACTCTATGAACCAGACTAGTATCAGAGTGTTACTCTAGTCTAACTCTATGTTCCAGACTAGTATCAGAGTGTTACTCTAGTCTAACTCTATGTTCCAGACTAGTATCAGAGTGTTACTCTAGTCTAACTCTATGTTCCAGACTAGTATCAGAGTGTTACTCTAGTCTAACTCTATGAACCAGACTAGTATCAGAGTGTTACTCTAGTCTAACTCTATGTTCCAGACTAGTATCATAGAGTGTTACTCTAGTCTAACTCTATGTTCCAGACTAGTATCAGAGTGTTACTCTAGTCTAACTCTATGTTCCAGACTAGTATCAGAGTGTTACTCTAGTCTAACTCTATGTCCCAGACTAGTATCATAGAGTGTTACTCTAGTCTAACTCTATGTTCCAGACTAGTATCATAGAGTGTTACTCTAGTCTAACTCTATGTTCCAGACTAGTATCAGAGTGTTACTCTAGTCTAACTCTATGTTCCAGACTAGTATCAGAGTGTTACTCTAGTCTAACTCTATGAACCAGACTAGTATCAGAGTGTTACTCTAGTCTAACTCTATGTTCCAGACTAGTATCATAGAGTATTACTCTAGTCTAACTCTATGTTCCAGACTAGTATCATAGAGTGTTACTCTAGTCTAACTCTATGAACCAGACTAGTATGATAGAGTGTTACTCTAGTCTAACTCTATGTTCCAGACTAGTATCATAGAGTGTTACTCTAGTCTAACTCTATGAACCAGACTAGTATCATAGAGTGTTACTCTAGTCTAACTCTATGTTCCAGACTAGTATCATAGAGTGTTACTCTAGTCTAACTCTATGAACCAGACTAGTATCAGAGTGTTACTCTAGTCTAACTCTATGTTCCAGACTAGTATCAGAGTGTTACTCTAGTCTAACTCTATGTTCCAGACTAGTATCAGGGAGTGTTACTCTAGTCTAACTCTATGAACCAGACTAGTATCAGAGTGTTACTCTAGTCTAACTCTATGTTCCAGACTAGTATCATAGAGTGTTACTCTAGTCTAACTCTATGTTCCAGACTAGTATCAGGGAGTGTTACTCTAGTCTAACTTTATGAACCAGACTAGTATCAGAGTGTTACTCTAGTCTAACTCTATGTTCCAGACTAGTATCATAGAGTGTTACTCTAGTCTAACTCTATGAACCAGACTAGTATCAGAGTGTTACTCTAGTCTAACTCTATGTTCCAGACTAGTATCAGAGTGTTACTCTAGTCTAACTCTATGTTCCAGACTAGTATCAGAGTGATACTCTAGTCTAACTCTATGTTCCAGACTAGTATCAGAGTGTTACTCTAGTCTAACTCTATGAACCAGACTAGTATCATAGAGTGTTACTCTAGTCTAACTCTATGTTCCAGACTAGTATCAGAGTGTTACTCTAGTCTAACTCTATGTTCCAGACTAGTATCAGAGTGTTACTCTAGTCTAACTCTATGTTCCAGACTAGTATCAGGGAGTGTTACTCTAGTCTAACTCTATGAACCAGACTAGTATCAGAGTGTTACTCTAGTCTAACTCTATGTTCCAGACTAGTATCAGGGAGTGTTACTCTAGTCTAACTCTATGTTCCAGACTAGTATCAGAGTGTTACTCTAGTCTAACTCTATGTTCCAGACTAGTATCATAGAGTGTTACTCTAGTCTAACTCTATGTTCCAGACTAGTATCAGAGTGTTACTCTAGTCTAACTCTATGAACCAGACTAGTATCAGAGTGTTACTCTAGTCTAACTCTATGTTCCAGACTAGTATCAGAGTGTTACTCTAGTCTAACTCTATGTTCCAGACTAGTATCAGAGTGTTACTCTAGTCTAACTCTATGTTCCAGACTAGTATCAGAGTGTTACTCTAGTCTAACTCTATGAACCAGACTAGTATCATAGAGTGTTACTCTAGTCTAACTCTATGTTCCAGACTAGTATCATATAGTGTTACTCTAGTCTAACTCTATGTTCCAGACTAGTATCAGAGTGTTACTCTAGTCTAACTCTATGTTCCAGACTAGTATCAGAGTGTTACTCTAGTCTAACTCTATGTTCCAGACTAGTATCATAGAGTGTTACTCTAGTCTAACTCTATGTTCCAGACTAGTATCATAGAGTGTTACTCTAGTCTAACTCTATGTTCCAGACTAGTATCAGAGTGTTACTCTAGTCTAACTCTATGTTCCAGACTAGTATCATAGAGTGTTACTCTAGTCTAACTCTATGAACCAGACTAGTATCAGAGTGTTACTCTAGTCTAACTCTATGTTCCAGACTAGTATCATAGAGTGTTACTCTAGTCTAACTCTATGAACCAGACTAGTATGATAGAGTGTTACTCTAGTCTAACTCTATGAACCAGACTAGTATCATAGAGTGTTACTCTAGTCTAACTCTATGAACCAGACTAGTATGATAGAGTGTTACTCTAGTCTAACTCTATGTTCCAGACTAGTATCATAGAGTGTTACTCTAGTCTAACTCTATGAACCAGACTAGTATCATAGAGTGTTACTCTAGTCTAACTCTATGTTCCAGACTAGTATCATATAGTGTTACTCTAGTCTAACTCTATGTTCCAGACTAGTATCAGGGAGTGTTACTCTAGTCTAACTTTATGAACCAGACTAGTATCAGAGTGTTACTCTAGTCTAACTCTATGTTCCAGACTAGTATCATAGAGTATTACTCTAGTCTAACTCTATGTTCCAGACTAGTATCAGGGAGTGTTACTCTAGTCTAACTTTATGAACCAGACTAGTATCAGAGTGTTACTCTAGTCTAACTCTATGTTCCAGACTAGTATCATAGAGTGTTACTCTAGTCTAACTCTATGAACCAGACTAGTATCAGAGTGTTACTCTAGTCTAACTCTATGTTCCAGACTAGTATCAGAGTGATACTCTAGTCTAACTCTATGTTCCAGACTAGTATCAGGGAGTGTTACTCTAGTCTAACTCTATGAACCAGACTAGTATCATAGAGTGTTACTCTAGTCTAACTCTATGTTCCAGACTAGTATCAGAGTGATACTCTAGTCTAACTCTATGTTCCAGACTAGTATCAGGGAGTGTTACTCTAGTCTAACTCTATGAACCAGACTAGTATCATAGAGTGTTACTCTAGTCTAACTCTATGTTCCAGACTAGTTTCAGAGTGTTACTCTAGTCTAACTCTATGTTCCAGACTAGTATCAGAGTGATACTCTAGTCTAACTCTATGTTCCAGACTAGTATCATAGAGTGTTACTCTAGTCTAACTCTATGAACGAGACTAGTATCATAGAGTGTTACTCTAGTCTAACTCTATGTTCCAGACTAGTATCAGAGTGTTACTCTAGTCTAACTCTATGTTCCAGACTAGTATCAGAGTGATACTCTAGTCTAACTCTATGTTCCAGACTAGTATCAGAGTGTTACTCTAGTCTAACTCTATGTTCCAGACTAGTATCAGGGAGTGTTACTCTAGTCTAACTCAATGTTGAACCAGACTAGTATCAGAGTGTTACTCTAGTCTAACTCTATGTTCCAGACTAGTATCATAGAGTGTTACTCTAGTCTAACTCTATGAACCAGACTAGTATCAGAGTGTTACTCTAGTCTAACTCTATGTTCCAGACTAGTATCATAGAGTGTTACTCTAGTCTAACTCTATGTTCCAGACTAGTATCAGAGTGTTACTCTAGTCTAACTCTATGAACCAGACTAGTATCAGAGTGTTACTCTAGTCTAACTCTATGTTCCAGACTAGTATCAGAGTGTTACTCTAGTCTAACTCTATGTTCCAGACTAGTATCAGAGTGTTACTCTAGTCTAACTCTATGAACCAGACTAGTATCATAGAGTGTTACTCTAGTCTAACTCTATGTTCCAGACTAGTATCATAGAGTGTTACTCTAGTCTAACTCTATGTTCCAGACTAGTATCAGAGTGTTACTCTAGTCTAACTCTATGTTCCAGACTAGTATCAGAGTGTTACTCTAGTCTAACTCTATGTTCCAGACTAGTATCATAGAGTGTTACTCTAGTCTAACTCTATGTTCCAGACTAGTATCATATAGTGTTACTCTAGTCTAACTCTATGTTCCAGACTAGTATCAGAGTGTTACTCTAGTCTAACTCTATGAACCAGACTAGTATCATAGAGTGTTACTCTAGTCTAACTCTATGTTCCAGACTAGTATCATAGAGTGTTACTCTCGTCACAATATAGTAGTTTGTTATTACCCTGCAGTGACCTGGAAAGTGCATCAGTGTTCAGGCAACCATCAGCCCCTCCCTAGGCTATAACTCAGTCTGGCTGTACTTGGCCCTGAACCCCTACCTCCTACCCCCATCCCCAGGCCCCAGTTCTCTCTTCTCCAGTCATATACCCTGAGCCCTGGGCCAGCCATGAAAACTCATGGTCTGTGACAGGGAACCTCCGGTGAGTCTCATTCTTATCCCTTGTCCCTGGCCTGAAGCTCCTCTCTCTACGTGGGGTTCCTCTCATGGCTCCTGGACAGCGAAGCTCCCACAGAGAGAGAGAGAGAGAGAGAGAGAGAGAGAGAGAGAGAGAGAGAGAGAGAGAGAGAGAGAGAGAGAGAGAGAGAGAGAGAGAGAGAGAGAGAGAGTAGCTCCACACCCTAGTACTTCAACAGTAACAAGGGGCTGACCTAACCTAGTACAACAACAGTACCTGCTGTCTCATCCTCTGAATGCTCGGCTATGAAAAGCCTACTGACATGTATCTATGAACTTTTGCACATCTTGGCCATGTCCTGTTATAATCTCCACCCAGCACAGCCAGAAGAGGACTCGTCACCCCTCAGAGCCTGGTTCCTCTCTAGGTTTCTTCCTAGGTTCCTAGGTTCAGAGCCTTTCTAGGGAGTTTTTCCTAGCCACCGTGCTCCTACATCTGCATTGCTTGCTGTTTGGGGTTTTAGGCTGAGTTTCTGTACAGCTCTTTGTGACATCTGGGCTTTATAAATACATTGATTGATTGATAGCACAATAGTAGATAAGCAGTAGCACAGCAGTAGCACAACAGTAGCACAACAGTAGCACAGCAGTAGCACAACAGTAGCACAGCACGAGCACAGCAGTAGCACAGCATGAGCACAACAGTAGCACAGCAGTAGCACAGCAGTAGCACAGCACGAGCACAGTGAAGCATCGCTCCCCAGACACGGATATGACAGTGTTGACAAAATATCCTCTTTATAAAAACGCTAAGGAGGCAAAATGTCACATATTAGCCCCAGTGACCTGTGAATAATGTCACTTCCTATTAGGCCTGTAGGAAGTATCTGTGAGCTTCCTGTGTGTGTTGGCTTGTATGCTCTGGCCTACAAATCAGAACACAGACACACAGAGCAGGGGAAATAGGTACTTCAGCAGAAGAGAGAGAGAGGGAGAGACAGAGAGAGAGAGAGAGAGAGAGAGAGAGAGAGAGAGAGAGAGAGAGAGAGAGAGAGAGAGAGAGGGAGAGAGAGAGAGAGAGAGAGAGAGAGAGAGAGAGGAGAGAGAGAGAGAGAGAGAGAGAGAGAGAGAGAGAGAGAGAGAGAGAGAGAGAGAGAGAGAGAGAGAGAGAGAGAGAGAGAGAGAGAGAGAGAGAGACGGACTCATAAATGGACTCATAAATGGAGCACTACCCATACGGTTTTAATCAAAATGAGTGCACTATATAGAGAATAGGGTGTCATTTGGTACGTATCCAGTGGCTTTATGGAGCAGTGAGAGGCTCCATACACAGTATAGTTCCTAATGGATGGAGATCAGACCTCTACCTGAGTCTACAGTATAGTTCCTAATGGATGGAGATCAGACCTCTACCTGAGTCTACAGTATAGTTCCTAATGGATGGAGATCAGACCTCTACCTGAGTCTACAGTATAGTTCCTAATGGATGGAGATCAGACCTCTACCTGAGTCTACAGTATAGTTCCTAATGGATGGAGATCAGACCTCTACCTGAGTCTACAGTATAGTTCCTAATGGATGGAGATCAGACCTCTACCTGAGTCTACAGTATAGTTCCTAATGGATGGAGATCAGACCTCTACCTGAGTCTACAGTATAGTTCCTAATGGAAGGAGATCAGACCTCTACCTGAGTCTACAGTATAGTTCCTAATGGATGGAGATCAGACCTCTACCTGAGTCTACAGTATAGTTCCTAATGGAAGGAATAATTTCTGCCAGAGTGATGAATTCTTCACGGTGCAGCTTGGAATCATTATATAATGATATATATAGTATAATGATATATATAGTGTAGTGACAGTCTGTTGGGGGGACTGTCTGTTGGGGGAGAATGTCTGCTGGGGGGGACTGTCTGTTGGGGGAGAATGTTTGTTGGGGGGACCGTCTGTTGGGGGGGACTGTCTGTTGGGGGGGGCTGTCTGTTGGGGGGGAGACTGTCTGTTGGGGGGGGACTGTCTGTTGGGGGTGGGCTGTCTGTTGGGGGGCTGTCATTTGGGGGGAATGTCTGTTGGGGGGACTGTCTGTTGGGGGGACTGTATGTTGGGGGGGGTGGGGGGGGACTGTCTGTTGGGGGGTGGACTGTCTGTTGGGGGGTGGGCTGTCTGTTGGGGGGGACTGTCTGTTGGGGGGACTGTCTGTTGGGGGTGAGCTGTCTATTGGGGGGACTGTCTGTTGGGGGACTGTCTGTTGGGGGGACTGTCTGTTGGGGGTGAGCTGTCTATTGGGGGTGGACTGTCTGTTGGGGGGACTGTCTGTTGGGGGGACTATCTGTTGCGGGTGGAGAATGTCTGTTGGGGGGACTGTCCTTTGGGGGGGATGTCTGTTGGGGGGAGAATGTCTGTTTGGGGAGGGGATGTCTGTTGGGGGGTGTCTGTTGGTGGGGGACTGTCCGTTGAGGGGGACTGTCTGTTGGGGGTGGGGACTGTCTGTTGGGGGTGGGGACTGTCTGTTGGGGGGACTGTCTGTTGGGGGTGGGGACTGTCTGTTGGGGGGACTGTCTGTTGGGGGTGGGGACTGTCCGATGAGGGGGACTGTCTGTTGGGGGGGACTGTCTTTTGGGGGTTGTAGTGAAAGATCAGCTCTTATGTCTTTGTAAAATCACCGTAGCCTCATTTCTTTTGACACTCTGAAGTAAACCTGTGGTAGGCTGGCCTTGGTTGGCTGGCCATGGTTGGCTGGCCTTGGTGGGCTGGCCTTGGTGGGCTGGCCTTGTTGGGTTGGCCTGCGGTGCCCTGGCCTTTGGTGGGCTTGAAATGCATTTCCACTGCCTCCAGAATTTGGAAAATGATGTAATGTTGCTAGCTAGAATAGTGGAGGAGCAAGATGGCGGCCCCCACGCACTTACCACAAATTCCTTCTGTGAGCTATAAATACTGAAACTACACAGGGATGTATAACACACACACACACACACACACACACACACACACACACACACACACACACACACACACACACACACACACACACACACACACACACACACACACACACACACACACACACACACACACACACACACACACACACACACACACAGGTAGGTATCCTCAGGCCAGACCAAGATGAGCACCTTGTGGAAGGCCTAGATAGAGAGACCAGTGTGTTCATTAATACCTGTAGTGTTCAGAGACCAGTGTGTTCATTAATACCTGTAGTGTTCAGAGAGACCAGTGTGTTCATTAATACCTGTAGTGTTCAGAGACCAGTGTGTTCATTAATACCTGTAGTGTTCAGAGACCAGTGTGTTCATTAATACCTGTAGTGCTCAGAGACCAGTGTGTTCATTAATACCTGTAGTGTTCAGAGAGACCAGTGTGTTCATTAATACCTGTAGTGTTCAGAGAGACCAGTGTGTTCATTAATACCTGTAGTGTTCAGAGAGACCAGTGTGTTCATTAATACCTGTAGTGTTCAGAGAGACCAGTGTGTTCATTAATAGAGTGTTCAGAGACCAGTGTGTTCATTAAAGTGTTCAGTGTGTTCATTAATACCTGCACACGGTCATTAAACTGGGATGACTGGAGGGAGGAGAGCTGTGTTCTGGATGATTCCCTGCCAAGCCCAGGCCCTCTGCTCATCCTGTTCCATACTCTGATTTATAGACCAAGCACAAAGTCGGAAACATTTCCAGGAGTTGTATTTTCGGTGTGTGGGTGGGGGGTTGTTGGGGGTTGGTGGGTTGGTGGGGGGTTGGTGGGGGTTGGTTGAGTGGGGGTTGGTGGGGTGAGTGGGAGGTTGGTGGGTGTTGGTGGGTGGGTTGGTGGGTTGAGTGGGGGTTGGTGGGGGTTGGTGGGTGAGTGGGGGTTGGTGGGGTGGTGGGAGGTTGGTGGTGGGTGGTTGGGTCGGTGGGTTGAGTGGGGTGTTGGTGGGGGTTGGTGGGTGGGTTGGTGGGTTGAGTGGGGGGTTGGTGGGGAGTTGGTGGGTGGTTGGGTCGGTGGGTTGAGTGGGAGGTTGGTGGGTGGGTGGGTCGGTCGGTGGGTTGAGTGGGGTGTTGGTGGGGGTTGGTGGGGGTGGGGGTTGGTGGGGGTTGGGGGTGAGTGGGAGGTTGGTGGGGGTGGGTGGGTGGGTGGGTCGGTGGGTGAGTGGGGTGTTGGTGGGGGTTGGTGGGTGAGTGGGGGTTGGTGGGGTTTGGTGGGTGGTGGGTGGGGGTTGAGTGGGGGTTGGTGGGTGGGTGGGTCAGTGGGTTGAGTGGGGGGGTTGGTGGGGGGTTGGTGGGTGAGTGGGGGTTGGTGGGGTTTGGTGGGTGGTTGGGTCGGTGGGTTGAGTGGGGGTTGGTGGGTGAGTGGGGGTTGGGTGGGTGGGTGGTTGGGTCGGTGGGTTGAATGGGGGTTGGTGGGTGGGTCGGTGGGTTGGTGGGTTGAGTGGGGGTTGGTGGGGGGTTGGTGTGTGGGTGGGTTAGTGGGTTGAGTGGGGGATTGGTGGGGTTCGGCGTTGGGTGGTTGGTGGGGGTCGGTGGGAGGGTGGGTTAGTGGGTGGGGGTGAGAGAGTGGGTTTGTGAGCGGGTGTGGGTCGTGGTTGGGTGGGTGGGTGGGTGTGTGATTGGGGCCATAGTGTCTCCTTCCCACTACCCTTCCCTCTCTCCTTCCCTCTCTCCTTCCCTCTCTCCTTCCCACGACCCTTCCCTCTCTCCTTCCCTCTCTCCTTCCCTCTCTCCTTCCCACTACCCTTCCCTCTCTCCTTCCCTCTCTCCTTCCCACTACCCTTCCCTTTCTACCTCTCTCCTCTCTGCCTTCATCCTATCCATTTCTCCTCCACCATAAATAGAACGAGACCATAAGGGACCATGTTCATTCCAGTTGTCAGATGTATTCTGGTCGTCAACTAGACATGTAGGAATAATGCTGTTTTCCAACTCATTTGAATATCAAAATGCATTTATTACAGTGGCATGTGTGAGCACCACTCCTTCAGGGGGAGATGGAGAGACGGAGGGAGAGATGGAGGGAGAGACGGAGGGAGAGGAGGGAGAGACGGAGGGAGAAATGAAGAGAGAGAAAGAGGGAGAGATGGAGGGAGAGATGGAGGGAGAGACGGAGGGAGAGGAGGGAGAGACGGAGGGAGAGATGAAGAGAAAGAAAGAGGGAGAGAGGAAGAGAGAGAAAGAGGGAGAGAAAGAGGGAGAGATGGAGGGAGAGAAAGAGGGAGAGATGGAGGGAGAGAAAGAGGGAGAGATGGAGGGAGAGAAAGAGGGAGAAGAGAGAGAAAGAGGGAGAGATGAAGAGAGAGAAAGAGGGAGAGACTGAGGGAGAGATGAAGAGAGAGAAAGAGGGAGAGACTGAGGGAGAGAGGGAGAGAAAGAGGGAGAGAAAGAGGGAGAGATGGAGGGAGAGAAAGAGGGAGAGATGGAGGGAGAGAAAGAGGGAGAGATGGAGGGAGAGAGAAAGAGGGAGAGAAAGAGGGAGAGACTGAGGGAGAGATGAAGAGAGAGAGAAAGATGAAGAGAGAGAACAGCAGGAAGATGAAAGTCGTCTCCAGCTAAATGGTTGTGAGTCTGGCTCCACACATCACACACTCTGAAGACAGCATGCACCCCAAATGGCACCCTATTCCCTATAGAGTGCACTACTTTAGACCAGGGCCCATAACCACTCTATTCCCTACATAGTGCACTACTTTAGACCAGGGCCCATAACCACTCTATTCCCTACATAGTGCACTACTTTAGACCAGGGCCCATAACCACCCTATTCCCTATAGAGTGCACTACTTTAGACCAGGGCCCATAACCACTCTATTCCCTATAGAGTGCACTACTTTAGACCAGGGCCCATAACCACTCTATTCCCTATAGAGTGCACTACTTTAGACCAGGGCCCATAACCACTCTATTCCCTATAGAGTGCACTACTTTAGACCAGGGCCCATAACCACTCTATTCCCTACATAGTGCACTACTTTAGACCAGGGCCCATAACCACCTTACATAGTGCACTACTTTAGACCAGGGCCCATAACCACCCTTTTCCCTACATAGTGCACTACTTTAGACCAGGGCCCATAACCACCCTACATAGTGCACTACTCTAGACCAGGGCTCATAACCACCCTACATAGTGCACTACTTTAGACCAGGGCCCATAACCACCCTATTCCCTACATAGTGCACTACTTTAGACCAGGGCCCATAACCACCCTACATAGTGCACTACTTTAGACCAGGGCCCATAACCACCCTATTCCCTACATAGTGCACTATACACAGTCTGTGCTCTGAACACCATGCAGAGCAGCATCAGTAAACAATGAGATTAACAAGCCTAAAATTAACCTTCTAGTCTATAATTTCCACCGGCATAAACAACTGTTTCTAAACATCCCCTCAGATCAAATGTTAATTTGGTTATTGCATTTGAATGAAACTCTGACTTTAGTTTGGGTTTATTTAGACGTTCTTGGTCCTAAACCATAATGTGGTGAAGAATGATTTTGCATAAATAACATCTTTAAACCCTATAAAGGACATTTGCTTGCTTTGCTCAGTTTCTCATCACACAAGACAGAGATGGAACCATAGGACAAAGACAGAGATGTAACCATAGGTCCAAGACAGAGATGGAACTACAGGACACAGACAGAGATGGAACTACAGGACACAGACAGAGATGGAACTATAGGACCAAGACAGAGATGGAACTACAGGACACAGACAGAGATGGAACTATAGGTACAAGACAGAGATAGAACTACAGGACACAGACAGAGATGGAACTACAGGACACAGACAGAGATGGAACTACAGGACACAGACAGAGATGGAACTATAGGTCCAAGACAGAGATGGAACTATAGGACAAAGACAGAGATGGAACTACAGGACAAAGACAGAGATGGAACTATAGGACAAAGACAGAGATGGAACTATAGGACAAAGACAGAGATGGAACTATAGGTCCAAGACAGAGATGGAACTATAGGACAAAGACAGAGATGTAGCTATAGGACACAGACAGAGATGGAACTACAGGACACAGACAGAGATGGAACTACAGGACAAAGACAGAGATGTAACTATAGGACAAAGACAGAGATGGAACTATAGGACACAGACAGAGATGTAACTATAGGACAAAGACAGAGATGGAACTATAGGACACAGACAGAGATGGAACTACAGGACACAGACAGAGATGGAACTACAGGACAAAGACAGAGATGGAACTATAGGACAAAGACAGAGATGTAACTATAGGACAAAGACAGAGATGGAACTATAGGACACAGACAGAGATGGAACTACAGGACACAGACAGAGATGGAACTACAGGACAAAGACAGAGATGGAACTATAGGACAAAGACAGAGATGGAACTATAGGACAAAGACAGAGATGGAACTATAGGACAAAGACAGAGATGGAACTATAGGACAAAGACAGAGATGGAACTATAGGACACAGACAGAGATGGAACTACAGGACACAGACAGAGATGGAACTATAGGACACAGACAGAGATGGAACTATAGGACACAGACAGAGATGGAACTATAGGTCCAAGACAGAGATGGAACTATAGGACACAGACAGAGATGTAAGTAACTATAGGACACAGACAGAGATGGAACTACAGGACACAGACAGAGATGGAACTATAGGACAAAGACAGAGATGGAACTATAGGACAAAGACAGAGATGGAACTATAGGACAAAGACAGAGATGGAACTATAGGACAAAGACAGAGATGGAACTATAGGACACAGACAGAGATGGAACTACAGGACACAGACAGAGATGGAACTATAGGACACAGACAGAGATGGAACTATAGGACACAGACAGAGATGGAACTATAGGTCCAAGACAGAGATGGAACTATAGGACAAAGACAGAGATGGAACTATAGGACACAGACAGAGATGGAACTACAGGACAAAGACAGAGATGGAACCATAGGACAAAGACAGAGATGGAACCATATAGGTCCAAGACAGAGATGGAACTATAGGACAAAGAAAGAGATGGAACTACAGGACACAGACAGAGATGTAACTATAGGTCCAAGACAGAGATACCACTATTTGAAAAACACACTACTACTTTGAAACACACTATTACTTTATAAACACACTTCTACTTCATAAATACACTACTACTTTAAAAACACACTACTACTTTAAAACATACAACTACTTTAAAAACACACTCATATTTTAAAACACACTACTACTTTAAAAACACACTACTACTTTGAAACACACAACTTCTACTTTAGGAACCTACGACACAGGACTACATTACAAACCCACGACTACTGTAAAAACCCACGACACAGGAGTACATTACAACCCCATGACTACTGTAAAAACCCACGACACAGGACTACATTACAACCCCATGACTACTGTAAAAACCCACGACACAGGACTACATTACAAACCCATGACTACTGTAAAAACCCATGACACAGGACTACATTACAACCCATGACTACTGTAAAAACCCACGACACAGGACTACATTACAACCCCATGACTACTGTAAAAACCCACGACACAGGAGTACATTACAACCCCACGACTACTGTAAAAACCCACGACACAGGAGTACATTACAACCCCACGACTACTGTAAAAACCCACAACACAGGACTACATTACAACCCATGACTACTGTAAAAACCCACAACACAGGAGTACATTACAACCCCACGACTACTGTAAAAACCCACAACACAGGACTACATTACAACCCATGACTACTGTAAAAACCCACAACACAGGACTACATTACAACCCATGACTACTGTAAAAACCCACGACACAGGAGTACATTACAACCCCACGACTACTGTAAAAACCCACAACACAGGACTACATTACAACCCATGACTACTGTAAAAACCCACAACACAGGACTACATTACAACCCATGACTACTGTAAAAACCCACAACACAGGACTACATTACAACCCATGACTACTGTAAAAACCCACGACACAGGAGTACATTACAACCCATGACTACTGTAAAAACCCACGACACAGGAGTACATTACAACCCCACGACTACTGTAAAAACCCACGACACAGGAGTACATTACAACCCCTGAGTACGGACTACTGTAAAAACCCACGACACAGGAGTACATTACAAGTGGCTGACTACTGTAAAAACCCTGACACAGGACTACATTACAACCCCACGACTACTGTAAAACCCACGACACAGGAGTACATTACAACCCCACGACTACTGTAAAAACCCACGACACAGGACTACATTACAACCCCATGACTACTGTAAAAACCCACGACACAGGAGTACATTACAACCCCACGACTACTGTAAAACCCACGACACAGGAGTACATTACAACTGCTCTCCCACGACTACTAAAAACCCACGACACAGGACTACATTACAACCCATGACTACTGAAAAACCCACGACACAGGAGTACATTACAACCCCATTGGACTACTGTAAAAACCCACAACACAGGACTACATTACAACCCATGACTACTGTAAAAACCCACAACACAGGACTACATTACAACCCATGACTACTGTAAAAACCCACGACACAGGAGTACATTACAACCCATGACTACTGTAAAAACCCTGACGACACAGGAGTACATTACAACCCATGACTACTGTACAAAACCCAGACACAGTTAGTACATTATAAACCCCCTGACTACTGTAAAAACCCACGACACAGGAGTACATTACAACCCCCGACTACTGTAAAAACCCACGACACAGGACTACATTACAACCCCAGGCCAGACTACTGTAAAACCCTGACGACACAGGACTACATTACAACCAGATGACTACTGTAAAAACCCACGACACAGGAGTACATTACAACCTAGATGACTACTGTTAAAACCTGCCCCACGACACAGAGTAGGACACAGGACATTACAGGCCAGATAGTTACTGTATAAACCCCCTGACACAGGAGTACATTACAACAGGCCCATAGACTACTGTAGGAAAACAGACACAGGAGTACATTACCAGACTACTGTAAAAATAGGACACAGGACTACATTACAACCCCCTGACTACTGTAAAACCCACGACACAGGAGTACATTACAACCCCATGACTACTGTAAAAACCCACGACACAGGACTACATTACAACCCCATGACTACTGTAAAAACCCACGACACAGGACTACATTACAACCCATGACTACTGTAAAAACCCACGACACACTCCAGTTCAGGTTCAGGCGTACCAGAGTTGCAGAGCTTGCAGAAGCAGCCCTGTATGGCAGGCTTTAGGAACACTGTGTGTTCCAGAACCCTACATTTATCATTCTAGAACAACACTGGGGAGTCATTCCATCCCTGCGTTCTGAGTACGGATCAAAACACACTGTATTTATCATCAGCGTCAGAATACAGCTCAGTGGCTGATAAACTGTTCCAGAACTACACTGTGTAACCACTGTACTGACACACACACACACACACACACACACACACACACACACACACACACACACACACACACACACACACACACACACACACACACACACACACACACACACACACACACACACACACACACACACACACACACACACACACACACACACACACACACACAGAGAGAGAGACACGTGAGTATCTATATTCAGTTAAGGTATAACGACTAGATAATATGTATATTTATGAATGGACATGAGATGTGTTTGGCCTGGTCTGGTCACAATGTGTTGCATTCTGCCTCAGAACTCTCTGTTTTTACTCTGCTCTCATTGGATATATCTCTGTTTCTACTCTGCTCTCATTGGATATCTCTCTGTTTCGACTCTGCTCTCATTGGATATCTCTCTGATTATGCCTCAGAACTCTGCTCTCATTGGATATCTCTCTGATTATGCCTCAGAACTCTGCTCTCATTGGATATCTCTCTGATTATGCCTCAGAACTCTGCTCTCATTGGATATCTCTCTGCTCAGAACTCAGCCCTCGTTATTATTCATAGAAGGCTGCTGTTCTCCAAAAAAATGTGCTTTATATGAAAGACCACAAGAACAAAAGAACAGACACAGGCCAGATAGTTATATAGAGTTATAAACCAGCCCTGACTTCACACAGAGGAAAGGACAGACAGGCCAGATAGTTATATGGAGTTATAAACCAGCCCTGACTTCACACAGAGGACAGGACAGACAGGCCAGATAGGACAGACAGGCCAGATAGGACCAGATAGGCCAGATAGTTATATAGAGTTATAAACCAGCCCTGACTTCACACAGAGGAAAGGACAGACAGGCCAGATAGGACAGACAGGCCAGATAGTTATATAGAGTTATAAACCAGCCCTGACTTCACACAGACGAAAGGACAGACAGGCCAGATAGGACAGACAAGCCAGATAGGACAGACAGGCCAGATAGTTATATAGAGTTATAAACCAGCCCTGACTTCACACAGAGGAAAGGACAGACAGGCCAGATAGGACAGACAGGCCAGAGAGGACAGACAAGCCAGATAGGACAGACAGGCCAGATAGTTATATAGAGTTATAAACCTGCCCTGACTTCACACAGAGGAAATGACAGACAGGCCAGAAAGGCCAGATAGTTATATAGAGTTATAGACCAGCCCTGACTTCACACAGAGGAAAGGACAGACAGGCCAGATAGGACAGACAGGCCAGAGAGGACAGAAAGGCCAGAGAGGACAGACAGGCCAGATAGGACAGACAGGCCAGATAGTTATATAGAGTTATAAACCTGCCCTGACTTCACACAGAGGAAAGGACAGACAGGCCAGATAGGACAGACAGGCCAGATAGTTATATAGAGTTATAAACCAGCCCTGACTTCACACAGAGGAAAGGACAGACAGGCCAGATAGGACAGACAGGCCAGATAGTTATATAGAGTTATAAACCAGCCCTGACTTCACACTGAGGAAAGGACAGACAGGCCAGATAGGACAGACAGGCCAGATAGTTATATAGAGTTATAAACCTGCCCTGACTTCACACTGAGGAAAGGACAGACAGGCCAGATAGGACAGACAGGCCAGATAGTTATATAGAGTTATAAACCAGCCCTGACTTCACACAGAGGATAGGACAGACAGGCCAGATAGTTATATAGAGTTATAGACCAGCCCTGACTTCACACTGAGGAAAGGACAGACAGGCCAGATAGGACAGACAGGCCAGAGAGGACAGACAGGCCAGATAGTTATATAGAGTTATAAACCAGCCCTGACTTCACACTGAGGAAAGGACAGACAGGCCAGATAGGACAGACAGGATAGTTATATAGAGTTATAGACCTGCCCTGACTTCACACAGAGGAAATGACAGACAGGCCAGAAAGGCCAGATAGTTATATAGAGTTATAGACCTGCCCTGACTTCACACAGAGGAAATGACAGACAGGCCAGATATGACAGACAGGCCAGATAGGCCAGACAGGCCAGATAGTTATATAGAGTTATAGACCAGCCCTGACTTCACACTGAGGAAAGGACAGACAGGCCAGATAGGACAGACAGGACAGATAGGACCAGATAGGACAGACAGGCCAGATAGTTATATAGAGTTATAGACCAGCCCTGACTTCACACAGAGGAAAGGACAGACAGGCCAGATAGGACCAGATAGGACAGACAGGCCAGATAGTTATATAGGTTATAGACCAGCCCTGACTTCACACAGAGGAAAGGACAGACAGGCCAGATAGGACCAGATAGGACAGACAGGCCAGATAGTTATATAGAGTTATAAACCAGCCCTGACTTCACACTGAGGAAAGGACAGACAGGCCAGATAGGACAGACAGGCCAGATAGGACAGACAGGCCAGATAGTTATATAGAGTTATAGACCAGCCCTGACTTCACACTGAGGAAAGGACAGACAGGCCAGATAGGACAGACAGGCCAGATAGGACAGACAGGCCAGATAGGACCAGATAGGACAGACAGGCCAGATAGGACAGACGGGCCAGATAGGACAGACAGGCCAGATAGGACAGACAGGCCAGATAGTTATATAGAGTTATAGACCAGCCCTGACTTCACACTGAGGAAAGGACAGACAGGCCAGATAGGACAGACAGGCCAGATAGGACAGACAGGCCAGATAGGACCAGATAGGACAGACAGGCCAGATAGTTATATAGAGTTATAAACCAGCACTGACTTCACACAGAGGAAAGGACAGACAGGCCAGATAGGACCAGATAGGACAGACAGGCCAGATAGGACCAGATAGGACAGACAGGCCAGATAGTTATATAGAGTTATAAACCAGCCCTGACTTCACACTGAGGAAAGGACAGACAGGCCAGATAGGACAGACAGGCCAGATAGGACCAGATAGGACAGACAGGCCAGATAGTTATATAGAGTTATAAACCAGCCCTGACTTCACACAGAGGAAAGGACAGACAGGCCAGATAGGACAGACAGGCCAGATAGGACCAGATAGGACAGACAGGCCAGATAGTTATATAGAGTTATAAACCAGCTCTGACTTCACACAGAGGAAAGGACAGACAGGCCAGATAGGACCAGATAGGACAGACAGGCCAGATAGGATCAGATAGGACAGATAGGACAGACAGGCCAGCTAGGACCAGATAGGACAGACAGGCCAGATAGTTATATAGAGTTATAAACCAGCCCTGACTTCACACTGAGGAAAGGACAGACAGGCCAGATAGGACAGACAGGCCAGATAGGACAGACAGGCCAGATAGGACCAGATAGGACAGACAGGCCAGATAGTTATATAGAGTTATAAGACCAGCCCTGACTTCACACAGAGGAAAGGACAGACAGGCCAGATAGGACCAGATAGGACAGACAGGCCAGATAGTTATATAGAGTTATAAACCAGCTCTGACTTCACACAGAGGAAAGGACAGACAGGCCAGATAGGACCAGATAGAACAGATAGGACAGATAGTTATATAGAGTTATAAACCAGCCCTGACTTCACACTGAGGAAAGGACAGACAGGCCAGATAGGACAGACAGGCCAGATAGGACAGACAGGCCAGATAGGACCAGATAGGACAGACAGGCCAGATAGGACAGACAGGCCAGATAGGACCAGATAGGACAGACAGGCCAGATAGGACCAGATAGGACAGACAGGCCAGATAGTTATATAGAGTTATAAACCAGCTCTGACTTCACACAGAGGAAAGGACAGACAGGCCAGATAGGACCAGATAGGACAGACAGGACAGATAGTTATATAGAGTTATAAACCAGCCCTGACTTCACACTGAGGAAAGGACAGACAGGCCAGATAGGACAGACAGGCCAGATAGGTTATAGACCAGCTCTGACTTCACACAGAGGAAAGGAGAAGGACAGACAGGCCAGATAGGACAGACAGGCCAGATAGGACCAGATAGGACAGACAGGCCAGATAGTTATATAGAGTTATAAACCAGCTCTGACTTCACACAGAGGAAAGGACAGACAGGCCAGATAGGACCAGATAGAACAGATAGACAGACAGATAGTTATATAGAGTTATAAACCAGCCCTGACTTCACACTGAGGAAAGGACAGACAGGCCAGATAGGACAGACAGGCCAGATAGGACAGACAGGCCAGATAGGACCAGATAGGACAGACAGGCCAGATAGGACAGACAGGCCAGATAGGAGGCCCAGATAGGACAGACAGGCCAGATAGGACCAGATAGGACAGACAGGCCAGATAGTTATATAGAGTTATAAACCAGCTCTGACTTCACACTGAGGAAAGGACAGACAGGCCAGATAGGAAAGACAGGCCAGATAGGGACAGTTATAAACCAGCCCTGCCAGATAGGACAGACCAGATAGGACAGACAGGCCAGATAGTTATATAGAGTTATAAACCAGCTCTGACTTCACACAGAGGAAAGGACACAGGCCAGAGGAAAGGACAGACAGGCCAGATAGGACCAGATAGGACAGGCCAGATAGTTATATAGAGTTATAAACCAGCTCTGACTTCACACTGAGGAAAGGACAGACAGGCCAGATAGGACAGACAGACCAGATAGGACAGACAGGCCAGATAGGACAAGATAGGACAGACAGGCCAGATAGGACCAGATAGGACAGACAGGCCAGATAGGACAGACAGGCCAGATAGGACCAGATAGGACAGATAGTTATATAGAGTTATAAACCAGCCCTGACTTCACACCGAGGAAAGGACAGACAGGCCAGATAGGACAGACAGGCCAGATAGTTATATAGAGTTATAAACCAGCCCTGGAGAGTACTGACCAACATCAAAACATATCAAAGTACTGATTTAATTGGCCAGATTGTTTTGAAAGACCTTATTCGCTAAACGTATTAGTTTTCCTTCTGCATATTTTCTAACGTGATCTTTTCAAAGGGGAGATGTTTTGTCTTGGAGTTTGATGTATATTTCCTGTAGGAGTATGGCACAGCTACTGATGTAAATGAATACCACATGGACTACATACCATTATATACCTTCAGAAAGTATTCAAACCCCTTGGCTTTTTACACATTTTGCTGTTACAAAGCAGATTTAAAAGGAATGGAATTGTCTTTTTTTTGTCAATGATTTACACAGAATAGTATATCTTGATTACGTAAGTATTAATCTCCCTTATTCAATACGTGTTAGATTGAACTTTCTGTAGTGATTACAGCTGTGAGTCTTCCTGGGCAAGTCTCTAAGAGCTGTGAGTCTTCCTGGGCAAGTCTCTAAGAGCTGTGAGTCTTCCTGGGCAAGTCTCTAAGAGCTGTGAGTCTTCCTGGGTAAGTCTCTAAGAGCTGTGAGTCTTCCTGGGCAAGTCTCTAAGAGCTGTGAGTCTTCCTGGGTAAGTCTCTAAGAGCTGTGAGTCTTCCTGTGTAAGTCTCTAAGAGCTGTGAGTCTTCCTGGGCAAGTCTCTAAGAGCTGTGAGTCTTTCTGGGCAAGTCTATAAGAGCTGTGAGTCTTTCTGGGTAAGTCTCTAAGAGCTGTGAGTCTTTCTGGGCAAGTCTCTAAGAGCTGTGAGTATTTCTGGGTAAGTCTCTAAGAGCTGTGAGTCTTTCTGGGTAAGTCTCTAAGAGCTTTCCATACCTGAATTGTTCAACATTTGCCCATTATTATTTTCAAAATTCTCGATGCTACAATATGTCAAATTGGTTGTTGATCTTTGCTAGACAACCATCTAGAGGTTTAGCCATAGATGTTCAAGCATATTTAAATGAACTATATTACTCAGCCACTCAGGAACAGTCACTGTCTTCTTGGTAAGCTTTGGCCTGGTGTAGATTTGGCCTTGGGTTTTAGGTTATTGTCCTGCTGAAAGTTTAATCTCCCAGTGTCTGGTGGAAAGCAGACTGGACCAGGTTTTCATCTAGGATTTGTCCTGTGCTTAGTTAATTTTTTAAAATCCTGAAAATCTCCCCAGTCTTTAACGATTACAAGCATACCCATAACATGATGCAGCCTCCACTATGCTTGGAAATATGGAGAGTGGTACTCAGTGCTATCTACCAATAGGAAAACCTCCCTGGTCATTGTGGTTTACTCTGTTCTTGAAATTCAGTTCTTGACTGAGGGACCTTACATATAATTGTATGTGTGTGGTATAGAGATGAGCTAGTTATTTAAAAATCATGTTACACTATTATCGCACACAGAGTGATTCCATGCAACTTATTATGTGAGATTTGTACTCCTGAACTTATTTAGGCTAGCCAAAACAAAGGGGTTGAATACTTATTGACTCACATTTCAGCATTTAATTTTTTTGTTAATTTGTAAAATAATTGAAAAACATAATTCCACTTTGATATCAAGGTCTCCCAAGTGGTGCATCTCAGTTCAAGAGGGGATGGCGTGTCGCTGCAGAATGCTGTGGTAGCCATGCTGGTTAAATGTTCCTTACTGGTTAAGTGTCACCAGCAAAACACACCCACACCATCACACCTCTTCCTCCATGCTTCACGGTGGGAACCACACATGTGGAGATCATCCGTTCACCTCCTCTGTGTCTCACAAAGACACAGCGGTTGGAACAAAATTGACCATGAAGGCCTTATTCACACGGTCTCATCTATCTATCTATCTATCTATCTATCTATCTATCTATCTATCTATCTATCTATCTATCTATCTATCTATCTATCTATCTATCTATCTATCTATCTATCTATCTATCTTTCTGTCTGTCTGTCTGTCTGTCTGTCTGTCTGTCTGTCTGTCTGTCTGTCTGTCTGTCTGTCTGTCTGTCTGTCTGTCTGTCTGTCTGTCTGTCTGTCTGTCTGTCTGTCTGTCTGTCTGTCTGTCTGTCTATTCAAGGGGCTTTATTGACAAGGGAAATATATGTTAACATTGCCAAAGCAAGTGAAGTAGATCATATAAAAAGTGAGAATAAACAATAAAAATGAACAGTAAAAACACTCACAGAAGTTCCAAAGTAATAAAGACATTTCAAATGTCATATTCTGTCTACACAGTTGCAGTCGGAAGTTTACATACACATACTAATGCAGTTTTTCTCAGTCGCTTTGGTGCATTTTTCACATCATCCCTAACATGTGCAAAATAACAAGTGCATTTCTCAGAACAATTCGTACAAATTGCAGCATACAATAGATATGTTTCTAAAGCTAGTCAGTCACTAAAAATCCTTAGTACATCTCTCAAAAGTAAATATTCATGCCAATGATCATGTCAGTGTCATCAGAATGATAAGTCATTGAGTCATTGTTCACGAACAAGGTCGTCAAAATGTTTAGGCATGTTGTCAATGTAACTGTGTACTTTGACAGTATTACCTGATGTAAACTTAGGCTACAGTTTGGATGACAGCTACTGTATTGAAAATGCACAAGGCTGCACTTCTATAGCATATACCAATTTCAACAGTGCTATTTACTTTTTACTGTATGTGGGTTATTGATTGAAAGAGACTGGAGAGAGTCTCTAAAAAGTTGAGTAGATGCTGGGTGTTGTATGGCCCTATAAGGGGGATATGGGTTAGGACACCATGCTCCGAAATAGCAGCACACATGGTGATATTTCCTCCCCGTTGGCCTGGCAAATCCACAGTAGCTCTGTGACCGATGATATTCCGACCCCGTCTTCTGCATGTGGGAGGGTTAACTTGATTCCAACTCCATTATACGCTATATCCCAGAACACACAGATGAATTTGTTTTGATAAGGAAGAGTGACATAACATGTACATATATTGCATGTTCCTTCCACAGCAATGGAAATGTGTGCAGTTTATGCTTACTGTACTATGTATCACTATAAAATGTTGCTGTAAAGTAGTTACATAGATAGAATGTTTTACCTGTACATACTGGTACCTTAGCTCCTTAACTCTGTCCTCATTCCTTTTGAATGGTACATGGTACAGCTGTTTCATACTCCTCTGGTTTCTATGCAGCAGCCTGTCGATGGTTGAGATGCGAACCGTATGGATGTTTTCAAAGACATCGTTGTCTTCTATAATGGTCCTTTGTATTTCCCTGAGTCTCATGGCATTGACCATGGTGCAAATAGCCTCCTCCTGTTGAGGTGTGAAAAGGCCTCTGCCACCGGTTTGAGGTAATCTTGCAGTCAGTCCTATGTGGGGAAAAATGCAGTGATGCATCGCATACTTTCACATAGACAAAAACTATGCAAACACACATTTTACTGTAAAACATACAGGTGGGTGCATGTAAGGTGCAGTATGAATCTGTATAGAGTATATTTCTGTATGCTGTGAAATACAAGTGGACTACTGTAATATGAAGCATTGTAGAAAGTATACAGTATACTGCTTATATACAGTAACAGTGCACTGTACATTGGTGGACATACCTGTTCTCTGTTCGAAACATTTGAACTATTGAGGACACGGTTGATCTCCCAATATTCGACTGCACCCTTCGACCCGTCTCAGCCATTGTAAGGCCATGGTTGACAACATGGTCTACAATAGTGGCCCTTATGTCATCAGATATGCGCCTAAATCAAATCAAATCAAATCAAATCAAATCAAATGTATTTATATAGCCCTACGTACATCAGCTGATATCTCAAAGTGCTGTATAGAAACCCAGCCTAAAACCCCAAACAGCAAGCAATGCAGGTGTAGAAGCACGGTGGCTAGGAAAAACTCCCTAGAAAGGCCAAAACCTAGGAAGAAACCTAGAGAGGAACCAGGCTATGAGGGGTGGCCAGTCCTCTTCTAGCTGTGCTGGGTGGAGATTAGAAACCTAGAGAGGAACCAGGCTATGAGGGGTGGCCAGTCCTCTTCTGGCTGTGCCGGGTGGAGATTAGAAACCTAGAGAGGAACCAGGCTATGAGAGGTGGCCAGTCCTCTTTTGGCTGTACCGGGTGGAGATTAGAAACCTAGAGAGGAACCAGGCTATGAGGGGTGGCCAGTCCTCTTCTGGCTGTGCCGGGTGGAGATTATAAACCTAGAGAGGAACCAGGCTATGAGGGGTGGCCAGTCCTCTTCTGGCTGTGCCGGGTGGAGCCTATGTCCTCTTCTGCCTCTTCCTCTGTTTTGCCTTCCAACATGCATCCTTGCTCCTCTTCTTCCTCCTCTTGGCTGTTGACCCTGTTCATTTCCTGGTCCATCCATTATTGGAAAATTGCAACTCTGTGTTGTGGTCTGTCTATATATGCTTGCCAATTGACTCTTCATGAGATGCACCTTTGAGACATTTAGACAACTGATTGATTGTTGGTTGAACTACCACTTTATACATTCCTTCATGAGTGAGGGTCAATTTCACATTTTTGTACAAAAGGTCTAATAGAAATGTGTAAAACTATGACAGTTTATGACAAATAGTTCAACAATTTTGCATGTAATGGCTTATGCAAGGAACTAATGCCTCGATGTTTTGAGGGGTAAGACTATTCAACAGAGAACCATCTACTACATTTTGATCAACATGACATGAGCAATTGATAATGTGGAAAAAGCTGACACTTGTACATTATCAATTGCAATTTGCTCAAAAGGAATAAGAAATTGCTTTAATGATGTGCATAAGTTACTAGATGATTTGTACAAGTAGTTTCAAGAATTGCACTTTTGATCTAAGAAATGCCCCAAAGCGACTGAGAAAAACTGTAAACTCGGTTTTTCACAATTCCTGATATTGTATCCTATTAAAGATTCCCTGTCTTAAGTCAGTAACGATCACTACATATTTTAAGAATGTGAAAATATCAGAAAAACAGTAGAGATAATAATTTATTTCAGCTTTCAATACTTTCGTCACATTCCCAGTGGGTCAGAAGTTTACACACACTCAATTAGTATTTGGTAGCGTTGCCTTTAAATTGTTTAACTTGGGTCAAACATTTTGGGTAGTCTTCCACAAGCTTCCCACAATAAGTTGGGTGAATTTTGGCCCATTCGTCCTGACAGAGCTGGTGTAACTGAGTCAGGTTTGTAGGCCTCCTTGCTCGCACATGCTTTTTCAGTTCTGCCAACAAATGTTCTATAGGATTGAGGCAAGGGCTTTGTGATGGCCACTCCAATACCTTGACTTTGTTGTCCTTAAGCCATTTTACCACAACTTTGGAAGTATGCTTGGGGTCTTTGTCCATTTGGAAGACCCATTTTCAACCAAGTTTTTAACTTCCAGACTGATGTCTTGAGATGTTGCTTCAATATATCCACAAAATGTTAATGCCTCATGATGCCATCTATTTTGTGAAGTGTACCAGTCCCTCCAGCAGCAAAGCACCCCCACAACATGATGCTGCCACCCCCCGTGCTTCACGGTTGGGATGGTGTTCTTTGGCTTGCAACCTTCTCCCTTTTTCCTCCAAACATATCGTCATTATGGCCAAACAGCTCTATTTGTGTTTCATCAGACCAGAAGACATTTCTCCAAAAACTACAATCTTTGTCCCCATGTGCAGTTGCAAACCATGTTCTGGCTTTTTTTTATGGCGGTTTTGTAGTAGTGGCTTCTTCCTTGCTGTGTCATGTTTTGTCATATATTGTCTTGTCATTATGCTTTCCCTTCTGTTCGTTTCCCCCTGCTGGTCTTATTAGGTTCGTTCCCTCTTTCTATCCCTCTCTCTCCCCCTCCCTCTCTCACTCTCTCGCTCTCTCTTCTCTCTATCGTTCCGTTCCTGCTCCCAGCTGTTCCTATTCCCCTAATCAATCATTTAGTCTTCCCACACCTGTTCCCGATCCTTTCCCCCTGATTAGAGTCCCTATTTCTTCCTTTGTTTTCCGTTCCTGTCCTGTCGGATCCTTGTATCTATTGTTCACCGTGCTGTGTTTGTGTATCGCCCTGTCGTGTCGTGTTTCCCTCAGATGCTGCGTGGTGAGCAGGTGTCTGAGTCTGCTAGGTTCAAGTGCCTTCCCGAGGCAACCTGCTGTTCAAGATCGAGTCTCCAGTCGGTTCTCGTCATTACGAGTGGAAGTTGTGTTTTTTGATTGTATTTTACTTTACTGGATTAAAGACTCTGTTTTCGCCAAGTCGCTTTTGGGTCCTCATTCACCTGCATAACAGAAGGATCCGACCAAGAATGGACCCAGCGACTATGGATTCTCTCTACTCTACTCTCGAGTTCCAGGGAATGCTCGGCAGACACGAGCAGGAATTGTCTGCTGCTCGGCATGCCGTTGAGACCCTGGCCGCTCAGGTCTCCGACCTCTCAAGACAGTATCAGAGTCTTCGTCTCGTGTCACCAGCTACTTCCGGTTCTTCCGAGCCTCCGGAACCTAGGGTTAATAACCCACCTTGTTATTCTGGGCAGCCCACTGAGTGCCGCTCCTTTCTCACCCAGTGTGATATCGTGTTTCTCTCCAACCCAACACATACTCAAGAGAGAGCTCGGATTGCCTACGTCATATCACTCCTTACTGGTCGGGCTCGGCAGTGGGGCACAGCTATCTGGGAGGCAAGCGCTGAGTGTACTAACAATTATCTGAACTTTAAAGAGGAGATGATAAGGGTTTTTGATCGCTCAGTTTTTGGGAAAGAAGCTTCCTGGTCCCTGTCTTCCCTATGTCAAGGTAATCGATCCATAACGGATTACTCAATAGAGTTTCGCACTCTTGCTGCCTCCAGTAACTGGAACGAGCAGGCGTTGCTCGCTCGTTTTCTGGAGGACTCACGCTAAGGTTAAGGATGAGATTCTCTCTCGGGAGGTTCCATCCAGCGTGGATTCTTTGATTGAACTCGCTATTTCGCATTGAACGACGGGTAGATCTTCGTCACCGAGCTCATAGAAGAGAGCTCGCGTTAACTGTGTCTCCCCTCTCTCCGACACTACCGTCTTTCCCCACTGACTCAGGTGTTGAGCCCATGCAGCTGGGGGTATTCGCATCTCGACTAAGGAGAGGGAACGGAGAATCACCAACCGCCTCTGTCTCTATTGCGGTTCCGCTGGTCATTTTGTCATGTCATGTCCAGTTAAAGGCCAGAGCTCATCAGTAAGCGGAGGGCGACTGATAAGCGCTACTAGACGGTCCTCTCCGTCAAGTACATGTACTACCTTACCGGTCCATCTACGCTGGACCGGATCGGCAGCTTCCTGCAGTGCATTAATAGACTCTGGGGCAGAGGGCTGTTTTATGGACGAAGCCTGGGCGCGGGAACATGACATTCCTCTCAGACAGTTAGGGAGCCCACGGTCATGTTTGCCTTGGATGGTAGTCCTCTCCCCAGTATATTATGTGAAACACTACCTTTAACCCTCACTGTATCTGGTAACCATAGTGAGACCATTTCTTTTTGATTTTTTGTTCACCTTTTACACCTGTTGTTTTGGGTCATCCCTGGCTAGTGTGTCATAATCCTTCTTTTGATTGGTCTAGTGGTTCTGTCCTTTCCTGGAGCGTTTCTTGTCATGTGAAGTGTTTAATGTCTGCTATTTCTCCTGTTTGTTCTGTCCCCTCTTCTCAGGAGGAACCTGGTGATTTGACAGGAGTGCCGGAGGAATATCATGGTCTGCGCACGGTCTTCAGTCGGTCCAGAACCAACTCCCTTCCTCCTCACCGGTCGTATGATTGTTGTTCTGATCTCTTTAAGAAGCGTTTTGCATCCGCTCCTATCCTTGTTGCACCTGACGTCACTAAACAGTTTTTGTTGAGGTTGACGCGTCGGGGGTGGGCGTGGGAGCCATTCTGTCCCAGCGCTCCGATACTGACGATGGGGTCCACCCTTGTGCGTATTTTTCTGCTTCTGCTCCTGGTCTTGCTGGGTCTCAGTCTGTTCCCTGCCATCGCATCTCTCCTGTTCTTGTTCCTGCCCTTGCTGTGTCTCAGTCTGTCCCTAGTTGTTACTCTCCTGGCCTGTTTGGTCCTGTTTGCTCTAAAGTTTTCAGTTCTCTACCCGTGTCTCATTTTTTTTTTTTAGAGTAGTACCCTAGTTTCCCTTTTTTTCGTTTTTTCGTTACGGTCCTGAGGAGAGGAGTTGGGTTCTTTCTCGGGACGTGCTGGACCGTTTGATCTATGATTTCCTCCGTTGCCGCCAGTGTTCCTCCTCGAGAGCGCCAGGAGGCGCTCGGTGAGTGGGGGGGTACTGTCATGTTTTGTCATATATTGTCTTGTCATTATGCTTTCCCTTCTGTTCGTTTCCCCCTGCTGGTCTTATTAGGTTCGTTCCCTCTTTCTATCCCTCTCTCTCCCCCTCCCTCTCTCACTCTCTCGCTCTCTCTTCTCTCTATCGTTCCGTTCCTGCTCCCAGCTGTTCCTATTCCCCTAATCAATCATTTAGTCTTCCCACACCTGTTCCCGATCCTTTCCCCTGATTAGAGTCCCTATTTCTTCCTTTGTTTTCCGTTCCTGTCCTGTCGGATCCTTGTATCTATTGTTCACCGTGCTGTGTTTGTGTATCGCCCTGTCGTGTCGTGTTTCCCTCAGATGCTGCGTGGTGAGCAGGTGTCTGAGTCTGCTAGGTTCAAGTGCCTTCCCGAGGCAACCTGCTGTTCAAGATCGAGTCTCCAGTCGGTTCTCGTCATTACGAGTGGAAGTTGTGTTTTTTGATTGTATTTTACTTTACTGGATTAAAGACTCTGTTTTCGCCAAGTCGCTTTTGGGTCCTCATTCACCTGCATAACATGCTGAGCGGCCTTTCAGGTTATATCGATATAGGACTCGTTTTACTGTGGATATAGATCATTTTGTGCCTGTTTACTCCAGCATCTTCACAAGGTCCTTTGCTGTTGTTCTGGGATTGATTTTCACTTTTCGTACCAAAGTACATTCATCTCGAGGAGACAGTACGCGTCTCCTTCCTGAGCAGTATGACGGCTACGTGGTCCCATGATGTTTATACTTGCATACTATTGTTGGTACAGATGGACATGGTACCTTCGGGCATTGGGAAATTGCTCCCAAGGATGAACCAGACTTGTGGAGGTCTACAATTTATTTTCTGAGATCGTGGATGATTTCTGTTGATTTTCCCATGATGTCAAGCAAAGAGGCACTGAGTTTAAAGGTAGGCCTTGAAATACATCCACAGGTACACCTCCAATTGAATCAAATTATGTCAATTAGCCTATCAGAAGCTTCTAAAGCCATGGCATAATAGTCTGGAATTTTCCAAGCAGTTTAAAGGCACAGTCAACTTAGTGTATGTAAACTTCTGACACACTGGAATTGTGATATAGTGAATTATAAGTGAAAAAAATCTATGTGTAAACAATTGTTGGATAAATTACTTAGATGTCCTAACCGACTTGCCAAAACTATAGTTTGCTAACAATACATTTGTGGAGTGGTTGAAATACTAGATTTAATGACTCCAACCTAAGTGTATATAAACTACCGACATTAACTGCAGATTAATAAATAATGAATAACTATACAAATAGAATAACAATATATATATATATAGAATCAATATACATACAGAATCACACATATAGAATCATACAGCATATAGAATAACAATACATATAGAATAACAATATATATATAGAATCAATATACATACAGAATCACACATATAGAATCATACAGCATATAGAATAACAATACATATAGAATCACTATACAAATAGAATAACAATATATATATAGAATCAATATACATACAGAATCACACATATAGAATCATACGACATATAGAATAACAATACATATAGAATAACAATACATATAGAATAACAATATATATAGAATAACAATACATATAGAATCATACAGCATATAGAATAACAATACATAGAATCACTATACAAATAGAATAACAATACATATAGAATAACAATACATATAGAATAACAATACATAGAATCACTATACAAATAGAATAACAATACATATAGAATAACAATACATAGAATCACTATACAAATAGAATAACAATATATATATAGAATCAATATACATACAGAATCACACATATAGAATAACAATACATATAGAATAACAATACATATAGAATAACAATACATATAGAATAACAATACATATAGAATAACAATACATAGAATCACTATACAAATAGAATAACAATACATATAGAATAACAATACATATAGAATAACAATACATATAGAATCACTATACAAATAGAATAACAATATATATATAGAATCAATATACGTATAGACTCACATATATAGAACCATACGACATATAGAATCACACTACATATAGAATCACAATACATATAGAATCACAATACATATAGAACCACAATACATATAGAATCACACTACATATAGAATCACAATACATATAGAATCACAATACATATAGAACCACAATACATATAGAATCACACTACATATAGAATCACAATACATATAGAATCACACTACATATAGAATCACAATACATATAGAATCATAATACATATAGAATCATAATACATATAGAATCACAATACATATAGAATCACAATACATATAGAATCACACTACATATAGAATCACACTACATATAGAATCACACTACATATAGAATCACAATACATATAGAATCACAATACATATAGAATCACACTACATATAGAATCACAATACATATAGAATCATAATACATATAGAATCACAATACATATAGAATCACAATACATATAGAATCACAATACATATAGAATCACAATACATATAGAATCACAATATATATAGAATCACAATACATATAGAATCACAATACATATAGAATCACAATATATATAGAATCACAATATATATAGAATCACAATACATATAGAATCACAATACATATAGAATCACAATACATATAGAATCACAATACATATAGAATCACAATACATATAGAATCACAATATATATAGAATCACAATACATATAGAATCACAATACATATAGACTCACATATATAGAACCATACTAAATATAGTTTCACAATACATATAAAATCACAATACATATAGAATCACACTACATATAGAATCACAATATATATAGACTCACACTACATATAGAATCACACTACATATAGAATCACACTACATATAGAATCATGAGAATCACACTACATATAGAATCATGAGAATCACACTACATATAGAACCACACTACATATAGAATCACAATACATATAGAATCACACTACATATAGAATCACAATATATATAGAATCACAATACATATAGAATCACAATACATATAGACTCACATATATAGAACCATACTAAATATAGTTTCACAATACATATAAAATCACATATATATATAACCATACTACATATAGAATCACACTACATATAGAATCACAATACATATAGAATCACAATAGAATCTGGACAATGATTTCTCATATAGAATCACAATACATATAGAATCACAATATATATAGAATCACAATACATATAGAATCACAATACATATAGAATCACAATACATATAGAATCACACTACATATAGAATCACAATACATATAGAATCACAATACATATGGAGAGGAGAGAGATTGATGTCTCGTGGGGTGATGACAGACAAAGTTCACTGAGAGAGAGAATCTGAATCTCTGTTTGTCTGTTCTCTCTCTCTGACCTGGTTCCTGTCTCACTCTCTCTTTCTGTCTGTCTAGTTATCTGAACTCATCCATTTCAATAACAGTATCAGTCTGGGTTGTGATACTTGATGTCTACCATGGTTCTAGAACTGAAGAGGGAGTACTGAAAAACTCAACACTGGTCTGAAAATACAACCTATTGTTTGGAATTCTACAGCTGGAATGTGGTTCTGGAGCTGGGATCCATTGATATCTCTGTGATTCTGGAGCCAGGATCCATTGATATCTCTGTGGTTCTGGAGCCAGGATCCATTGATATCTCTGTGGTTCTGGAGCCAGGATCCATTGATATCTCTGTGGTTCTGGAGCCAGGATCCATTGATGTTTCTGTGGTTCTGGAGCCAGGATCCATTGATGTCTCTGTGGTTCTGGAGCTGGGACCATTGATGTCTCTGTGGTTCTGGAGCTGGGACCCATTGATGTCTCTGTGGTTCTGGAGCTGGGACCCTTTGATGTCTCTGTGGTTCTGGAGCTGGGACCGGTTGATTTCTCTGTAGTTCTGGCGCTGGGACCCATTGATGTCTCTGTGGTTCTGGAGCTGGGACCCATTGATGTCTCTGTGGTCCTGGAGCTGGGACCCATTGATGTCTCTGTGGTTCTGGAGCTGGGACCATTGATGTCTCTGTGGTTCTGGAGCTGGGACCATTGATTTATCTGTGGTACTGGAGCCAGGACCCATTAATGTCTCTGTGGTTCTGGAACTGGGACCATTGATTTATCTGTGGTTCTGGAGCCAGGACCCATTAATGTCTCTGTGGTTCTGGAGCTGGGACCGGTTGATTTCTCTGTGGTTATGGAGATGGGACCGGTTGATTTCTCTGTGGTTATGGAGCTGGGATCCATTGACGTCTCTGTGGTTCTGGAGCTGGGACCATTGATGTCTCTGTGGTTCTGGAGCTGGGATCCATTGATGTCTCTTTGGTTCTGGAGTTGGGACCCACTGATGTCTCTGTGGTTCTGGAGCTGGGACCCATTGATGTCTCTGTGGTTCTGGAGCTGGGACCGGTTGATTTCTCTGTAGTTCTGGCGCTGGGACCCATTGATGTCTCTGTGGTTCTGGAGCCAGGATCCATTGATGTCTCTGTGGTTCTGGAGCTGGGACCCATTGATGTCTCTGTGGTTCTGGAGCTGGGACCCATTGATGTCTCTGTGGTTCTGGAGCTGGGACCCATTGATGTCTCTGTGGTTCTGGAGCTGGGACCGGTTGATTTCTCTGTAGTTCTGGTGCTGGGACCCATTGATGTGTCTGTGGTTCTGGAGCTGGGACCCATTGATGTCTCTGTGGTTCTGGAGCTGGGACCCATTGATGTCTCTGTGGTTCTGGAGCTGGGACCATTGATGTCTCTGTGGTTCTGGAGCTGGGACCATTGATGTATCTGTGGTTCTGGAGCCAGGACCCATTAATGTCTCTGTGGTTCTGGAGCTGGGACCATTGATGTATCTGTGGTTCTGGAGCCAGGACCCATTAATGTCTCTGTGGTTCTGGAGCTGGGACCGGTTGATTTCTCTGTGGTTATGGAGATGGGACCGGTTGATTTCTCTGTGGTTATGGAGCTGGGATCCATTGATGTCTCTGTGGTTCTGGAGCTGGGACCATTGATGTCTCTGTGGTTCTGGAGCTGGGATCCATTGATGTCTCTTTGGTTCTGGAGTTGGGACCCACTGATGTCTCTGTGGTTCTGGAGCTGGGACCGGTTGATGTCTCTGTGGTTCTGGAGCTGGGACCCACTGATGTCTCTGTGGTTCTGGAGCTGGGACCAGTTGATTTCTCTGTGGTTCTGGAGCTGGGACCCATCGATGTATCTGTGGTTCTGGAGCTGGGACCCATTGATTTCTCTGTGGTTCTGGAGCCAGGACCCATTGATGTTTCTGTGGTTCTGGAGCCAGGACCCATTGATGTCTCTGTGGTTCTGGAGCTGGGACCGGTTGATTTCTCTGTAGTTCTGGCGCTGGGACCCATTGATTTCTCTGTGGTTCTGGAGCTGGGACCCATTGATGTCTCTGTGGTTATGGAGCTGGGACCGGTTGATTTCTCTGTGGTTCTGGTGCTGGGACCCATTGATTTCTCTGTGGTTCTGGAGCTGGGACACATTGATGTCTCTGTGGTTCTGGAGCTGGGACTGGTTGATTTCTCTGTGGTTCTGGAACTGGGACTGGTTGATTTCTCTGTGGTTCTGGAGCTGGGACTGGTTGATTTCTCTGTGGTTCTGGAGCTGGGACTGGTTGATTTCTCTGTGGTTCTGGAGCTGGGACTGGTTGATTTCTCTGTGGTTCTGGAGCTGGGACTGGTTGATTTCTATGTGGTTCTGGTGCTGGGACTGGTTGATTTCTCTGTGGTTCTGGAGCTGGGACTGGTTGATTTCTCTGTGGTTCTGGAGCTGGGACTGGTTGATTTCTCTGTGGTTCTGGAGCTGGGACTGGTTGATTTCTCTGTGGTTATGGAGATGGGACTGGTTGATTTCTCTGTGGTTCTGGAGCTGGGACTGGTTGATTTCTCTGTGGTTCTGGAGCTGGGACTGGTTGATTTCTCTGTGGTTCTGGAGCTGGGACTGGTTGATTTCTGTGTGGTTATGGAGCTGGGACTGGTTGATTTCTCTGTGGTTCTGGAGCTGGGACTGGTTGATTTCTCTGTGGTTCTGGAGCTGGGACTGGTTGATTTCTCTGTGGTTCTGGAGCTGGGACTGGTTGATTTCTCTGTGGTTCTGGAGCTGGGACTGGTTGATTTCTCTGTGGTTCTGGAGCTGGGACTGGTTGATTTCTGTGTGGTTATGGAGCTGGGACTGGTTGATTTCAACACTCCTCCCCTTCCTCTAATATATACAGAATAACTCCTACCCTTCCTCTTATATATACTGAATAACTCCTCCCCTTCCTCTAATATATACTGAATAACTCCTCCCCTTCCTCTAATATATACGGAATAACTCCTCCCCCTCCTCTAATATATACATAACAACTCCTCCCCTTCATCTAATATATACTGAATAACTCCTCCCCTTCCCCTAATATATACAGAATAACTCCTCCCCTTCCTCTTATATATACTGAATAACTCCTCCCCTTAGGGATGCTGGCCCATGTTGACTCCAATGCTTCCCACAGTGTCAAGTTGGCTGGATGTCCTTTGTCCTTTGGGTGGTCGACCATTCTTGAGTCACATGCAAAATTGTTGAGTGTGAAAAAAAAAAAAAAAAGTGTTGCAGTTCTTGACACAAACCAGTGCGCCTGGCACCTACTACCATACCCCGTTGAAAGACACTAATATAAGTTGTCCTGTCCATTCACGCTCTGAATGACACACACACACACAATCCATGTCTCAAATGTCTCAAGGCTTAAAAATCCTTCTTTAACCCGTCTCCTCTCCTTCATCTACACTGATTGAAGTGGATTTACCAGGTGGCATCAATAAGGGATCATATCTTTCACCTGGATTCACCTGGTCTGGTTATGTCATGGAAAGAGCAGCTGTGCTTAATGTTTTGTCCACTCAGTGTACATTCTGAGAACATCATGTTCTGCGCATGTTTTGTGTGACTTTCAGGGAACGTTCTCCGAAACCACAGAACAATGGGCACACGACTGTTCTTGCAGCGTTCCCATGGAAACGTGTCTAGAACATTAATATCTTTTTGAGAACCACATTCTGCCTAAGACTTTAAGGGAATGGACACTTAGAAACATTCCTATGAAAATGTTCATTAATGACCTAATGAGACTCTTAATAGGAACGTTCTCTAACATTGTGGGAACGTTTGTTTTTATCTGGGCAGGAACACACAGAACCTCATAGACACAGCACATATCACACTTTCACAAAATGCTTGAAGACATGGCTAAAGGTCAATCAGATTTGTGAACATGGTCCCTAGCTGTGTGTTGCCGCTTTCCATGTTGTCTGTTGTCTGTAGCTTGTGAGGTGTGGAAACACTTTGTTGCTTTTATGAATTTTGTCTTGCTGCTTTTTGTTCTATGTTGCTCTGTCTGTATGCTATGTCTTGCTTGTCCTATGTTGCTCTGTCTGTATGCTACATCTTGCTTGTCCTATGTTGCTCTGTCTGTATGCTATGTCTTGCTTGTCCTATGTTGCTCTGTCTGTATGCTACGTCTTGCTTGTCCTATGTTGCTCTGTCTGTATGCTACGTGTTGCTTGTCCTATGTTGCTCTGTCTGTATGCTATGTGTTGCTTGTCCTATGTTGCTCTGTCTGTATGCTACGTGTTGCTTGTCCTATGTTGCTCTGTCTGTATGCTACGTCTTGCTTGTCCTATGTTGCTCTGTCTGTATGCTACGTGTTGCTTGTCCTATGTTGCTCTGTCTGTATGCTACGTGTTGCTTGTCTTATGTTGCTCTGTCTGTATGCTATGTGTTGCTTGTCCTATGTTGCTCTGTCTGTATGCTACGTGTTGCTTGTCATATGTTGCTCTGTCTGTATGCTACGTCTTGCTTGTCCTATGTTGCTCTGTCTGTATGCTACGTCTTGCGTGTCCTATGTTGCTCTGTCTGTATGCTACGTCTTGCTTGTTCTTATGTTGCTCTGTCTGTATGCTACGTTTTGCTTGTCCTATGTTGCTATGTCTTGCTTGTTCTATGGTGCTATTGTCTATATTGTAATTGTTTTTAATAACCTGCCCAGAGACTGCGGTTGAAAATTAGCCGGCTGGCTAAAACCGGCACTTTTACTGAAACGTTGATTAATGTGCACTGTCCCTGTAAAAATAAAATAAACTCAAACACACAGGCCTCAGAAACTAAAGCCAGTTAGTACCTCAGCTGTACATTTATTTATCTAGAGTCGCTGGACATGTCTGAGATCGTTGTCTCTGAGATCGTTGTAATCTCTGCTTCCGACAGGAAGACTGACTCAACGGCCAGTTTATGTATAAAGAGATTTCTATCTCCTCTTCCTCCTCCTATGGGAGTCCCACAGGGCGGCGCACAATTGGCCAGCATCATCCGGGTTTGGCCTGGGTAGGCCGTCATTATAAATAAGAATTTGTTCTTAACTGACTTGCCTAGTTAAATAAAGGTTAAAAAAAAATTAAAAAATACTCCTCCGTCTCCTCCGTCTCCTCCACCCCAGACCTAACCGGAGAATATTGTCTGAAGACTATCACTCCATGATACAGTGAGAGGATTAGGGGTTTAGGGGAATTCTCTGACTGTTTGTGTAAGTCCAGTAAATATTTAAACTGTTGAAGAAGGGTGTAAACTATTGGTGATTAACCAGAATGCCATCTGTTGTGATGTTGTTGTCTTCTCTCCACTCTGATTCGCTGTGAGGTAATTTGTTTGGGAGTCTCTTTGGGAGTCTCTGCAAATTGTCTGTTGCCTTTCTGGCCTGGCACACAATGAATAGAGAGAGACGTCTGACATGAATACAGTAATATGGTCTTTTATTCAAAGTAAATAAAGAGGACATTTTAAAATCCCATCCAGTACACTTCTCAGGCTCTCAGTCTCCCAGTCTCCAGGTCCCTCAGTCTCCCAGTCCCTCAGTCTCCCAGTCCCCAAGTCCACACTGTTTCCTCTATAGTGCACTACTGTGGAGTCTATGGACTTCACAGTCATACAACTCTTGTCATGTCATCAATTAATAATCTAGTATGAAATCAAACTTCAATTCAAACTATATTTGAAGTGCATTTAAAAGAGCAACAACATGTACAATAAAACAAGTAAACACATCAAGAAACACAACATTGATGAATTAAAGGCCAAGCTAAAAAGGCTGGTTGACAAATGGGATTCATATTCCTAAACCCTAATAAGAATGATAGATTATAGCGTTATTGGGGGGTCTATGATCTTGTCACGTCTTGAACTCTATTTTACTCTGGTGATGTTAAACATGGGGAGAATATAGTCTAACAAGCAACTACAATTGACATTTGAATTGAGATTTAAATACTGGATTGTGTTGACTTTTAATATAATATATAGCTAAACTCGTTGTGCTGTCCCACAGCTAAACTCGTTGTGCTGTCCCACAGCTAAACTCGTTGTGCTGTCCCACAGCTAAACTCGTTGTGCTGTCCCATAGCTAAACTTGTTGTGCTGTCCCACAGCTAAACTCGTTGTGCTGTCCCACAGCTAAACTCGTTGTGCTGTCCCACAGACTCTCGTTGTGCTGTCCCACAGCTAAACTCGTTGTGCTGTCCCACAGCTAAACTCGTTGTGCTGTCCCACAGCTAAACTCGTTGTGCTGTCCCACAGACTCTCGTTGTGGTGTCCCACAGCTAAACTCGTTGTGCTGTCCCATAGCTAAACTCGTTGTGCTGTCCCATAGCTAAACTCGTTGTGCTGTCCCACAGACTCTCGTTGTGCTGTCCCACAGACTCTCGTTGTGCTGTCCCATAGCTAAACTCGTTGTGCTGTCCCATAGCTAAACTCGTTGTGGTGTCCCACAGACTCTCGTTGTGCTGTCCCATAGCTAAACTCGTTGTGCTGTCCCACAGACTCTCGTTGTGCTGTCCCATAGCTAAACTCGTTGTGCTGTCCCATAGCTAAACTCGTTGTGCTGTCCCACAGACTCTCGTTGTGCTGTCCCACAGCTAAACTCGTTGTGCTGTCCCATAGCTAAACTCGTTGTGCTGTCCCACAGACTCTCGTTGTGCTGTCCCACAGACTCTCGTTGTGCTGTCCCACAGTCTCTCGTTGTGCTGTCCCACAGCTAAACTCGTTGTGCTGTCCCACAGACTCTCGTTGTGCTGTCCCACAGCTAAACTCGTTGTGCTGTCCCACAGCTAAACTCGTTGTGCTGTCCCACAGACTCTCGTTGTGCTGTCCCACAGCTAAACTCGTTGTGCTGTCCCACAGCTAAACTCGTTGTGCTGTCCCACAGCTAAACTCGTTGTGCTGTCCCACAGCTAAACTCGTTGTGCTGTCCCACAGCTACTGAATGTCAAGTAATGGAGGCATAAGAAAGTTATTCCCATTAAGACTAGGACAGACCAGGAGAGACCAGGATAGACCAGGATAGACCAGGACAGACCAGGACAGACCAGGATAGACACGGACAGACCAGGATAGACCAGGACTGACCAGGATAGACCATGTGAGTAGAGGACAGACCAGGATAGACCAGGGCAGACCAGGATAGACCAGGTGAGTAGAGGACAGACCAGGATAGACCAGGACAGACCAGGTGAGTAGAGGACAGACCAGGTTAGACCAGGACTGACCAGGATAGACCATGTGAGTAAAGGACAGACCAGGATAGACCAGGACAGACCAGGATAGACCAGGTGAGTAGAGGACAGACCAGGATAGACCAGGACTGACCAGGATAGACCAGGATAGACCAGGATAGACACGGACAGACCAGGATAGACACGGACAGACCAGGATAGACCATGTGAGTAGAGGACAGACCAGGATAGACCAGGGCAGACCAGGATAGACCAGGACAGACCAGGATAGACCAGGACTGACCAGGATAGACCAGGTGAGTGGAGGACAGACCAGGATAGACCAGGACTGACCAGGATAGACCATGTGAGTAAAGGACAGACCAGGATAGACCAAGACAGACCAGGATAGACCAGGTGAGTAGAGGACAGACCAGGATAGACCAGGACTGACCAGGAAAGACCAGGATAGACCAGGACAGACCAGGACAGACCAGGATAGACACGGCCAGACCAGGATAGACCAGGACTGACCAGGATAGACCATGTGAGTAGAGGACAGACCAGGATAGACCAGGGCAGACCAGGATAGACCAGGTGAGTAGAGGACAGACCAGGATAGACCAGGACAGACCAGGATAGACCAGAACAGACCAGGATAGACCAGGACTGACCAGGATAGACCAGGTGAGTAGAGGACAGACCAGGATAGACCAGGACAGACCAGGATAGACCACGTGAGATGAGGACAGACCAGGATAGACCAGGACAGACCAGGATAGACCACGTGAGATGAGGACAGATCAGGTGATGCATGTTTCTTCTGTCTAGACAGTTTTTACATTTCGTTATCACAATGGTAATGTGTGTTAGATTGTTATCACAACAGTAATGTGTGTTAGATTGTTACCATAATACTAATGTGTGTTAGATTGTTACCACAACAGTAATGTGTGTTAGATTGTTACCACAATAATAATGTGTGTTAGATTGTTACCACAATAATAATGTGTGTTAGATTGTTACCACAACGATAATGTGTCAGAGTACTCAAAATACACATTCCTTACTGAAGTGATTGGTACTCAAATGCCACAAGTTAACTTTCATTGCTAATAGACCATCATCTCAGATGTGGCAGCAAACATATTGGTGCGAAAGAGAGAAGAATCAGATACCCTAAACAGAGAAACAGAGGGAGCTCACACAACTACAATGGCCAGAGACAGGTTAGTTTATAAATATCATGCCAGAGACAGGATAGTTTATAAATATCATGCCAGAGACAGGTTAGTTTATAAATATCATGCCAGAGACAGGTTAGTTTATAAATATCATGCCAGAGACAGGTTAGTTTATAAATGTCATGCCAGAGACAGGTTAGTTTATAAATGTCATGCCAGAGACAGGTTAGTTTATAAATATCATGCCAGAGACAGGTTAGTTTATAAATGTCATGCCAGAGACAGGTTAGTTTATAAATATCATGCCAGAGACAGGTTAGTTCATAAATGTCATGCCAGAGACAGGTTAGTTTATAAATGTCATGCCAGAGACAGGTTAGTTTATAAATATCATGCCAGAGACAGGTTAGTTTATAAATATCATGCCAGAGACAGGTTAGTTTATAAATATCATGCCAGAGACAGGATAGTTTATAAATATCATGCCAGAGACAGGATAGTTTATAAATGTCATGCCAGAGACAGGTTAGTTTATAAATGTCCTACCAGAAGTGCCAGTCAGCCAGGATCTGCCAGTCTGCAGAGAGCTGTCAGTCTGCATGAAGCAGCCAGAGCTATCCGTCTGTGAGAAGCAGCCAGAGCTGTCAGTCTGCATAGAGCAGCTAGATCCGCCAGTCAGCCATGATCTTCTAGATCTGCCAGACAACCAGTCTCTTCCAGATCTGCCAGACAACCAGTCTCTTCCAAATCTGCCAGACAACCAGTCTCTTCCAGATCTGCCAGACAACCAGTCTCTTCCAGATCTGCCAGACAACCAGTCTCTTCCAGATCTGCCAGACAACCAGTCTCTTCCAGATCTGCCAGACAACCAGTCTCTTCCAGATCTGCCAGTCAACCAGTCTCTTCCAGATCTGCTCAACCAGTCTCTTCAGATCTGCTAGTCAACCAGAATCTTCCAGTTCCGCCAGCCAGCCAGGATTTACCGGAGCCTACTACCTGCCTGAGCTTCATCTCAGTACTGGGCTTCCTCTCAGTACTGGGCTTCCTTTCAGTACTGGGCTTTCTTTCAGTACTGGGCTTCCCCTCGGTTCCCGGCTGCCCCTCAGTTCCGGGCTGCCCCTCAGTCCCGGGCTGCTTCTGTCCCGAGCTGCCCCTCAGTCCCGAGCTGCTCCTCTGTCCCGAGCTGCCCCTCAGTCTCGAGCTTCCCCTCAGTCTCGAGCTTCCCCTCAGTCTCGAGCTGCCCCTCAGTCTCGAGCTTCCCCTCTGTCCCGAGCTGCCCCTCTGTCCCGAGCTGCCCCTCAGTCCCGAGCTGCCCCTCAGTCCCGAGCTGCCCCTCAGTCCAGTGGGGATCTGGGTGAGGACTATTAGGCCATGGTCGGCGGAGAGGGTGGATTATCCCAGGACGCGAAGGGGAGGAACAAGGACATTTATGGAGTGGGGTCCACGTCCCGAGCCGGAGCCGCCACCATGGACAGACGCCCACCCGGACCCTCCCTATGGTTTGAGGTGCGTCCAGGAGTCCGCACCTTAGGGGGGGGTTCTGTCACGCCTTGGTCATTGTATTTTGTGTTTTTGTTATATGTTTGGGTAGGCCAGGGTGTGACATGGGTTTATATGTTGTTTTCGTATTGGGCTTTGTATTATTTGGGATCGCGGCTGATTAGTGTTGTTGTATAGGCTTGGCTGCCTGAGGCGATTCTCAATCAGAGTCAGGTGATTCTCATTGTCTCTGATTGGGAACCGTATTTAGGGAGCCATAGTTTCGCTTTCTATTTCGTGGGTGATTGTTCCTATCTCTTTGTAATGTTCACCAGATAGGCTGTAATAGTTTCACGTTCCGTTTGTTGTTTTCGTCTTTCAGTTATTTCATGTACCGCATTTCATTCATTAAAGTCATGAGTAACCAACACGCTGCATTTCGGTCCGACTCTCTTCCTTCAACAGACAAACGCCGTTACAAACGAAGCCCTTCCAGAAGGCACTGTAACAACTCCTCGTCTCCCTATGGTGCTTCCCTGCAGGGAGGAGCTGGTCCAAGTCTGCTGGGTCTGTCATGGCCAGTTTATCAAGTACTATCAGCACCCAGCTGCAGACACAGGAGGCAGATGGTTGGAGTCTTACAACGTTTATTCACCCAAAGGTGGTAGGCAAGAGAATGGTCATGTACAGACAAAATGGTCAAAACCCAGATCAGAGTCCAGGAGGTACAGAGTGGCAGACAGGCTCGTTGTCAAGGCAGGCAGAATGGACAGGCAGGCGGGTACAATGTCCAGAAACAGGCAAGGGTCAAAACCGGGAGAACTAGCAAAAAGGAGAATGCAAAAAGCAGGAGAACGGGACAAACGCTGGTTGACTTGGAACACACAAGATGAACTAGCACAGAGAGACAGGAAACACAGGGATAAATACACTGGAGATAATAAGCGACACCTGGAGGGGGTGTCACAAGGACAACAGATCAGGACATGTCAACAACGTGCCAATGTCATTATGATAATTTAATCATTTAAAGATTGATTGACTTTATAAAGCAACAAATCCCTTTGAAAACGGGATGTGGCATCGATTCAGAAACAGTTATTCTAGTTAGAAAATGTACTACAAAATGTAAATAATTAAGTCTGTGCCATCTAAAATGGAGTTTGGGACATCCACATATGTGGGAGAAGGTAGCAGAGCTACAGCTGAGTTTGTCAGACCATGAAACCATGAAAAATCAGTCTTCTCACAAAATCGTCTGTAGAGTCTGAACAGTTTGACCACACTTTTGAAAGATGAGACTCTCATGATCATGATCAAATCAAATGTTATTCCTACAGGTGTGGACTTTACCCAGAAATGCTTACTTACGAGCCCTTTCCCAACAATGTAGATAAAATATATATACACTGCTCAAAAAAATAAAGGGAACACTAAAATAACACATCCTAGATCTGAATGAATGAAATATTCTTATTAAATACTTTTTTCTTTACATAGTTGAATGTAATGACAAATAAATCACACAAAAATGATCAATGGAAATCAAATTTATCAACCCATGGAGGTCTGGCTACAGGCTGGTCCAACTTTGATGTAATGTCCTTAAAACAAGTCAAAATGAGGCTCAGTAGTGTGTGTGGCCTCCACGTGCCTGTATGACCTCCCTACAACGCCTGGGCATGCTCCTGATGAGGTGGCGGATGGTCTCCTGAGGGATTTCCTCCCAGACCTGGACTAAAGCATTCTCCAACTCCTGGACATTTTGTGGTGCAACGTGGAATTGGTGGATGGAGCGAGACATGATGTCCCAGATGTGCTCAATTGGATTCAGGTCTGGGGAACGGGCGGGCCAGTCCATAGCATCAATGCCTTCCTCTTGCAGGAACGGATGACACACCACAGCCACATGAGGTCTAGCATTGTCTTGCATTAGGAGGAACCCAGGGCCAACCGCACCAGCATATGGTCTCACAAGGGGTCTGAGGATCTCATCTCGGTACCTAATGGCAGTCAGGCTACCTCTGTCGAGCACATGGAGGGCTGTGCGGCCCCCCAAAGAAATGCCACCCCACACCATGACTGACCCACCGCCAAACCGGTCATGCTGGAGGATGTTGCCGTCAGCAGAACGTTCTCCACGGCATCTCCAGACTGTCACGTCTGTCACATGTGCTCAGTGTGAACCTGCTTTCATCTGTGAAGAGCACAGAGCGCCAGTGGCGAATTTGCCAATCTTGGTGTTCTCTGGCAAATGCCAAACGTCCTGCACGGTGTTGGGCTGTAAGCACAACCCCCACCTGTGGACGTCGGGCCCTCATACCACCCTCATGGAGTCTGTTTCTGACCGTTTCAGCAGACACATGCACATTTGTGGCCTGCTGGAGGTCATTTTACAGGGCTCTGGCAGTGCTCCTCCTGCTCCTCCTTGCACAAAGGCGGAGGGAGTGGTCCTGCTGCTGGGTTGTTGCCCTCCTACGGCCTCCTCCACATCTCCTGATATACTGGTCTGTCTCCTGGTAGCGCCTCCATGCTCTGGACACTACGCTGACACAGCAAACCTTCTTGCCACAGCTCACATTGATGTGCCATCCTACCTGAGCCACTTGTGTGGGTTGTAGACTCCGTGTCATGCTACCACGAGAGTGAAAGCACCACCAGCATTCAAGAGTGACCAAAACATCAGCCAGGAAGCATAGGAACTGAGAAGTGGTCTGTGGTTATCATCTGCAGAACCACTCCTTTATTGGGGGAGTCTTGCTAATTGCCTATAATTTCCACCTGTTGTCTATTCCATTTGCACAACAGCATGTCAAATTTATTGTCAATCAGTGTTGCTTCCTAAGTGGACAGTTTGATTTCACAGAAGTGTGATTTCCTTGGAGTTACATTGTGTTGTTTAAGTGTTCCCTTTATTTTTTTGAGCAGTGTATATCATGAACACATACCATGCTGCGCTTTGGTCCTCCTCCCCTTCCAGAGGGGAGTAAAATAAATAATAATATATATAATATCATAAATAAATAAAGGAAATAGTAACAATAAAATAACAATAATAATAACAAGGAGTACCGGTACCAAGTCAATGTGGAGGGGTACGAGGTAATAACATGGCTATAGACAAGGAGTACCGGTACCAAGTCAATGTGGAGGGGTACGAGGTAATAACATGGCTGTATACAAGCAGTACCGGTACAAAGTCAATGTGGAGGGGTACGAGGTAATAACATGGCTGTATACAAGGAGTACCGGTACCAAGTCAATGTGTAGGGGTACGAGGTAATAACATGGCTATAGACAAGGAGTACCAGTACCAAGTCAATGTGCAGGGGTACGAGGTAATAACCTGGCTGTATACAAGGAGTACCGGTACCAAGTCAATGTGGAGGGGTACGAGGTAATAACATGGCTATATACAAGGAGTACCGGTACCAAGTCAATGTGGAGGGGTACGAGGTAATAACATGGCTATATACAAGGAGTACCAGTACCAGGTCAATGTGGAGGGGTACGAGGTAATAACATGGCTGTATACAAGGAGTACCAGTACCAAGTCAATGTGGAGGGGTACGAGGTAATAACATGGCTATATACAAGGAGTATCGGTACCAAGTCAATGTGCAGGGGTACGAGGTAATAACATGGCTGTATACAAGCAGTACCGGTACCAAGTCAATGTGGAGGGGTACGAGGTAATAACATGGCTGTATACAAGGAGTACCGGTACCAAGTCAATGTGTAGGGGTACGAGGTAATAACATGGCTATAGACAAGGAGTACCGGTACCAAGTCAATGTGCAGGGGTACGAGGTAATAACATGGCTATATACAGGGAGTACCGGTACCAAGTCAATGTGGAGGGGTACGAGGTAATAACATGGCTGTATACAAGGAGTACCGGTACCAAGTCAATGTGCAGGGGTACGAGGTAATAACATGGCTGTATACAAGGAGTACCGGTACCAAGTCAATGTGCAGGGGTACGAGGTAATAACATGGCTGTATACAAGGAGTACCGGTACCAAGTCAATGTGCAGGGGTACGAGGTAATAACATGGCTATATACAAGGAGTACCGGTACCAAGTCAATGTGCAGGGGTACGAGGTAATAACATGGCTATATACAAGGAGTACCGGTACCAAGTCAATGTGCAGGGGTACGAGGTAATAACATGGCTCTATACAAGGAGTACCGGTACCAAGTCAATGTGCAGCGGTACGAGGTAATTGAGGTAATATGTACATGTAGTTAGGGGTAAAAGTGACTAGCCAATCAGGATAGATAATAAACAGAGTAGAAGCAGCGTACCCTATGTGAAAGAGTGTGAAAGTGTGTCTATGTGTGAGAGTGGTGTCAATATGGAATGTCAGTGTGTGGGTAGAGTCCAGTCAGTGAGTGGGTAGAGTCCAGTCAGTGTGTGGGTAGAGTCCAGTCAGTCAGTGTGTGGGTAGAGTCCAGTCAGTGTGTGGGTAGAGTCTAGTCAGTGTGTGGGTAGAGTCCAGTCAGTGTATGGGTAGAGTCTAGACCATGTGTGTGGGTAGAGACCAGTCAGTGTGTGGGTAGAGTCCAGTCAGTGTGTGGGTAGAGTCCAGTCAGCGTGTTGGTAGAGTCCAGTCAGTGTGTGGGTAGAGTCCAGTCAGTGTGCTGGTAGAGTCCAGTCCGTGTGTGGGTAGAGTCCAGTCCGTGTGTGGGTAGAGTCCAGTCAGTGTGCTGGTAGAGTCCAGTCCGTGTGTGGGTAGAGTCCAGTCAGTGTGGGGGTAGAGTCCAGTCAGTGTGTGGGTAGAGTCCAGTCAGTGTGGGGGTAGAGTCCAGTCAGTGTGTGGGTAGGATCCAGTCAGTCGGTGTGTGGGTAGAGTCCAGTCAGTGTGTGGGTAGAGTCCAGTCAGTGTGTGGGTAGAGTCCAGTCAGTGTGTGGATAGAGTCCAGTCAGTCAGTGTGTGGGTAGAGTCCAGTCAGTGTGTGGGTAGAGTCCAGTCAGTGTGTGGGTAGAGTCCAGTCAGTGTGCTGGTAGAGTCCAGTCAGTGTGCTGGTAGAGTCCAGTCCGTGTGTGGGTAGAGTCCAGTCAGTGTGTGGATAGAGTCCAGTCAGTCAGTGTGTTGGTAGAGTCCCGTCAGTGTGTGGGTAGAGTCCAGTCAGTGTGTGGGTAGAGTCCAGTCAGTCAGTGTGTGAGTAGGATCCAGTCAGTCGGTGTGTGGGTAGAGTCCAGTCAGTGTGTGGGTAGAGTCCAGTCAGTGTGTGGATAGTGTCCAGTCAGTGTGTGGGTAGAGTCCAGTCAGTCAGTGTGTGGGTAGAGTCCAGTCAGTGTGTGGGTAGAGTCCAGTCAGTCAGTGTGTGGGTAGAGTCCAGTCAGTGTGTGGGTAGAGTACAGTCAGTCAGTGTGGGTAGAGTCCAGTCAGTGTGTGGGTAGAGTCCAGTCAGTCGGTGTGTGGGTAGAGTCCAGTCAGTGTGAGGGTAGATTCAGTGTGTGGGTAGAGTCCAGACAGTGTGTGGGTAGAGTCCAGTCTGTGGGTAGAGTCCAGTCAGTGTGTGGGTAGAGTCCAGTCAGTGTGTGGGTAGAGTCCAGTCAGTGTGTGGGTAGAGTCCAGTCAGTGTGTGTAGAGTCTCAGTCAGTGTGTGGGTAGAGTCCAGTCAGTGTGTGGGTAGAGTCCAGTCAGTGTGTGGGTAGAGTCCAGTCAGTGTGTGGGTAGAGTCCAGTCAGTGTGTGGGTAGAGTCTAGTCAGTGTGTGGGTAGAGTCCAGTCAGTCGGTGTGTGGGTAGAGTCCAGTCAGTGTGTGGGTAGAGTCCAGTCAGTGTGTGGGTAGAATCCAGTCAGTGTGTGGGTAGAGTCCAGTCAGTCGGTGTGTGGGTAGAGTCCAGTCAGTGTGTGGGTAGAGTCTAGTGAGTGTGTGGGTAGAGTCCAGTCAGTGTGTGGGTAGAGTCCAGTCAGTTTGTGGATAGAGTCCAGTCAGTCAGTGTGTGGGTAGAGTCCAGTCAGTGTGTGGGTAGAGTCCAGTCAGTGTGTGGGTAGAGTCCAGTCAGTCAGTGTGTGGGTAGAGTCCAGTCAGTGTGTGGGTAGAGTCCAGTCAGTGTGTGGGTAGAGTCCAGTCAGTGTGTGGATAGTGTCCAGTCAGTGTGTGGGTAGAGTCCAGTCAGTCAGTGTGTGGGTAGAGTCCAGTCAGTGTGTGGGTAGAGTCCAGTCAGTCAGTGTGTGGGTAGAGTCCAGTCAGTGTGTGGGTAGAGTACAGTCAGTCAGTGTGGGTAGAGTCCAGTCAGTGTGTGGGTAGAGTCCAGTCAGTCGGTGTGTGGGTAGAGTCCAGTCAGTGTGAGGGTAGAGTCAGTGTGTGGGTAGAGTCCAGACAGTGTGTGGGTAGAGTCCAGTCTGTGGGTAGAGTCCAGTCAGTGTGTGGGTAGAGTCCAGTCAGTGTGTGGGTAGAGTCCAGTCAGTGTGTGGGTAGAGTCCAGTCAGTGTGTGTAGAGTCTAGTCAGTGTGTGGGTAGAGTCCAGTCAGTGTGCTGGTAGAGTCCAGTCCGTGTGTGGGTAGTCCAGTCAGTGTGCTGGTAGAGTCCAGTCAGTGTGCTGGTAGAGTCCAGTCCGTGTGTGGGTAGAGTCCAGTCAGTGTGTGGATAGAGTCCAGTCAGTCAGTGTGTGGGTAGAGTCTAGTCAGTGTGTGGGTAGAGTCCAGTCAGTGTGTGGGTAGAGTCCAGTCAGTCAGTGTGTGGGTAGAGTCCAGTCAGTGTGTGGGTAGAGTCAAGTCAGTGTGTGGGTAGAGTCCAGTCAGTGTGTGGATAGTGTCCAGTCAGTGTGTGGGTAGAGTCCAGTCAGTGTGCTGGTAGAGTCCAGTCAGTGTGCTGGTAGAGTCCAGTCCGTGTGTGGGTAGAGTCCAGTCAGTGTGTGGATAGAGTCCAGTCAGTCAGTGTGTGGGTAGAGTCCAGTCAGTGTGTGGGTAGAGTCCAGTCAGTGTGTGGGTAGAGTCCAGTCAGTCAGTGTGTGGGTAGAGTCCAGTCAGTGTGTGGGTAGAGTCCAGTCAGTGTGTGGGTAGAGTCCAGTCAGTGTGTGGATAGTGTCCAGTCAGTGTGTGGGTAGAGTCCAGTCAGTCAGTGTGTGGGTAGAGTCCAGTCAGTGTGTGGGTAGAGTCCAGTCAGTCAGTGTGTGGGTAGAGTCCAGTCAGTGTGTGGGTAGAGTACAGTCAGTCAGTGTGGGTAGAGTCCAGTCAGTGTGTGGGTAGAGTCCAGTCAGTCGGTGTGTGGGTAGAGTCCAGTCAGTGTGAGGGTAGATTCAGTGTGTGGGTAGAGTCCAGACAGTGTGTGGGTAGAGTCCAGTCTGTGGGTAGAGTCCAGTCAGTGTGTGGGTAGAGTCCAGTCAGTCGGTGTGTGGGTAGAGTCCAGTCAGTGTGAGGGTAGATTCAGTGTGTGGGTAGAGTCCAGACAGTGTGTGGGTAGAGTCCAGTCTGTGGGTAGAGTCCAGTCAGTGTGTGGGTAGAGTCCAGTCAGTGTGTGGGTAGAGTCCAGTCAGTGTGTGGGTAGAGTCCAGTCAGTGTGTGTAGAGTCTAGTCAGTGTGTGGGTAGAGTCCAGTCAGTGTGTGGGTAGAGTCCAGTCAGTGTGTGGGTAGAGTCCAGTCAGTGTGTGGGTAGAGTCCAGTCAGTGTGTGGGTAGAGTCTAGTCAGTGTGTGGGTAGAGTCCAGTCAGTCGGTGTGTGGGTAGAGTCCAGTCAGTGTGAGGGTAGATTCAGTGTGTGGGTAGAGTCCAGACAGTGTGTGGGTAGAGTCCAGTCTGTGGGTAGAGTCCAGTCAGTGTGTGGGTAGAGTCCAGTCAGTGTGTGGGTAGAGTCCAGTCAGTGTGTGGGTAGAGTCCAGTCAGTGTGTGTAGAGTCTAGTCAGTGTGTGGGTAGAGTCCAGTCAGTGTGTGGGTAGAGTCCAGTCAGTCGGTGTGTGGGTAGAGTCCAGTCAGTGTGTGGGTAGAGTCCAGTCAGTGTGTGGGTAGAATCCAGTCAGTGTGTGGGTAGAGTCCAGTCAGTCGGTGTGTGGGTAGAGTCCAGTCAGTGTGTGGGTAGAGTCTAGTGAGTGTGTGGGTAGAGTCCAGTCAGTGTGTGGGTAGAGTCCAGTCAGTGTGTGGGTAGAGTCCAGTCAGTGTGTGGGTAGAGTCCAGTCAGTCAGTGTGTGGGTAGAGTCCAGTCAGTGTGTGGGTAGAGTCCAGTCAGTGTGTGGGTAGAGTCCAGTCAGTGTGTGGATAGTGTCCAGTCAGTGTGTGTGTAGAGTCCAGTCAGTCAGTGTGTGGGTAGAGTCCAGTCAGTGTGTGGGTAGAGTCCAGTCAGTCAGTGTGTGGGTAGAGTCCAGTCAGTGTGTGGGTAGAGTACAGTCAGTCAGTGTGGGTAGAGTCCAGTCAGTGTGTGGGTAGAGTCCAGTCAGTCGGTGTGTGGGTAGAGTCCAGTCAGTGTGAGGGTAGAGTCAGTGTGTGGGTAGAGTCCAGACAGTGTGTGGGTAGAGTCCAGTCTGTGGGTAGAGTCCAGTCAGTGTGTGGGTAGAGTCCAGTCAGTGTGTGGGTAGAGTCCAGTCAGTGTGTGGGTAGAGTCCAGTCAGTGTGTGGGTAGAGTCCAGTCAGTGTGTGGGTAGAGTCCAGTCAGTGTGTGGGTAGAGTCCAGTCAGTGTGTGGGTAGAGTCCAGTCAGTGTGTGGGTAGAGTCCAGTCAGTGTGTGGGTAGAGTCCAGTCAGTCAGTGTGTGGGTAGAGTCCAGTCAGTGTGTGGGTAGAGTCCAGTCAGTCAGTGTGTGGGTAGAGTCCAGTCAGTGTGTGGGTAGAGTACAGTCAGTGTGTGGGTAGAGTCCAGTCAGTCGGTGTGTGGGTAGAGTCCAGTCAGTGTGAGGGTAGATTCAGTGTGTGGGTAGAGTCCAGACAGTGTGTGGGTAGAGTCCAGTCTGTGGGTAGAGTCCAGTCAGTGTGTGGGTAGAGTCCAGTCAGTCGGTGTGTGGGTAGAGTCCAGTCAGTGTGAGGGTAGATTCAGTGTGTGGGTAGAGTCCAGACAGTGTGTGGGTAGAGTCCAGTCTGTGGGTAGAGTCCAGTCAGTGTGTGGGTAGAGTCCAGTCAGTGTGTGGGTAGAGTCCAGTCAGTGTGTGGGTAGAGTCCAGTCAGTGTGTGTAGAGTCTAGTAAGTGTGTGGGTAGAGTCCAGTCAGTGTGTGGGTAGAGTCCAGTCAGTGTGTGGGTAGAGTCCAGTCAGTGTGTGGGTAGAGTCCAGTCAGTGTGTGGGTAGAGTCCAGTCAGTGTGTGGGTAGAGTCCAGTCAGTCGGTGTGTGGGTAGAGTCCAGTCAGTGTGAGGGTAGATTCAGTGTGTGGGTAGAGTCCAGACAGTGTGTGGGTAGAGTCCAGTCTGTGGGTAGAGTCCAGTCAGTGTGTGGGTAGAGTCCAGTCAGTGTGTGGGTAGAGTCCAGTCAGTGTGTGGGTAGAGTCCAGTCAGTGTGTGTAGAGTCTAGTCAGTGTGTGGGTAGAGTCCAGTCAGTGTGTGGGTAGAGTCCAGTCAGTGTGTGGGTAGAGTCCAGTCAGTGTGTGGGTAGAGTCCAGTCAGTGTGTGGGTAGAGTCTAGTCAGTGTGTGGGTAGAGTCCAGTCAGTCGGTGTGTGGGTAGAGTCCAGTCAGTGTGTGGGTAGAGTCCAGTCAGTGTGTGGGTAGAATCCAGTCAGTGTGTGGGTAGAGTCCAGTCAGTCGGTGTGTGGGTAGAGTCCAGTCAGTGTGTGGGTAGAGTCTAGTGAGTGTGTGGGTAGAGTCCAGTCAGTGTGTGGGTAGAGTCCAGTCAGTGTGTGGATAGAGTCCAGTCAGTCAGTGTGTGGGTAGAGTCCAGTCAGTGTGTGGGTAGAGTCCAGTCAGTGTGTGGGTAGAGTCCAGTCAGTCAGTGTGTGGGTAGAGTCCAGTCAGTGTGTGGGTAGAGTCCAGTCAGTGTGTGGGTAGAGTCCAGTCAGTGTGTGGATAGTGTCCAGTCAGTGTGTGTGTAGAGTCCAGTCAGTCAGTGTGTGGGTAGAGTCCAGTCAGTGTGTGGGTAGAGTCCAGTCAGTCAGTGTGTGGGTAGAGTCCAGTCAGTGTGTGGGTAGAGTACAGTCAGTCAGTGTGGGTAGAGTCCAGTCAGTGTGTGTAGAGTCCAGTCAGTGTGTGGGTAGAGTCCAGTCAGTGTGTGGGTAGAGTCCAGTCAGTGTGTGGGTAGAGTCCAGTCAGTGTGTGGGTAGAGTCTAGTCAGTGTGTGGGTAGAGTCCAGTCAGTCGGTGTGTGGGTAGAGTCCAGTCAGTGTGAGGGTAGATTCAGTGTGTGGGTAGAGTCCAGACAGTGTGTGGGTAGAGTCCAGTCTGTGGGTAGAGTCCAGTCAGTGTGTGGGTAGAGTCCAGTCAGTGTGTGGGTAGAGTCCAGTCAGTGTGTGGGTAGAGTCCAGTCAGTGTGTGTAGAGTCTAGTCAGTGTGTGGGTAGAGTCCAGTCAGTGTGTGGGTAGAGTCCAGTCAGTGTGTGGGTAGAGTCCAGTCAGTGTGTGGGTAGAGTCCAGTCAGTGTGTGGGTAGAGTCTAGTCAGTGTGTGGGTAGAGTCCAGTCAGTCGGTGTGTGGGTAGAGTCCAGTCAGTGTGTGGGTAGAGTCCAGTCAGTGTGTGGGTAGAATCCAGTCAGTGTGTGGGTAGAGTCCAGTCAGTCGGTGTGTGGGTAGAGTCCAGTCAGTGTGTGGGTAGAGTCAGTGAGTGTGTGGGTAGAGTCCAGTCAGTGTGTGGGTAGAGTCCAGTCAGTGTGTGGATAGAGTCAGTCAGTCAGTGTGTGGGTAGAGTCCAGTCAGTGTGTGGGTAGAGTCCAGTCAGTGTGTGGGTAGAGTCCAGTCAGTCAGTGTGTGGGTAGAGTCCAGTCAGTGTGTGGGTAGAGTCCAGTCAGTGTGTGGGTAGAGTCCAGTCAGTGTGTGGATAGTGTCCAGTCAGTGTGTGTGTAGAGTCCAGTCAGTCAGTGTGTGGGTAGAGTCCAGTCAGTGTGTGGGTAGAGTCCAGTCAGTGTGTGGGTAGAGTCCAGTCAGTGTGTGGGTAGAGTCCAGTCAGTGTGTGTAGAGTCTAGTAAGTGTGTGGGTAGAGTCCAGTCAGTGTGTGGGTAGAGTCCAGTCAGTGTGTGGGTAGAGTCCAGTCAGTGTGTGGGTAGAGTCCAGTCAGTGTGTGGGTAGAGTCTAGTCAGTGTGTGGGTAGAGTCCAGTCAGTCGGTGTGTGGGTAGAGTCCAGTCAGTGTGAGGGTAGATTCAGTGTGTGGGTAGAGTCCAGACAGTGTGTGGGTAGAGTCCAGTCTGTGGGTAGAGTCCAGTCAGTGTGTGGGTAGAGTCCAGTCAGTGTGTGGGTAGAGTCCAGTCAGTGTGTGGGTAGAGTCCAGTCAGTGTGTGTAGAGTCTAGTCAGTGTGTGGGTAGAGTCCAGTCAGTGTGTGGGTAGAGTCCAGTCAGTGTGTGGGTAGAGTCCAGTCAGTGTGTGGGTAGAGTCCAGTCAGTGTGTGGGTAGAGTCTAGTCAGTGTGTGGGTAGAGTCCAGTCAGTCGGTGTGTGGGTAGAGTCCAGTCAGTGTGTGGGTAGAGTCCAGTCAGTGTGTGGGTAGAATCCAGTCAGTGTGTGGGTAGAGTCCAGTCAGTCGGTGTGTGGGTAGAGTCCAGTCAGTGTGTGGGTAGAGTCTAGTGAGTGTGTGGGTAGAGTCCAGTCAGTGTGTGGGTAGAGTCCAGTCAGTGTGTGGATAGAGTCCAGTCAGTCAGTGTGTGGGTAGAGTCCAGTCAGTGTGTGGGTAGAGTCCAGTCAGTGTGTGGGTAGAGTCCAGTCAGTCAGTGTGTGGGTAGAGTCCAGTCAGTGTGTGGGTAGAGTCCAGTCAGTGTGTGGGTAGAGTCCAGTCAGTGTGTGGATAGTGTCCAGTCAGTGTGTGTGTAGAGTCCAGTCAGTCAGTGTGTGGGTAGAGTCCAGTCAGTGTGTGGGTAGAGTCCAGTCAGTCAGTGTGTGGGTAGAGTCCAGTCAGTGTGTGGGTAGAGTACAGTCAGTCAGTGTGGGTAGAGTCCAGTCAGTGTGTGTAGAGTCTAGTCAGTGTGTGGGTAGAGTCCAGTCAGTGTGTGGGTAGAGTCCAGTCAGTGTGTGGGTAGAGTCCAGTCAGTGTGTGGGTAGAGTCTAGTCAGTGTGTGGGTAGAGTCCAGTCAGTCGGTGTGTGGGTAGAGTCCAGTCAGTGTGAGGGTAGATTCAGTGTGTGGGTAGAGTCCAGACAGTGTGTGGGTAGAGTCCAGTCTGTGGGTAGAGTCCAGTCAGTGTGTGGGTAGAGTCCAGTCAGTGTGTGGGTAGAGTCCAGTCAGTGTGTGGGTAGAGTCCAGTCAGTGTGTGGGTAGAGTCCAGTCAGTGTGTGGGTAGAGTCCAGTCAGTGTGTGGGTAGAGTCCAGTCAGTGTGTGGGTAGAGTCTAGTCAGTGTGTGGGTAGAGTCCAGTCAGTCGGTGTGTGGGTAGAGTCCAGTCAGTGTGTGGGTAGAGTCCAGTCAGTGTGTGGGTAGAATCCAGTCAGTGTGTGGGTAGAGTCCAGTCAGTGTGTGGGTAGAATCCAGTCAGTGTGTGGGTAGAGTCCAGTCAGTCGGTGTGTGGGTAGAGTCCAGTCAGTGTGTGGGTAGAGTCTAGTGAGTGTGTGGGTAGAGTCCAGTCAGTGTGTGGGTAGAGTCCAGTCAGTGTGTGGATAGAGTCCAGTCAGTAAGTGTGTGGGTAGAGTCCAGTCAGTGTGTGGGTAGAGTCCAGTCAGTGTGTGGGTAGAGTCCAGTCAGTCAGTGTGTGGGTAGAGTCCAGTCAGTGTGTGGGTAGAGTCCAGTCAGTGTGTGGGTAGAGTCCAGTCAGTGTGTGGATAGTGTCCAGTCAGTGTGTGTGTAGAGTCCAGTCAGTCAGTGTGTGGGTAGAGTCCAGTCAGTGTGTGGGTAGAGTCCAGTCAGTCAGTGTGTGGGTAGAGTCCAGTCAGTGTGTGGGTAGAGTACAGTCAGTCAGTGTGGGTAGAGTCCAGTCAGTGTGTGGGTAGAGTCCAGTCAGTCGGTGTGTGGGTAGAGTCCAGTCAGTGTGAGGGTAGAGTCAGTGTGTGGGTAGAGTCCAGACAGTGTGTGGGTAGAGTCCAGTCTGTGGGTAGAGTCCAGTCAGTGTGTGGGTAGAGTCCAGTCAGTGTGTGGGTAGAGTCCAGTCAGTGTGTGGGTAGAGTCCAGTCAGTGTGTGTAGAGTCTAGTCAGTGTGTGGGTAGAGTCCAGTCAGTGTGTGGGTAGAGTCCAGTCAGTGTGTGGGTAGAGTCCAGTCAGTGTGTGGGTAGAGTCCAGTCAGTGTGTGGGTAGAGTCCAGTCAGTCAGTGTGTGGGTAGAGTCCAGTCAGTGTGTGGGTAGAGTCCAGTCAGTCAGTGTGTGGGTAGAGTCCAGTCAGTGTGTGGGTAGAGTACAGTCAGAGTGTGGGTAGAGTCCAGTCAGTCGGTGTGTGGGTAGAGTCCAGTCAGTGTGAGGGTAGATTCAGTGTGTGGGTAGAGTCCAGACAGTGTGTGGGTAGAGTCCAGTCTGTGGGTAGAGTCCAGTCAGTGTGTGGGTAGAGTCCAGTCAGTCGGTGTGTGGGTAGAGTCCAGTCAGTGTGAGGGTAGATTCAGTGTGTGGGTAGAGTCCAGACAGTGTGTGGGTAGAGTCCAGTCTGTGGGTAGAGTCCAGTCAGTGTGTGGGTAGAGTCCAGTCAGTGTGTGGGTAGAGTCCAGTCAGTGTGTGGGTAGAGTCCAGTCAGTGTGTGTAGAGTCTAGTAAGTGTGTGGGTAGAGTCCAGTCAGTGTGTGGGTAGAGTCCAGTCAGTGTGTGGGTAGAGTCCAGTCAGTGTGTGGGTAGAGTCCAGTCAGTGTGTGGGTAGAGTCTAGTCAGTGTGTGGGTAGAGTCCAGTCAGTCGGTGTGTGGGTAGAGTCCAGTCAGTGTGAGGGTAGATTCAGTGTGTGGGTAGAGTCCAGACAGTGTGTGGGTAGAGTCCAGTCTGTGGGTAGAGTCCAGTCAGTGTGTGGGTAGAGTCCAGTCAGTGTGGGTAGAGTCCAGTCAGTGTGTGGGTAGAGTCCAGTCAGTGTGTGTAGAGTCTAGTCAGTGTGTGGGTAGAGTCCAGTCAGTGTGTGGGTAGAGTCCAGTCAGTGTGTGGGTAGAGTCCAGTCAGTGTGTGGGTAGAGTCCAGTCAGTGTGTGGGTAGAGTCTAGTCAGTGTGTGGGTAGAGTCCAGTCAGTCGGTGTGTGGGTAGAGTCCAGTCAGTGTGTGGGTAGAGTCCAGTCAGTGTGTGGGTAGAATCCAGTCAGTGTGTGGGTAGAGTCCAGTCAGTCGGTGTGTGGGTAGAGTCCAGTCAGTGTGTGGGTAGAGTCTAGTGAGTGTGTGGGTAGAGTCCAGTCAGTGTGTGGGTAGAGTCCAGTCAGTGTGTGGATAGAGTCCAGTCAGTCAGTGTGTGGGTAGAGTCCAGTCAGTGTGTGGGTAGAGTCCAGTCAGTGTGTGGGTAGAGTCCAGTCAGTCAGTGTGTGGGTAGAGTCCAGTCAGTGTGTGTGGGTAGAGTCCAGTCAGTGTGTGGGTAGAGTCCAGTCAGTGTGTGGATAGTGTCCAGTCAGTGTGTGTGTAGAGTCCAGTCAGTCAGTGTGTGGGTAGAGTCCAGTCAGTGTGTGGGTAGAGTCCAGTCAGTCAGTGTGTGGGTAGAGTCCAGTCAGTGTGTGGGTAGAGTACAGTCAGTCAGTGTGGGTAGAGTCCAGTCAGTGTGTGGGTAGAGTCCAGTCAGTCGGTGTGTGGGTAGAGTCCAGTCAGTGTGAGGGTAGAGTCAGTGTGTGGGTAGAGTCCAGACAGTGTGTGGGTAGAGTCCAGTCTGTGGGTAGAGTCCAGTCAGTGTGTGGGTAGAGTCCAGTCATTGTGTGGGTAGAGTCCAGTCAGTGTGTGGGTAGAGTCCAGTCAGTGTGTGTAGAGTCTAGTCAGTGTGTGGGTAGAGTCCAGTCAGTGTGTGGGTAGAGTCCAGTCAGTGTGTGGGTAGAGTCCAGTCAGTGTGTGGGTAGAGTCCAGTCAGTGTGTGGGTAGAGTCTAGTCAGTGTGTGGGTAGAGTCCAGTCAGTCGGTGTGTGGGTAGAGTCCAGTCAGTGTGTGGGTAGAGTCCAGTCAGTGTGTGGGTAGAATCCAGTCAGTGTGTGGGTAGAGTCCAGTCAGTCAGTGTGTGGGTAGAGTCCAGTCAGTGTGTGGGTAGAGTCTAGTGAGTGTGTGGGTAGAGTCCAGTCAGTGTGTGGGTAGAGTCCAGTCAGTGTGTGGGTAGAGTCCAGTCAGTGTGTGGGTAGAGTCCAGTCAGTGTGTGCGTAGAGTCTAGTCAGTGTGTGGGTAGAGTCCAGTCAGTCGGTGTGTGGGTAGAGTCCAGTCAGTGTGTGGGTAGAGTCCAGTCAGTGTGTGGGTAGAGTCCAGTCAGTGTGTGGGTAGAGTCCAGTCAGTGTGTGGGTAGAGTCCAGTCGGTGTGTGGGTAGAGTCCAGTCAGTCAGTGTGTGGGTAGAGTCCAGTCAGTGTGTGGGTAGAGTCCAGTCAGTCAGTGTGTGGGTAGAGTCCAGTCAGTGTGTGGGTAGAGTCCAGTCAGTCGGTGTGCGGGTAGAGTCCAGTCAGTGTGTGGGTAGAGTCCAGTCAGTGTGTGGGTAGAGTCCAGTCAGTGTGTGGGTAGAGTCCAGTCAGTGTGTGGGTAGAGTCCAGTCAGTGTGTGGGTAGAATCCAGTCAGTGTGTGGGTAGAGTCCAGTCAGTCGGTGTGTGGGTAGAGTCCAGTCAGTGTGTGGGTAGAGTCTAGTGAGTGTGTGGGTAGAGTCCAGTCAGTGTGTGGGTAGAGTCCAGTCAGTGTGTGGGTAGAGTCCAGTCAGTGTGTGGGTAGAGTCCAGTCAGTCAGTGTGTGGGTAGAGTCCAGTCAGTGTGTGGGTAGAGTACAGTCAGTGTGTGGGTAGAGTCCAGTCAGTCGGTGTGTGGGTAGAGTCCAGTCAGTGTGAGGGTAGATTCAGTGTGTGGGTAGAGTCCAGACAGTGTGTGGGTAGAGTCCAGTCTGTGGGTAGAGTCCAGTCAGTGTGTGGGTAGAGTCCAGTCAGTCGGTGTGTGGGTAGAGTCCAGTCAGTGTGAGGGTAGATTCAGTGTGTGGGTAGAGTCCAGACAGTGTGTGGGTAGAGTCCAGTCTGTGGGTAGAGTCCAGTCAGTGTGTGGGTAGAGTCCAGTCAGTGTGTGGGTAGAGTCCAGTCAGTGTGTGGGTAGAGTCCAGTCAGTGTGTGTAGAGTCTAGTAAGTGTGTGGGTAGAGTCCAGTCAGTGTGTGGGTAGAGTCCAGTCAGTGTGTGGGTAGAGTCCAGTCAGTGTGTGGGTAGAGTCCAGTCAGTGTGTGGGTAGAGTCTAGTCAGTGTGTGGGTAGAGTCCAGTCAGTCGGTGTGTGGGTAGAGTCCAGTCAGTGTGAGGGTAGATTCAGTGTGTGGGTAGAGTCCAGACAGTGTGTGGGTAGAGTCCAGTCTGTGGGTAGAGTCCAGTCAGTGTGTGGGTAGAGTCCAGTCAGTGTGTGGGTAGAGTCCAGTCAGTGTGTGGGTAGAGTCCAGTCAGTGTGTGTAGAGTCTAGTCAGTGTGTGGGTAGAGTCCAGTCAGTGTGTGGGTAGAGTCCAGTCAGTGTGTGGGTAGAGTCCAGTCAGTGTGTGGGTAGAGTCCAGTCAGTGTGTGGGTAGAGTCTAGTCAGTGTGTGGGTAGAGTCCAGTCAGTCGGTGTGTGGGTAGAGTCCAGTCAGTGTGTGGGTAGAGTCCAGTCAGTGTGTGGGTAGAGTACAGTCAGTGTGTGGGTAGAGTCCAGTCAGTCGGTGTGTGGGTAGAGTCCAGTCAGTGTGAGGGTAGATTCAGTGTGTGGGTAGAGTCCAGACAGTGTGTGGGTAGAGTCCAGTCTGTGGGTAGAGTCCAGTCAGTGTGTGGGTAGAGTCCAGTCAGTCGGTGTGTGGGTAGAGTCCAGTCAGTGTGAGGGTAGAGTCTAGTGAGTGTGTGGGTAGAGTCCAGTCAGTGTGTGGGTAGAGTCCAGTCAGTGTGTGGGTAGAGTCCAGTCAGTGTGTGGGTAGAGTCCAGTCAGTCAGTGTGTGGGTAGAGTCCAGTCAGTGTGTGGGTAGAGTACAGTCAGTGTGTGGGTAGAGTCCAGTCAGTCGGTGTGTGGGTAGAGTCCAGTCAGTGTGAGGGTAGATTCAGTGTGTGGGTAGAGTCCAGACAGTGTGTGGGTAGAGTCCAGTCTGTGGGTAGAGTCCAGTCAGTGTGTGGGTAGAGTCCAGTCAGTCGGTGTGTGGGTAGAGTCCAGTCAGTGTGAGGGTAGATTCAGTGTGTGGGTAGAGTCCAGACAGTGTGTGGGTAGAGTCCAGTCTGTGGGTAGAGTCCAGTCAGTGTGTGGGTAGAGTCCAGTCAGTGTGTGGGTAGAGTCCAGTCAGTGTGTGGGTAGAGTCCAGTCAGTGTGTGTAGAGTCTAGTAAGTGTGTGGGTAGAGTCCAGTCAGTGTGTGGGTAGAGTCCAGTCAGTGTGTGGGTAGAGTCCAGTCAGTGTGTGTGGGTAGAGTCCAGTCAGTGTGTGGGTAGAGTCTAGTCAGTGTGTGGGTAGAGTCCAGTCAGTCGGTGTGTGGGTAGAGTCCAGTCAGTGTGAGGGTAGATTCAGTGTGTGGGTAGAGTCCAGACAGTGTGTGGGTAGAGTCCAGTCTGTGGGTAGAGTCCAGTCAGTGTGTGGGTAGAGTCCAGTCAGTGTGTGGGTAGAGTCCAGTCAGTGTGTGGGTAGAGTCCAGTCAGTGTGTGTAGAGTCTAGTCAGTGTGTGGGTAGAGTCCAGTCAGTGTGTGGGTAGAGTCCAGTCAGTGTGTGGGTAGAGTCCAGTCAGTGTGTGGGTAGAGTCCAGTCAGTGTGTGGGTAGAGTCTAGTCAGTGTGTGGGTAGAGTCCAGTCAGTCGGTGTGTGGGTAGAGTCCAGTCAGTGTGTGGGTAGAGTCCAGTCAGTGTGTGGGTAGAATCCAGTCAGTGTGTGGGTAGAGTCCAGTCAGTCGGTGTGTGGGTAGAGTCCAGTCAGTGTGTGGGTAGAGTCTAGTGAGTGTGTGGGTAGAGTCCAGTCAGTGTGTGGGTAGAGTCCAGTCAGTGTGTGGGTAGAGTCCAGTCAGTCAGTGTGTGGGTAGAGTCCAGTCAGTGTGTGGGTAGAGTCCAGTCAGTGTGTGGGTAGAGTCCAGTCAGTGTGTGGATAGTGTCCAGTCAGTGTGTGTGTAGAGTCCAGTCAGTCAGTGTGTGGGTAGAGTCCAGTCAGTGTGTGGGTAGAGTCCAGTCAGTCAGTGTGTGGGTAGAGTCCAGTCAGTGTGTGGGTAGAGTACAGTCAGTCAGTGTGGGTAGAGTCCAGTCAGTGTGTGGGTAGAGTCCAGTCAGTCGGTGTGTGGGTAGAGTCCAGTCAGTGTGAGGGTAGAGTCAGTGTGTGGGTAGAGTCCAGACAGTGTGTGGGTAGAGTCCAGTCTGTGGGTAGAGTCCAGTCAGTGTGTGGGTAGAGTCCAGTCATTGTGTGGGTAGAGTCCAGTCAGTGTGTGGGTAGAGTCCAGTCAGTGTGTGTAGAGTCTAGTCAGTGTGTGGGTAGAGTCCGGTCAGTGTGTGGGTAGAGTCCAGTCAGTGTGTGGGTAGAGTCCAGTCAGTGTGTGGGTAGAGTCCAGTCAGTGTGTGGGTAGAGTCTAGTCAGTGTGTGGGTAGAGTCCAGTCAGTCGGTGTGTGGGTAGAGTCCAGTCAGTGTGTGGGTAGAGTCCAGTCAGTGTGTGGGTAGAATCCAGTCAGTGTGTGGGTAGAGTCCAGTCAGTCAGTGTGTGGGTAGAGTCCAGTCAGTGTGTGGGTAGAGTCTAATGAGTGTGTGGGTAGAGTCCAGTCAGTGTGTGGGTAGAGTCCAGTCAGTGTGTGGGTAGAGTCCAGTCAGTGTGTGGGTAGAGTCCAGTCAGTGTGTGCGTAGAGTCTAGTCAGTGTGTGGGTAGAGTCCAGTCAGTCGGTGTGTGGGTAGAGTCCAGTCAGTGTGTGTAGAGTCTAGTAAGTGTGTGGGTAGAGTCCAGTCAGTGTGTGGGTAGAGTCCAGTCAGTGTGTGGGTAGAGTCCAGTCAGTGTGTGGGTAGAGTCCAGTCAGTGTGTGGGTAGAGTCTAGTCAGTGTGTGGGTAGAGTCCAGTCAGTCGGTGTGTGGGTAGAGTCCAGTCAGTGTGAGGGTAGATTCAGTGTGTGGGTAGAGTCCAGACAGTGTGTGGGTAGAGTCCAGTCTGTGGGTAGAGTCCAGTCAGTGTGTGGGTAGAGTCCAGTCAGTGTGTGGGTAGAGTCCAGTCAGTGTGTGGGTAGAGTCCAGTCAGTGTGTGTAGAGTCTAGTCAGTGTGTGGGTAGAGTCCAGTCAGTGTGTGGGTAGAGTCCAGTCAGTGTGTGGGTAGAGTCCAGTCAGTGTGTGGGTAGAGTCCAGTCAGTGTGTGGGTAGAGTCTAGTCAGTGTGTGGGTAGAGTCCAGTCAGTCGGTGTGTGGGTAGAGTCCAGTCAGTGTGTGGGTAGAGTCCAGTCAGTGTGTGGGTAGAGTACAGTCAGTGTGTGGGTAGAGTCCAGTCAGTCGGTGTGTGGGTAGAGTCCAGTCAGTGTGAGGGTAGATTCAGTGTGTGGGTAGAGTCCAGACAGTGTGTGGGTAGAGTCCAGTCTGTGGGTAGAGTCCAGTCAGTGTGTGGGTAGAGTCCAGTCAGTCGGTGTGTGGGTAGAGTCCAGTCAGTGTGAGGGTAGAGTCAGTGAGTGTGTGGGTAGAGTCCAGTCAGTGTGTGGGTAGAGTCCAGTCAGTGTGTGGGTAGAGTCCAGTCAGTGTGTGGGTAGAGTCCAGTCAGTCAGTGTGTGGGTAGAGTCCAGTCAGTGTGTGGGTAGAGTACAGTCAGTGTGTGGGTAGAGTCCAGTCAGTCGGTGTGTGGGTAGAGTCCAGTCAGTGTGAGGGTAGATTCAGTGTGTGGGTAGAGTCCAGACAGTGTGTGGGTAGAGTCCAGTCTGTGGGTAGAGTCCAGTCAGTGTGTGGGTAGAGTCCAGTCAGTCGGTGTGTGGGTAGAGTCCAGTCAGTGTGAGGGTAGATTCAGTGTGTGGGTAGAGTCCAGACAGTGTGTGGGTAGAGTCCAGTCTGTGGGTAGAGTCCAGTCAGTGTGTGGGTAGAGTCCAGTCAGTGTGTGGGTAGAGTCCAGTCAGTGTGTGGGTAGAGTCCAGTCAGTGTGTGTAGAGTCTAGTAAGTGTGTGGGTAGAGTCCAGTCAGTGTGTGGGTAGAGTCCAGTCAGTGTGTGGGTAGAGTCCAGTCAGTGTGTGGGTAGAGTCCAGTCAGTGTGTGGGTAGAGTCTAGTCAGTGTGTGGGTAGAGTCCAGTCAGTCGGTGTGTGGGTAGAGTCCAGTCAGTGTGAGGGTAGATTCAGTGTGTGGGTAGAGTCCAGACAGTGTGTGGGTAGAGTCCAGTCTGTGGGTAGAGTCCAGTCAGTGTGTGGGTAGAGTCCAGTCAGTGTGTGGGTAGAGTCCAGTCAGTGTGTGGGTAGAGTCCAGTCAGTGTGTGTAGAGTCTAGTCAGTGTGTGGGTAGAGTCCAGTCAGTGTGTGGGTAGAGTCCAGTCAGTGTGTGGGTAGAGTCCAGTCAGTGTGTGGGTAGAGTCCAGTCAGTGTGTGGGTAGAGTCTAGTCAGTGTGTGGGTAGAGTCCAGTCAGTCGGTGTGTGGGTAGAGTCCAGTCAGTGTGTGGGTAGAGTCCAGTCAGTGTGTGGGTAGAATCCAGTCAGTGTGTGGGTAGAGTCCAGTCAGCCGGTGTGTGGGTAGAGTCCAGTCAGTGTGTGGGTAGAGTCTAGTGAGTGTGTGGGTAGAGTCCAGTCAGTGTGTGGGTAGAGTCCAGTCAGTGTGTGGATAGAGTCCAGTCAGTCAGTGTGTGGGTAGAGTCCAGTCAGTGTGTGGGTAGAGTCCAGTCAGTGTGTGGGTAGAGTCCAGTCAGTCAGTGTGTGGGTAGAGTCCAGTCAGTGTGTGGGTAGAGTCCAGTCAGTGTGTGGGTAGAGTCCAGTCAGTGTGTGGATAGTGTCCAGTCAGTGTGTGTTCAGAGTCCAGTCAGTCAGTGTGTGGGTAGAGTCCAGTCAGTGTGTGGGTAGAGTCCAGTCAGTCAGTGTGTGGGTAGAGTCCAGTCAGTGTGTGGGTAGAGTACAGTCAGTCAGTGTGGGTAGAGTCCAGTCAGTGTGTGGGTAGAGTCCAGTCAGTCGGTGTGTGGGTAGAGTCCAGTCAGTGTGAGGGTAGAGTCAGTGTGTGGGTAGAGTCCAGACAGTGTGTGGGTAGAGTCCAGTCTGTGGGTAGAGTCCAGTCAGTGTGTGGGTAGAGTCCAGTCATTGTGTGGGTAGAGTCCAGTCAGTGTGTGGGTAGAGTCCAGTCAGTGTGTGTAGAGTCTAGTCAGTGTGTGGGTAGAGTCCGGTCAGTGTGTGGGTAGAGTCCAGTCAGTGTGTGGGTAGAGTCCAGTCAGTGTGTGGGTAGAGTCCAGTCAGTGTGTGGGTAGAGTCTAGTCAGTGTGTGGGTAGAGTCCAGTCAGTCGGTGTGTGGGTAGAGTCCAGTCAGTGTGTGGGTAGAGTCCAGTCAGTGTGTGGGTAGAATCCAGTCAGTGTGTGGGTAGAGTCCAGTCAGTCAGTGTGTGGGTAGAGTCCAGTCAGTGTGTGGGTAGAGTCTAATGAGTGTGTGGGTAGAGTCCAGTCAGTGTGTGGGTAGAGTCCAGTCAGTGTGTGGGTAGAGTCCAGTCAGTGTGTGGGTAGAGTCCAGTCAGTGTGTGCGTAGAGTCTAGTCAGTGTGTGGGTAGAGTCCAGTCAGTCGGTGTGTGGGTAGAGTCCAGTCAGTGTGTGGGTAGAGTCCAGTCAGTGTGTGGGTAGAGTCCAGTCAGTGTGTGGGTAGAGTCCAGTCAGTGTGTGGGTAGAGTCCAGTCAGTCGGTGTGTGGGTAGAGTCCAGTCAGTCAGTGTGTGGGTAGAGTCCAGTCAGTGTGTGGGTAGAGTCCAGTCAGTCAGTGTGTGGGTAGAGTCCAGTCAGTGTGTGGGTAGAGTCCAGTCAGTCGGTGTGCGGGTAGAGTCCAGTCAGTGTGTGGGTAGAGTCCAGTCAGTGTGTGGGTAGAGTCCAGTCAGTGTGTGGGTAGAGTCCAGTCAGTGTGTGGGTAGAGTCCAGTCAGTGTGTGGGTAGAGTCCAGTCAGTGTGTGGGTAGAATCCAGTCAGTGTGTGGGTAGAGTCCAGTCAGTCGGTGTGTGGGTAGAGTCCAGTCAGTGTGTGGGTAGAGTCTAGTGAGTGTGTGGGTAGAGTCCAGTCAGTGTGAGGGTAGAGTCCAGTCAGTGTGTGGGTAGAGTCCAGTCAGTGTGTGGGTAGAGTCCAGTCAGTGTGTGCGTAGAGTCTAGTCAGTGTGTGGGTAGAGTCCAGTCAGTCGGTGTGTGGGTAGAGTCCAGTCAGTGTGTGGGTAGAGTCCAGTCAGTGTGTGGGTAGAGTCCAGTCAGTGTGTGGGTAGAGTCCAGTCAGTGTGTGGGTAGAGTCCAGTCAGTCGGTGTGTGGGTAGAGTCCAGTCAGTCAGTGTGTGGGTAGAGTCCAGTCAGTGTGTGGGTAGAGTCCAGTCAGTCAGTGTGTGGGTAGAGTCCAGTCAGTCAGTGTGTGGGTAGAGTCCAGTCAGTCAGTGTGTGGGTAGAGTCCAGTCAGTGTGTGGGTAGAGTCCAGTCAGTCAGTGTGTGGGTAGAGTCCAGTCAGTGTGTGGGTAGAGTCCAGTCAGTGTGTGGGTAGAGTCCAGTCAGTGTGTGGGTAGAGTCCAGTCAGTGTGTGGGTAGAGTCCAGTCAGTGTGTGGGTAGAGTCCAGTCAGTGTGTGGGTAGAGTCCAGTCAGTGTGTGGGTAGAGTACAGTCAGTGTGTGGGTAGAGTCCAGTCAGTGTGTGGGTAGAGTCCAGTCAGTGTGTGGGTAGAGTCCAGTCAGTGTGTGGGTAGAGTCCAGTCAGTGTGTGGGTAGAGTCCAGTCAGTGTGTGGGTAGAGTACAGTCAGTGTGTGGGTAGAGTCCAGTCAGTGTGTGGGTAGAGTCCAGTCAGTGTGTGGGTAGAGTCCAGTCAGTGTGTGGGTAGAGTCCAGTCAGTGTGTGGGTAGAGTCCAGTCAGTGTGTGGGTAGAGTACAGTCAGTGTGTGGGTAGAGTCCAGTCAGTGTGTGGGTAGAGTCCAGTCAGTGTGTGGGTAGAGTCCAGTCAGTGTGTGGGTAGAGTCCAGTCAGTGTGTGGGTAGAGTCCAGTCAGTGTGTGGGTAGAGTACAGTCAGTGTGTGGGTAGAGTCCAGTCAGTGTGTGGGTAGAGTCCAGTCAGTGTGTGGGTAGAGTCCAGTCAGTGTGTGGGTAGAGTCCAGTCAGTGTGTGGGTAGAGTCCAGTCAGTGTGTGGGTAGAGTACAGTCAGTGTGTGGGTAGAGTCCAGTCAGTGTGTGGGTAGAGTCCAGTCAGTGTGTGGGTAGAGTCCAGTCAGTGTGTGGGTAGAGTCCAGTCAGTGTGTGGGTAGAGTCCAGTCAGTGTGTGGGTAGAGTACAGTCAGTGTGTGGGTAGAGTCCAGTCAGTGTGAGGGTAGAGTCAGTGTGTGGGTAGAGTCCAGACAGTGTGTGGGTAGAGTCCAGTCTGTGGGTAGAGTCCAGTCAGTGTGTGGGTAGAGTCCAGTCATTGTGTGGGTAGAGTCCAGTCAGTGTGTGGGTAGAGTCCAGTCAGTGTGTGTAGAGTCTAGTCAGTGTGTGGGTAGAGTCCGGTCAGTGTGTGGGTAGAGTCCAGTCAGTGTGTGGGTAGAGTCCAGTCAGTGTGTGGGTAGAGTCCAGTCAGTGTGTGGGTAGAGTCTAGTCAGTGTGTGGGTAGAGTCCAGTCAGTCGTGTGTGGGTAGAGTCCAGTCAGTGTGTGGGTAGAGTCCAGTCAGTGTGTGGGTAGAATCCAGTCAGTGTGTGGGTAGAGTCCAGTCAGTCAGTGTGTGGGTAGAGTCCAGTCAGTGTGTGGGTAGAGTCTAATGAGTGTGTGGGTAGAGTCCAGTCAGTGTGTGGGTAGAGTCCAGTCAGTGTGTGGGTAGAGTCCAGTCAGTGTGTGGGTAGAGTCCAGTCAGTGTGTGCGTAGAGTCTAGTCAGTGTGTGGGTAGAGTCCAGTCAGTCGGTGTGTGGGTAGAGTCCAGTCAGTGTGTGGGTAGAGTCCAGTC
>NC_060184.1:2114988-2207488 GCF_021184085.1 Oncorhynchus gorbuscha
CTACTGTTGTAGACCCTAACCAGACTCTTCTGTTACTACTGTTGTAGACCCTAACCAGACATCTTCTGTTACTACTGTTGTAGACCCTAACCAGACCTCTTCTGTTACTACTAACCAGACCTCTTCTGTTACTGTTGTAGACCCTAACCAGACCTCTTCTGTTACTACTGTTGTAGACCCTATCCAGACCTCTTCTGTTACTAATGTTGTAGACCCTAACCAGACATCTTCTGTTACTACTGTGGTAGACCCTAACCAGACATCTTCTGTTACTACTGTTGTAGACCCTAACCAGACCTCTTCTGTTACTACTGTTGTAGACCCTAACCAGACCTCTTCTGTTACTACTGTTGTAGACCCTAACCAGACCTCTTCTGTTACTACTGTTGTAGACCCTAACCAGACCTCTTCTGTTACTACTGTTGTAGACCCTAACCAGACCTCTTCTGTTACTGTTGTAGACCCTAACCAGACCTCTTCTTTTACTACTGTTGTAGACCCTAACCAGACCTCTTCTGTTACTGTTGTAGACCCTAACCAGACCTCTTCTGTTACTACTGTTGTAGACCCTAACCAGACCTCTTCTGTTACTGTTGTAGACCCTAACCAGACCTCTTCTGTTACTACTGTTGTAGACCCTAACCAGACATCTTCTGTTACTACTGTTGTAGACCCTAACCAGACCTCTTCTGTTACTGTTGTAGACCCTAACCAGACCTCTTCTGTTACTGTTGTAGACCCTAACCAGACATCTTCTGTTACTACTGTTGTAGACCCTATCCAGACCTCTTCTGTTACTGTTGTAGACCCTAACCAGACATCTTCTGTTACTACTGTTGTAGACCCTAACCAGACCTCTTATGTTACTACTGTTCCATCAGATACCAGCTAAACCCTCTGATACAGAACTGTTAAACCCTCTGGTTCAGGGCTGTTTACCCCAGATAGCAGCTAAACCCTCTGGTACAGAGCTGTTTCCATCAGATACCAGCTAAACCCTCTGGTACAGAGCTGTTTCCATCAGAGACCAGTTAAACCCTCTGGTTCAGAGCTGTTTCCATCAGAGACCAGCTAAACCCTCTGGTTCAGAGCTGTTTCCACCAGAGACCAGTTAAACCCTCTGGTACAGAGCTGTTTCCATCAGAGACCAGCTAAACCCTCTGGTACAGAGCTGTTTCCACCAGAGACCAACTAAACCCTCTGGTACAGAGCTGTTTCCATCAGAGACCAGCTAAACCCTCTGGTACAGAGCTGTTTCCATCAGAGACCAACTAAACCCTCTGGTACAGAGCTGTTTCCATCAGAGACCAGCTAAACCCTCTGGTACAGAGCTGTTTCCACCAGAGACCAACTAAACCCTCTGGTACAGGGCTGTTTCCATCAGAGACCAACTAAACCCTCTGGTTCAGAGCTGTTTCCACCAGAGACCAACTAAACCCTCTGGTTCAGAGCTGTTTCCACCAGAGACCAACTAAACCCTCTGGTTCAGAGCTGTTTCCACCAGAGACCAACTAAACCCTCTGGTTCAGAGCTGTTTCCACCAGAGACCAACTAAACCCTCTGGTACAGAGCTGTTTCCACCAGAGACCAACTAAACCCTCTGGTTCAGAGCTGTTTCCACCAGAGACCAACTAAACCCTCTGGTTCAGAGCTGTTTCCACCAGAGACCAACTAAACCCTCTGGTTCAGAGCTGTTAAACCCTCTGGTTCAGAGCTGTTTCCACCAGAGACCAACTAAACCCTCTGGTACAGGGCTGTTTCCACCAGAGACCAACTAAACCCTCTGGTTCAGAGCTGTTAAACCCTCTGGTTCAGGGCTGTTACTATCCAGATAGTCAGTGGCCTGACCTCTGCTGCTGTAGGTGATCAGTTATGTCCTTATGGGCTTTACCAGGACTGAGATCTGTTTGTTTCATTGAAATGACAGCTGGAACCCAAAAAGTCCCTTTCAACCAGTCTGGAGTCTGTTTAAAGGGATACTTCAGTATTTTGCGAATCGATCTACACCCACTGCCAGGCAATTACACACAACCAAAATTTCCCAGAGGAGAAGTTAAGAGAATCGCCATTTGAAAGTGGGCCCATTATCTGATGCTCAACTTCTTGTAATTTCGGCCAAAAATTGCAACACAGTGTTTCCAGGCATTTTCAGCTGTGAGGTCCTCTCAACCAGTGACGAATGTAGCATACACAGCTCATCTCCGCATCTCAGATGATGGCGTTCCTTTCTTCGGGAAAAGAGTTTGTTTCTCCCAGAGAGAAGAAAAGACTCCAGAAATCAGCTTCACCAGTGAAGGGGAATTCCAAGACACAAAACTACAGTATGAGCATCTCTGACCAGACTGGTCCTGCTGCCTCCACGCTGTGGCCACCTCCACCGCCTCCAACCGGGCCCCTCTCACTGCTTCCTCAACCAACGACCTGGCGCTGTCTACTATTCAGACGTATTTCACATGATCCCAGGCTAGAGTTTAGCTTTGCTGCGATATTTGCTCCATGTTTACCCCCAGGAGAAGAGAGCTGTGGTTAGCCGTCATTCCACGTTGATATATAATATAAAAAATGTAGCCATAAGGTCTGGTCTGAATTATCTTAAATGCTTATTTACACATATTTTCTGGAGGCTATTCATGGACAATAGTCAACCATATCCATATGGGCATTTTACGTCAAGGATTCGTATTGACTGTCATGAATGTAATGGTTAGCTGTGAAATAATTGTGATTGTTACTTAACTTCTTTATTAAAACTACATGTTGTGCTTCCTGCACAAGTGGAACTAACTTCCTGTTTTTCAATGCCTGAAGTAAATGCATTAACAACAGACGATGGGCGACAGGTTAAACATCTGTCCATGTGCCCTTGAGCAAGGCACTTAACTATTATTGTTAATGTAAGTCACTCTGCAAAAGAGCATTAATTACTTAATGCTAAATGCTAAATGACTTAAATGTAACGACCTCTGCTGTTAAGGCGGGAAATACCAACGACATTACAATTAATATTTTACTATGGCGGTTTGCTGAACAACATGTTGTCTTGTGTCATAAACCTTTCTTTCGAGTCATTTTAAATTGTAGCTATCCTCTGCAAAGACAAGGTTGCAGATATGCTGCTGGTTGTGGCTCGCAAGTATAGTAATGATTAGCCTACAGTATATTTATATTATATATTTATATAATATAGCTAGCTACGGTAGTAATGATTAGTCTACAGTATATCTATATGATATAGTTATATGATATAGCTAGCTACGGTAGCTAGCTAACGTTAATTTAATACAGGTGCGCCTTGAAATTAAAATGTCAAAACTTTTTTTACGATAGCTGCTGGAAAGTAATTTATTGGCATATAACCTAGCCTTGTGACATACTTGTGTTTTTGCCTGGACACTAGCTAACCTAAGTTCATTCAGTTTTGGCGCCTTCTTTAAATTCTCAAAGTTGAGCACCTATACATCATAAACAGGTTCCCTGGCCCTAAATTAGCTCTACATCATAAACAAGTTCCCTGGCCCTAAATTAGCTCTACATCATAAACAAGTTCCCTGGCCCTAAATTAGCTCTACATCATAAACAAGTTCCCTGGCCCTAAGTTAGCTCTACATCATAAACAAGTTCCCTGGCCCTAAGTTAGCTCTACATCATAAACAAGTTCCCTGGCCCTAAATTAGCTCTACATCATAAACAGGTTCCCTGGCCCTAAGTTAGCTCTACATCATAAACAGGTTCCCTGGCCCTAAGTAAGCTCTACATCATAAACAAGTTCCCTGGCCCTAAGTTAGCTCTACATCATAAACAAGTTCCCTGGCCCTAAGTTAGCTCTACATCATAAACAAGTTCCCTGGCCCTAAGTTAGCTCTACATCATAAACAAGTTCCCTGGCCCTAAGTTAGCTCTAAAATAGATCTGCTGAATATCACGTTTGTTGCTGCGAGTGTGTTAGCTACGTTAACTGCTAACGTTACAGTAATGTTTTCTTTGTATTTTTTGTAGTTGCCTAAAATTCGTAAGGTTTGAAAAACTCATGTACGGTGTTATAACTCTCCTCCCCTTGGAACGAGCACAACCAAACCAAAATACATCTCCAGAACGGCAAAGAGTACAGTCAAAATAAATGGTGAGCCTGGGGTACACACTGGGTAAACACAAAACACGACTGCCCACCCTTGAAAGACATTCAGCTACCAAATTGTCTTTACCACGGGCCTGATTTCAAGGGGAAATTCTTGTAATATGAATAAATCCTCTTGTGATTTTCCTAAGTAGAATGGCCTCAGGGAAACGAGTGACAGAGCACATGATGGTTAAGAGAAACTCATTAACATTCTTTGCTTTGGGCAATGGACCAACACAAATCACCAGAACCCTGCTGAGGCTGCAAAGGTGCCATTGGTAAGACTCGTTTGACCCATCCAAGGGCAAACGCGAGAGAATTTACAGTAAGAAACAGCATTCTGTTTGTCAGGATGACCCCAAGATGGCCTGGCATAGTACCATCGTGAGCCAACTTCATTAACTCTTGTCGAAGCTTAATTGGAACAACAATTTGAGACACACTGGGCCAATAGTCCTGTCCAAAAGAGGCACCTCCTCATTAGAACATTCAGGGCTGTTTCCATCAGAGACCAGTTAAACACTCTGTCTGGTTCAGGGATGTTTCCATCAGAGACCAGTTAAACACTCTGTCTGGTTCAGGGATGTTTCCATCAGAGACCAGTTAAACACTCTGTCTGGTTCAGGGATGTTTCCATCAGAGACCAGTTAAACACTCTGTCTGGTTCAGGGCTGTTTCCATCAGAGACCAGTTAAACACTCTGTCTGGTTCAGGGCTGTTTCCATCAGAGACCAGTTAAACACTCTGTCTGGTTCAGGGCTGTTTCCATCAGAGACCAGTTAAACACTCTGTCTGGTTCAGGGCTGTTTCCATCAGAGACCAGTTAAACACTCTGTCTGGTTCAGGGCTGTTTCCATCAGAGACCAGTTAAACACTCTGTCTGGTTCAGGGCTGTTTCCATCAGAGACCAGTTAAACACTCTGTCTGGTTCAGGGATGTTTCCATCAGAGACCAGTTAAACACTCTGTCTGGTTCAGGGATGTTTCCATCAGAGACCAGTTAAACACTCTGTCTGGTTCAGGGATGTTTCCATCAGAGACCAGTTAAACACTCTGTCTGGTTCAGGGATGTTTCCATCAGAGACCAGTTAAACACTCTGTCTGGTTCAGGGATGTTTCCATCAGAGACCAGTTAAACACTCTGTCTGGTTCAGGGCTGTTTCCATCAGAGACCAGTTAAACACTCTGTCTGGTTCAGGGATGTTTCCATCAGAGACCAGTTAAACACTCTGTCTGGTTCAGGGCTGTTTCCATCAGAGACCAGTTAAACACTCTGTCTGGTTCAGGGATGTTTCCATCAGAGACCAGTTAAACACTCTGTCTGGTTCAGGGCTGTTTCCATCAGAGACCAGTTAAACACTCTGTCTGGTTCAGGGATGTTTCCATCAGAGACCAGTTAAACACTCTGTCTGGTTCAGGGATGTTTCCATCAGAGACCAGTTAAACACTCTGTCTGGTTCAGGGCTGTTTCCATCAGAGACCAGTTAAACACTCTGTCTGGTTCAGGGATGTTTCCATCAGAGACCAGTTAAACACTCTGTCTGGTTCAGGGATGTTTCCATCAGAGACCAGTTAAACACTCTGTCTGGTTCAGGGATGTTTCCATCAGAGACCAGTTAAACACTCTGTCTGGTTCAGGGATGTTTCCATCAGAGACCAGTTAAACACTCTGTCTGGTTCAGGGATGTTTCCATCAGAGACCAGTTAAACACTCTGTCTGGTTCAGGGATGTTTCCATCAGAGACCAGTTAAACACTCTGTCTGGTTCAGGGATGTTTCCATCAGAGACCAGTTAAACACTCTGTCTGGTTCAGGGATGTTTCCATCAGAGACCAGTTAAACACTCTGTCTGGTTCAGGGATGTTTCCATCAGAGACCAGTTAAACACTCTGTCTGGTTCAGGGCTGTTTCCATCAGAGACCAGTTAAACACTCTGTCTGGTTCAGGGATGTTTCCATCAGAGACCAGTTAAACACTCTGTCTGGTTCAGGGATGTTTCCATCAGAGACCAGTTAAACACTCTGTCTGGTTCAGGGATGTTTCCATCAGAGACCAGTTAAACACTCTGTCTGGTTCAGGGATGTTTCCATCAGAGACCAGTTAAACACTCTGTCTGGTTCAGGGCTGTTTCCATCAGAGACCAGTTAAACACTCTGTCTGGTTCAGGGATGTTTCCATCAGAGACCAGTTAAACACTCTGTCTGGTTCAGGGATGTTTCCATCAGAGACCAGTTAAACACTCTGTCTGGTTCAGGGCTGTTTCCATCAGAGACCAGTTAAACACTCTGTCTGGTTCAGGGATGTTTCCATCAGAGACCAGTTAAACACTCTGTCTGGTTCAGGGATGTTTCCATCAGAGACCAGTTAAACACTCTGTCTGGTTCAGGGATGTTTCCATCAGAGACCAGTTAAACACTCTGTCTGGTTCAGGGATGTTTCCATCAGAGACCAGTTAAACACTCTGTCTGGTTCAGGGATGTTTCCATCAGAGACCAGTTAAACACTCTGTCTGGTTCAGGGCTGTTTCCATCAGAGACCAGTTAAACACTCTGTCTGGTTCAGGGATGTTTCCATCAGAGACCAGTTAAACACTCTGTCTGGTTCAGGGATGTTTCCATCAGAGACCAGTTAAACACTCTGTCTGGTTCAGGGATGTTTCCATCAGAGACCAGTTAAACACTCTGTCTGGTTCAGGGATGTTTCCATCAGAGACCAGTTAAACACTCTGTCTGGTTCAGGGATGTTTCCATCAGAGACCAGTTAAACACTCTGTCTGGTTCAGGGCTGTTTCCATCAGAGACCAGTTAAACACTCTGTCTGGTTCAGGGATGTTTCCATCAGAGACCAGTTAAACACTCTGTCTGGTTCAGGGATGTTTCCATCAGAGACCAGTTAAACACTCTGTCTGGTTCAGGGCTGTTTCCATCAGAGACCAGTTAAACACTCTGTCTGGTTCAGGGATGTTTCCATCAGAGACCAGTTAAACACTCTGTCTGGTTCAGGGATGTTTCCATCAGAGACCAGTTAAACACTCTGTCTGGTTCAGGGATGTTTCCATCAGAGACCAGTTAAACACTCTGTCTGGTTCAGGGATGTTTCCATCAGAGACCAGTTAAACACTCTGTCTGGTTCAGGGATGTTTCCATCAGAGACCAGTTAAACACTCTGTCTGGTTCAGGGATGTTTCCATCAGAGACCAGTTAAACACTCTGTCTGGTTCAGGGCTGTTTCCATCAGAGACCAGTTAAACACTCTGTCTGGTTCAGGGATGTTTCCATCAGAGACCAGTTAAACACTCTGTCTGGTTCAGGGATGTTTCCATCAGAGACCAGTTAAACACTCTGTCTGGTTCAGGGCTGTTTCCATCAGAGACCAGTTAAACACTCTGTCTGGTTCAGGGATGTTTCCATCAGAGACCAGTTAAACACTCTGTCTGGTTCAGGGATGTTTCCATCAGAGACCAGTTAAACACTCTGTCTGGTTCAGGGATGTTTCCATCAGAGACCAGTTAAACACTCTGTCTGGTTCAGGGATGTTTCCATCAGAGACCAGTTAAACACTCTGTCTGGTTCAGGGATGTTTCCATCAGAGACCAGTTAAACACTCTGTCTGGTTCAGGGATGTTTCCATCAGAGACCAGTTAAACACTCTGTCTGGTTCAGGGATGTTTCCATCAGAGACCAGTTAAACACTCTGTCTGGTTCAGGGATGTTTCCATCAGAGACCAGTTAAACACTCTGTCTGGTTCAGGGATGTTTCCATCAGAGACCAGTTAAACACTCTGTCTGGTTCAGGGCTGTTTCCATCAGGGAGAGACCAGTTAAACACTCTGTCTGGTTCAGGGATGTTTCCATCAGAGACCAGTTAAACACTCTGTCTGGTTCAGGGATGTTTCCATCAGAGACCAGTTAAACACTCTGTCTGGTTCAGGGATGTTTCCATCAGAGACCAGTTAAACACTCTGTCTGGTTCAGGGATGTTTCCATCAGAGACCAGTTAAACACTCTGTCTCAGGGGTTTTCAGGTTAAACACTCTGTTTCCATGTTTCAGAGACCAGTTAAACACTCTGTCTGGTTCAGGGCTGTTTCCATCAGAGACCAGTTAAACACTCTGTCTGGTTCAGGGATGTTTCCATCAGAGACCAGTTAAACACTCTGTCTGGTTCAGGGATGTTTCCATCAGAGACCAGTTAAACACTCTGTCTGGTTCAGGGATGTTTCCATCAGAGACCAGTTAAACACTCTGTCTGGTTCAGGGATGTTTCCATCAGAGACCAGTTAAACACTCTGTCTGGTTCAACACTCTGTCTGGTTCAGGGCTGTTTCCATCAGAGACCAGTTAAACACTCTGTCTGGTTCAGGGATGTTTCCATCAGAGACCAGTTAAACACTCTGTCTGGTTCAGGGCTGTTTCCATCAGAGACCAGTTAAACACTCTGTCTGGTTCAGGGCTGTTTCCATCAGAGACCAGTTAAACACTCTGTCTGGTTCAGGGATGTTTCCATCAGAGACCAGTTAAACACTCTGTCTGGTTCAGGGCTGTTTCCATCAGAGACCAGTTAAACACTCTGTCTGGTTCAGGGCTGTTTCCATCAGAGACCAGTTAAACACTCTGTCTGGTTCAGGGCTGTTTCCATCAGAGACCAGTTAAACACTCTGTCTGGTTCAGGGCTGTTTCCATCAGAGACCAGTTAAACACTCTGTCTGGTTCAGGGATGTTTCCATCAGAGACCAGTTAAACACTCTGTCTGGTTCAGGGCTGTTTCCATCAGAGACCAGTTAAACACTCTGTCTGGTTCAGGGCTGTTTCCATCAGAGACCAGTTAAACACTCTGTCTGGTTCAGGGCTGTTTCCATCAGAGACCAGTTAAACACTCTGTCTGGTTCAGGGCTGTTTCCATCAGAGACCAGTTAAACACTCTGTCTGGTTCAGGGCTGTTTCCATCAGAGACCAGTTAAACACTCTGTCTGGTTCAGGGATGTTTCCATCAGAGACCAGTTAAACACTCTGTCTGGTTCAGGGCTGTTTCCATCAGAGACCAGTTAAACACTCTGTCTGGTTCAGGGCTGTTTCCATCAGAGACCAGTTAAACACTCTGTCTGGTTCAGGGATGTTTCCATCAGAGACCAGTTAAACACTCTGTCTGGTTCAGGGATGTTTCCATCAGAGACCAGTTAAACACTCTGTCTGGTTCAGGGCTGTTTCCATCAGAGACCAGTTAAACACTCTGTCTGGTTCAGGGATGTTTCCATCAGAGACCAGTTAAACACTCTGTCTGGTTCAGGGATGTTTCCATCAGAGACCAGTTAAACACTCTGTCTGGTTCAGGGATGTTTCCATCAGAGACCAGTTAAACACTCTGTCTGGTTCAGGGATGTTTCCATCAGAGACCAGTTAAACACTCTGTCTGGTTCAGGGATGTTTCCATCAGAGACCAGTTAAACACTCTGTCTGGTTCAGGGCTGTTTCCATCAGAGACCAGTTAAACACTCTGTCTGGTTCAGGGCTGTTTCCATCAGAGACCAGTTAAACACTCTGTCTGGTTCAGGGATGTTTCCATCAGAGACCAGTTAAACACTCTGTCTGGTTCAGGGATGTTTCCATCAGAGACCAGTTAAACACTCTGTCTGGTTCAGGGATGTTTCCATCAGAGACCAGTTAAACACTCTGTCTGGTTCAGGGATGTTTCCATCAGAGACCAGTTAAACACTCTGTCTGGTTCAGGGATGTTTCCATCAGAGACCAGTTAAACACTCTGTCTGGTTCAGGGATGTTTCCATCAGAGACCAGTTAAACACTCTGTCTGGTTCAGGGATGTTTCCATCAGAGACCAGTTAAACACTCTGTCTGGTTCAGGGATGTTTCCTCTGTCAAGGTAACCCACATGACCTTCATGAAACTTCATGGACGTATCTCAGCAAAAAGAGGGGGAGAGGGACACGTCATTACTCTGTTCCGCAATCAGCTGCATCTGAGACATCGAAGTGTCAACTGTAGGGACCCTCTCTTCTTTCAGCGGTCCGACAAACTCGCTCCCCTTTGGGGTTTTCAAAGGTCAACTCAGAAGGTTTCCCGAAATCAGGATCAACTACAAATCAGGATCCCTCCATCCACCTCAACACTAGACTTGCTCCCTTCAACATTCTTAGACACAGCATGTGTAACAGCTGGGAACGATTCTCTATGCAAGCTTCAAACACCCAAATGACTTCGGTTGGTCGCCACCTTCTGTTTGCAAATGAAGGCTCCTCAACAATGGGTTCCACCACGTTGGTTCTCATACTGGTAGCATGTAAAGGTTAAACTGGCCCCTGCACGTCCTTGGCTAGAACTCGGTTTTTCATAACACTTTTACTCAAGTGCCTTTTTCATGGGTGGTCCTACAGTTCATGGGTGGTCCTATAGTTCATGGGTGGTCCTTCTCTCACCCATGGGTGGTCCTATAGTTCATGGGTGGTCCTATAGTTCATGGGTGGTCCTTCTCTCACCCATGGGTGGTCCTATAGTTCATGGGTGGTCCTATAGTTCATGGGTGGTCCTATAGTTCATGGGTGGTCCTTCTCTCACCCATGGGTGGTCCTATAGTTCATGGGTGGTCCTTCTCTCACCCATGGATGGTCCTATAGTTCATGGGTGGTCCTACAGTTCATGTGTGGTCCAATAGTTCATGGGTGGTCCTATAGTTCATGGGTGGTCCTACAGTTCCTGTGTGGTCCTATAGTTCATGGGTGGTCCTATAGTTCATGGGTGGTCCTATAGTTCATGGGTGGTCCTACAGTTCATGTGTGGTCCTATAGTTCATGGGTGGTCCTATAGTTAATGGGTGGTCCTACAGTTCATGGGTGGTCCTATAGTTCATGGGTGGTCCTACAGTTCCTGTGTGGTCCTATAGTTCATGGGTGGTCCTATAGTTCATGGGTGGTCCTTCTCTCACCCATGGGTGGTCCTACAGTTCATGGGTGGTCCTATAGTTCATGGGTGGTCCTTCTCTCACCCATGGGTGGTCCTACAGTTCATGTGTGGTCCTATAGTTCATGGGTGGTCCTATAGTTCATGGGTGGTCCTATAGTTCATGGGTGGTCCTACAGTTCATGGGTGGTCCTATAGTTCATGGGTGGTCCTATAGTTCATGGGTGGTCCTATAGTTCATGGGTGGTCCTACAGTTCATGTGTGGTCCTATAGTTCATGGGTGGTCCTATAGTTAATGGGTGGTCCTACAGTTCATGGGTGGTCCTATAGTTCATGGGTGGTCCTATAGTTCATGGGTGGTCCTACAGTTCATGTGTGGTCCTATAGTTCATGGGTGGTCCTATAGTTAATGGGTGGTCCTACAGTTCATGTGTGGTCCTATAGTTCATGGGTGGTCCTACAGTTCATGGGTGGTCCTATAGTTCATGGGTGGTCCTACAGTTCATGTGTGGTCCTATAGTTCATGGGTGGTCCTATAGTTAATGGGTGGTCCTACAGTTCATGTGTGGTCCTATAGTTCATGGGTGGTCCTATAGTTCATGGTTGGTCCTATAGTTCATGGGTGGTCCTATAGTTCATGTGTGGTCCTACAGTTCATGTGTGGTCCTATAGTTCATGGGTTCCTTCTCTCTTTCTTGTCTTCTCTCCTTCTCTCCTTCTCTCTTTCCTCTCTTCCCCCTTCTCTCCTCTCTTTCTTCTCTTCTCTCCTTCTCTCTTTCTTCTCTTCTCTCCTTCTCTCTTTCTTCTCTTCCCCCCTTCTCTCCTTCTCTCTTTCTTCTCTTCTCTCCTTCTTCACTTCTCTCTTTCATGTCTTCCCCCTTCTTTCCTTCTCTTTCTTTCTTCTCTCCCCCTTCTCTCCTTCATCTCTCTTCTCCCTTCTTCCCTTCTCTCTTTCTTCTCTTCTCTCCTTCTCTATTTATTCTCTCTCCCCTTTCTTCCCTTCTCTCTTTCTTCTTTCTTTCTTCTCCTTCTCTCCTTCTCTCTTTCTTCTCTTCCCCCTCTCTCCCTCTCTTTCTTCCTTCTCTCTTCTCTCCCTTCTTCTTCTCCTTCTCTCTTTCTTCTCTTCTCTTCTCCTTCTCTCCTCTCTTTCTTCTCTTCTCTCTTTCTTCTCTTTTCTTCTTCTTCTTTCTTCTCTCTTCTCTCCTTATCTCCTACTCTCCTTCTTCTCTTCTCTCCTTCTCTCCTTCTCTCTTTCTTCTCTTCCCTCCTTCTCTCCTTCTCTCTTTCTTCTCTTCCCCCCTTCTCTCCTTCTCTCTTTCTTCTCTTCTCTCCATCTTCACTTCTCTCTTTCATCTCTTCCCCCTTCTTTCCTTCTCTCCTTCTCTCTCTTCCCTTCCTTCTCTCCTTCTCTTCCTACTCTCCTTCTTCTATTCTCTCCTTCTTCTCTCCTTCTCTCTTTCTTCTCTTCCCTCCTTCTCTCCTTCTCTCTTTCTTCTCTTCCCCCTTCTCTCCTTCTCTCTTTCTTCTCTTCTCTCCATCTTCACTTCTCTCTTTCATCTCTTCCCCCTTCTTTCCTTCTCTCCTTCTTCTCTTCCCTCCTTCTCTCCTTCTCTCCTACTCTCCTTCTTCTCTTCTCTCCTTCTCTCCTTCTCTCTTTCTTCTCTTCCCTCCTTCTTTCCTTCTCTCTTTCTTCTCTCCCCTTCTTCTTCTCTTTCTTCTCTCTTTCTTCTCTCTCCCCTTTCTTCCCTTCTCTCTTTCTTCTCTTCTCTCCTTCTCTCCTTCTCTCTTTCTTCTCTCTCCCCCTTCTTCCCTTCTCTCTTTCTTCTCTTCTCTCCTCTCTTTCTTCTCTTCCCCCCTTCTCTCCTTCTCTCTTTCTTCTCTTCTCTCCTTCTTCACTTCTCTCTTTCATCTCTTCCCCCTTCTTTCCTTCTCTCTTTCTTCTCTCCCCCTTCTCTCCTTCTCTCGTTCTTCTCTCTTCTTCTCTCCTTCTCTCTTTCTTTCTCTCTTTCTTCTCTTCTCTCTTCTCTTTCCTCTCTTTCTTCTCTTCTTCTCTTCTTTCTCCTTCTCTCTCTTCTTTCTCTCTTCTTCCTCTCTTTCTTCTCTTCCTCTCTTTCTTCTCTTCCCCTTCTCTCTTTCTTCTCTTCTTCTCTCCTTCTCTCCTTCTTTCTTCTCTTCATTCCTCCTTCTTCTCCTTCTCTCCTACTCTCCTTCTTATCTTCTCTCCTTCTCTCATTCTCTCTTTCTTCTCTTCTCTCCTTTTCTTCTCTCTTTCTCTCTTCCCCTTTCTCTTCTCTCTTTCTTCTCTCTCTTTCTTCCTCTTCTTTCTTCCTTCTCTCCTTCTCTCTTTCTTCTCTTCCCCCTTCTCTCCTTCTCTCTTTCTCTCTTCCCTCCTTCTCTCCTTCTCTCTTTCGTCTCTTCTCTCCTTCTTCACTTCTCTCTTTCACCTCTTCCCCCTTCTCTCCTTCTCTCTTTCTTCTCTCTCCCCTTTCTTCCCTTCTCTCTTTCTTCTCTTCTCTCCTTCTCTCTTTCTTCTCTTCCCCCTTCTCTCCTTCTCTCTTTCTTCTCTCTCCCCTTCTCTCCTTCTCTCTTTCTTCTCTTCCCCCTTCTCTCCTTCTCTCTTTCTTCTCTCTCCCCCTTCTTCCCTTCTCTCTTTCTTCTCTTCTCTCCTTCTCTCCTCTCTTTCTTCTCTTCCCCTTCTCTCTTACTTCTCTTCCCTCCTTCTCTCCTTCTCTCATACTCTCCTTCTTCTCTTCTCTCCTTCTCTCCTACTCTCCTTCTTCTCTTCTCTCCTTCTCTCCTTCTCTCTTTCTTCTCTTCCCCCTTCTCTCCTTCTCTCTTTCTTCTCTCTCCCGTTTCTTCCCTTCTCTCTTTCTTCTCTTCTCTTCTCTTCTCTTCTCTCCTTCTCTCTTTCTTCTTTCTTTCCCCCTTCTCTCCTTCTCTCTTTCTTCTCTCTCCCCTTTCTTCCCTTCTCTCTTTCTTCTCTTCTCTTCTCTCCTTCTGTCTTTCTTCTCTCTCCCCCTTTCTTTTCCTTTTCTCTTTCTTCTTTCTTCTCTTCCCCTTCTCTCCTTCTCTCTTTCTCTCTCCTTCTTCCTTCTCTCTTTCTTCTCTTCCCCCTTCTCTCCTTCTCTCTTTCTTCTCTTCTCTCCTTCTCTCTTTCATCTCTTCCCCCTTCTCTCCTTCTCTCTTTCTTCTCTTCTCTCCTTCTCTCCTTCTCTCTTTCTTCTCTCTCCCCTTTCTTCCCTTCTCTCTTTCTTCTCTTCTCTTCTCTCCTTCTCTCTTTCTTCTCTCTCCCCTTTCTTCCCTTCTCTCTTTCTTCTCTTCTCTCCTTCTCTCCTTCTCTCTTTCTTCTCTTCCCCCTTCTCTCTTTCTTCTCTTCCCTCTTCTCTCCTTCTCTCTTTCTTCTCTTCTCTCCTTCTCTCTTTCATCTCTTCCCCCTTCTCTCCTTCTCTCTTTCTTCTCTTCTCTCCTCTCCTTCTCTCTTTCTTCTCTTCCCCCTTCTCTCCTTCTCTCTTTCTTCTCTTCTCTCCTTCTCTCTTTCTTCTCTTCCCTCTTCTCTCCTTCTCTCTTTCTTCTCTTCTCTCCTTCTCTATTTCATCTCTTCCCCCTTCTCTCCTTCTCTCTTTCTTCTCTTCTCTCCTTCTCTCCTTCTCTCTTTCTTCTCTCCCCCTTCTCTCCTTCTCTCTTCTCTTCTCTCCTTCTCCCTTTCTTCTCTTCTTTCCTTCTCTCTTGCTTTTGTTCCTAATATTCTTTCCTTGGAAAGGCTTAATATAATAAATTAACCAAAAGTTTACTCAGCTCCAAAATTCCATCTGGTTCTAGGGGGGCTAATTTTAGCGTTGCACATGCAGGCATTAGGAGTGGTATGCCATGCACTGAGTGTGTATGTACCATCCTGCTTACTGTGGTGGGGGTCCATGTGGTGGAGGGAGGCGGGGGCGTTATGCAGACAGGCTCTGATGCTACAGACTGACTGGAAGACTGGTGTTTCTAAACACTGCTCCCCCCATCACTCAACGCACCCTGTGTTACCCTCAAATGTGTCCCTCTGGCAACTCACCACAGGTTCTCAGACTTTCATTCACAGCCCCTCCCTCTCCTCCTTTCCTCTCTCCACTCATTGCGACTGTGTGTGTGTGTGTGTGTGTGTGTGTGTGTGTGTGTGTGTGTGTGTGTGTGTGTGTGTGTGTGTGTGTGTGTGTGTGTGTGTGTGTGTGTGTGTGTGTGTGTGTGTGTGTGTGTGTGTGTGTGTGTGTGTGTGTGTGTGTGTGTGTGTGTGTGTGTCTCAGGGTTCGTTACATTGCATACTCCTATATTACTTACAGGCACTATGGAACAGAGGAAATCAACTCCCAGGGAAAGGATTGGTGCGCCCGTGTGTTTGTGCGCGTGTGTGTGTGCACGTGCGCGAGTGTGTCAGTTCGCTCTCTCCTTAGCGTGTGCATGTGTGTCTCCATGACTACAGGATAATAATTTTGTAATTTGAGGGTTAGAAGATAATGACTTTGTTTGTATCCCAAACGGGAGCCTACTTCCTTCTGACCAGGGTCTATAGTAGTACACTACTTCTGACCAGGGTCTATAGGGTAGTACACTACTTCTGACCAGGGTCTATAGGGTAGTACAATACTTCTGACCAAGGGTAGTGCACTACTTCTGACCAGGGTCTATAGGGTAGTCTACTGCTTCTGACCAGGACCTATAGGGTAGTGCACTACTTCTGACCAGGGTCTATAGGGTAGTACACTACTTTAGACCAGGACCTATAGGGTAGTACACTACTTCTAACCAGGGTCTATAGGGTAGTGCACTACTTCTGACCAGGGTCTATAGGGTAGTGCACTACTTCTGACCAGGGTCTATAGGGTAGTCTACTGCTTCTGACCAGGACCTATAGGGTAGTGCACTACTTCTGACCAGGGTCTATAGGGTAGTACACTACTTTAGACCAGGACCTATAGGGTAGTACACTACTTCTAACCAGGGTCTATAGGGTAGTGCACTACTTCTGACCAGGGTCTATAGGGTAGTGCACTACTTCTGACCAGGGTCTATAGGGTAGTGCACTACTTCTGACCAGGGTCTATAGGGTAGTGCACTACTTCTGACCTTGGCCTGTAGGTTAAAAGGTATTATTTGAGACTTCCAGGAACGCTCTGTTCTTTAGTTTCTCTTTCTCAGCTTCTACTCAGCACAGGAGACGCTCAAATGGGATACTGTCTGGAAAAATAACACCAAGAAACAAAGGAAAGGAGGAGGAGGAGGAGGAGGTGAAGAAGTAGAGGAGGAGGAGGAGAGGTAGGTGAAGAAGTAGAGGAGGAGGAGGAGGAGGAGGTGAAGAAGTAGAGGAGGAGGAGGAGGTGAAGAAGTAGAGGAGGAGGAGGAGGTGAAGAAATAGAGGAGGAGGAGAGGGAGGTGAAGAAGTAGAGGAGGAGGAGGAGGTGAAGAAGTAGAGGAGGAGGAGGAGGTGAAGAAGTGGAGGAGGAGGAGGTGAAGAAGTAGAGGAGGAGGAGAGGGAGGTGAAGAAGTAGAGGAGGAGGAGAGGGAGGTGAAGAAGTAGAGGAGGAGGAGATGGAGGTGAAGAAGTAGAGGAGGAGGAGGTGAAGAAGTAGAGGAGGAGGAGAGGGAGGTGAAGAAGTAGAGGAGGAGGAGAGGGAGGTGAAGAAGTAGAGGAGGAGGAGGAGGTGAAGAAGTAGAGGAAGATGGAGGAGAGGGAGGTGAAGAAGTAGAGGGGGAGGAGAGGGAGGTGAAGAAGTAGAGGAAGATGGAGGAGAGGGAGGTGAAGAAGTAGAGGAGGAGGAGGAGAGGGAGGTGAAGAAGTAGAGATGGAGGAGGAGAGGGAGGTGAAGAAGTAGAGATGGAGGAGGAGAGGGAGGTGAAGAAGTAGAGGAGGAGGAGGAGGTGAAGAAGTAGAGGAGGAGGAGGAGAGGGAGGTGAAGAAGTAGAGATGGAGGAGGAGAGGGAGGTGAAGAAGTAGAGATGGAGGAGGAGGAGAGGGAGGTGAAGAAGTAGAGGAGGAGGGAGGAGGTGAAGAAGTAGAGGAGGAGGAGGAGAGGGAGGTGAAGAAGTAGAGATGGAGGAGGAGAGGGAGGTGAAGAAGTAGAGATGGAGGAGGAGAGGGAGGTGAAGAAGTAGAGGAGGAGGAGGAGGTGAAGAAGTAGAGAAGGAGGAGGAGAGGGAGGTGAAGAAGTAGAGGAGGAGGAGGAGGTGAAGAAGTAGAGAAGGAGGAGGAGAGGGAGGTGAAGAAGTAGAGGAGGAGGAGGAGGAGAGGGAGGTGAAGAAGTAGAGGAGGAGGAGGGGAGGGAGGTGAAGAAGTAGAGGAGGAGGAGAGGGAGGTGAAGAAGTAGAGGAGGAGGAGGAGAGGGAGGTGAAGAAGTAGAGGAGGAGGAGAGGGAGGTGAAGAAGTAGAGGAGGAGGAGGAGAGGGAGGTGAAGAAGTAGAGGAGGAGAGGGAGGTGAAGAAGTAGAGAAGGAGGAGAGGGAGGTGAAGAAGTAGAGGAGGAGGAGGAGAGGGAGGTGAAGAAGTAGAGGAGGAGGAGAGGGAGGTGAAGAAGTAGAGGAGGAGGAGAGGGAGGTGAAGAAGTAGAGGAGGAGGAGGAGAGGGAGGTGAAGAAGTAGAGGAGGAGGAGGAGGTGAAGAGTAGAGGAGGAGGAGGAGAGGGAGTGAAGAAGTAGAGGAGGAGGAGAGGGAGGTGAAGAAGTAGAGGAGGAGGAGGAGAGGGAGGTGAAGAAGTAGAGAGGAGGAGGAGAGGGAGGTGAAGAAGTAGAGGAGGAGGAGGAGAGGGAGGGAAGAAGTAGAGGAGGAGGAGGAGGTGAAGAAGTAGAGGAGGAGGAGGGAGGAGGTGAAGAAGTAGAGGAGGAGGAGGAGGTGAAGAAGTAGAGGAGGAGAGGGAGGTGAAGAAGTAGAGGAGGAGAGGGAGGTGAAGAAGTAGAGGAGGAGGAGGAGAGGGAGGTAAATAAGGAATGGAGGAGGAGGAGGAGGTGAAGAAGTAGAGGAGAAGGAGGAGAGGGAGGTAAATAAGGAAAGGAGGAGGAGGAGGTGAATAATTTGAGGAGGAGGAGGAGGAGGGAGGTGAAGAAGTAGAGGATGAGGAGGAGGAGAGGGAGGTGAAGTAGTAGAGGAGGAGGAGAGGGAGGTGAAGAAGTAGAGGAGGAGGAGGAGAGGGAGGTGAAGAAGTAGAGGAGGAGGAGGAGAGGGAGGTGAAGAAGTAGAGGAGGAGGAGGAGAGGGAGGTGAAGAAGTAGAGAAGGAGGAGGAGAGGGAGGTGAAGAAGTAGAGAAGGAGGAGGAGAGGGAGGTAAATAAGGAAAGGAGGAGGAGGAGGTGAATAATTGGAGGAGGAGGAGGAGGAGGAGGGAAGAAGTAGAGGAGGAGGAGGGAGGGAGGTGAAGAAGTAGAGAAGGAGGAGGGAGAGGGAGGTGAAGAAGTAGAGTAGGTGGAGGAGGTGAAGAAGTAGAGGAGGAGGAGAGGGAGGTGAAGAAGTAGAGGGGGAGGTGAGAAGTAGTGGAGAAGATGGAGGTGAATAAGGAAAGGAGGAGGAGCAGGAGGTGAAGAAGTAGAGGAGGAGGAGGAGTGGGAGGTGAAGAAGTAGAGGGGGAGGTGAAGAAGTAGTGGAGAAGATGGAGGTGAATAAGGAACGGAGGAGGAGCAGGAGGTGAAGAAGTAGAGGAGGAGGAGGAGAGGGAGGTGAAGAAGTAGAGGAGGAGGAGGAGAGGGAGGTGAAGAAGTAGAGGAGGAGGAGGAGGTGAAGAAGTAGAGGAGAAGGAGGAGAGGGAGGTAAATAAGGAAAGGAGGAGGAGGAGGTGAATAATTTGAGGAGGAGGAGGAGGAGGGAGGTGAAGAAGTAGAGGATGAGGAGGAGGAGAGGGAGGTGAAGTAGTAGAGGAGGAGGAGAGGGAGGTGAAGAAGTAGAGGAGGAGGAGAGGGAGGTGAAGAAGTAGAGGAGGAGGAGGAGAGGGAGGTGAAGAAGTAGAGGAGGAGGAGGAGAGGGAGGTGAAGAAGTAGAGAAGGAGGAGGAGAGGGAGGTGAAGAAGTAGAGAAGGAGGAGGAGAGGGAGGTGAAGAAGTAGAGGAGGAGGAGGAGAGGGAGGTAAATAAGGAAAGGAGGAGGAGGAGAGGGAGGTGAAGAAGTAGAGGAGGAGGAGGAGAGGGAGGTAAATAAGGAAAGGAGGAGGAGGAGGTGAATAATTGGAGGAGGAGGAGGAGGAGGAGGGAGGTGAAGAAGTAGAGGAGGAGGAGGAGAGGGAGGTGAAGAAGTAGAGAAGGAGGAGGAGAGGGAGGTGAAGAAGTAGAGGAGGAGGAGGTGAAGAAGTAGAGGAGGAGGAGAGGGAGGTGAAGAAGTAGAGGGGGAGGTGAAGAAGTAGTGGAGAAGATGGAGGTGAATAAGGAAAGGAGGAGGAGCAGGAGGTGAAGAAGTAGAGGAGGAGGAGGAGTGGGAGGTGAAGAAGTAGAGGGGGAGGTGAAGAAGTAGTGGAGAAGATGGAGGTGAATAAGGAACGGAGGAGGAGCAGGAGGTGAAGAAGTAGAGGAGGAGGAGGAGAGGGAGGTGAAGAAGTAGAGGAGGAGGAGGAGAGGGAGGTGAAGAAGTAGAGGAGGAGGAGGAGGTGAAGAAGTAGAGGAGGAGGAGGAGAGGGAGGTGAAGAAGTAGAGGGGGAGGAGGAGAGGGAGGTGAAGAAGTAGAGGAGGAGGAGGAGGTGAAGAAGTAGAGGAGGAGGAGAGGGAGGTGAAGAAGTAGAGGAGGAGGAGGATAGGGAGGTGAAGAAGTTGGTCTCTGAAAGAGGTGCTGGTTTAGGTGCTAGTGTTCTGGTCCCTGTTAGAGGACAGAAATGACCAAACAATCCAGGCTTTATTACACTAAACAGACGGGTTGTAGTGGCTTCTGTAGAACAGAAGGAACAGGACCTATACCCTGACTATACCAAACATTAAGAAAACCTTCCTAACATTGAGTTGCACCACTTTTTGCCCTCATAACCGCTTCAATTCGCCAGGGCATGGACTCTACAAGGTGTCGAACGTGTCAGCAGTTGATGATATTCACCAATAACAAAGTAAATCAGGGGGAGGGAAATAGGTTACTATAGGTTACTATAGGTTACTATAGGTTACTATAGGTTACTGTAGGTTACTATAGGTTACTGTAGGTTACTATAGGTTACTATAGGTTACTCAAAGAGAACAAATCATGCGGGCCGTAGATGGGTCACTCTCCCCTGTCCTCAGTGATTCTCTCCTCAGTGATTCGCTCCTGTAATTCTCTACAGCGATTTGGTCCTCAGTGATTCTTTCCTGTGATTTGCTCTTCAGTGATTCTCTCCTCAGTGATTCTCTCCTGTGATTCTCTCCTCAAATCAAAATCAAATCAAATGTATTTGTCACATACACATGGTTAGCAGATGTTAATGTGAGTGTAGCGAAATGCTTGTGCTTCTAGTTCCGACAATGCAGTAATAACCAACGAGTAATCTAACCTAACAATTCCAAAACTACAACCTTATACACGTAAGTGTAAAGGGATTAAGAATATGTACATAAATGAATGAGTGATGGTACAGAGCGGCATAGGCAAGATGCAGTAGATGGTATCGAGTACAGTATATACATATGAGATGAGATGAGTAATGTAGGGTATGTAAACATTATATTAAGTAGTATTGTTTAAAGTGGCTAGTGATACATGTATTACATAAAGATGCAGTAGATTATTTAGAGTACAGTATATACATATGAGATGAGTAATGTAGGGTATGTAAACATTATATTAAGTAGTATTGTTTAAAGTGGCTAGTGATACATGTATTACATAAAGATGCAGTAGATTATTTAGAGTACAGTATATACATATACATATGAGATGAGTAATGTAGGGTATGTAAACATTATATTAAGTAGTATTGTTTAAAGTGGTTATTGATACATAATTTCCATCAATTCCCATTATTAAAGTGGCTCCCCTTCAGCTACATTGAGTCAGTGTCAGTGTGTTGGCAGCAGCCACTCAATGTTAGTGGTGGCTGTTTAACAGTCTGATGGCCTTGAGATAGAAGCTGTTTTTCAGTCTCTCTGTCCCTGCTTTGATGCACCTGTACTGACCTCGCCTTCTGGATGATAGCGGGGTGAACAGGCAGTGGCTTGAGTGGTTGTTGTCCTTGATGATCTTTATGGCCTTCCTGTGACATCGGGTGTTGTAGGTGTCCTGGAGGGCAGGTAGTTTGCCCCTGGTGATGCGTTGTGCAGACCTCACTACCCTCTAGAGAGCCTTACGGTTGTGGGCAGAGCAATTGCCGTACCAGGCGGTGATACAGCCCGACAGGATGCTCTCAATTGTACATCTGTAGAAGTTTGTGAGTGCTTTTGGTGACAAGCCAAATTTCTTCAGCCTTCTGAGGTTGAAGAGGCGCTGCTGCGCCTTCTTCACGACGCTGTCTGTGTGGGTGGACCAATTCAGTTTGTCCGTGATGTGTTCGCCGAGGACCTTAAAACTTACCACCCTCTCCACTACTGTCCCATCGATGTGGATAGGGGGCTGCTGGATTGGGAATGTTTTAATCGTTGTTATGGGTATAACATCGTCAATGCACTTTCTAATGAACTCACTCACCGAATCAGCGTATTCGTCAATGTTGTTGGAAGCAATGCGGAACATATCCCAATCCACGTGATTCCAGCAGTCTTGAAGCGTGGAATCAGATTGGTTGGACCAGCGTTGAACAGACCTGAGCGCGGGAGCATCTTGTTTTCGTTTCTGTCTGTAGGCAGGGAGCAACAACAACAGCTTTTCCGAAAGGAGGGCGGGAGGGCCTTATATGCATCGCGGAAGTTAGAATAACAATGATCCAGGGTTTTACCAGCCCTGGTTGCGCAATCGATATGCTGATACAATTTAGGGAGTCTTGTTTTTAGATTAGCCTTGTTAAAATCCCCAGCTACAATGAATGCAGCCTCAGGATATGTGGTTTCCAGTTTGCAAAGAGTCATATAAAGTTTGTTCAGGGCCATCGATGTGTCTGCTTGGGGGGGATATATACGGCTGTGATTATAATCAAAGAGAATTCTCTTGGTAGATAATGCGGTCGACATTTGATTGCGAGGAATTCTAAGCCGGTTGAACTGAAGGATTTGATTTCCTGTATGTTGTTATGATCACACCACATCTCGTTAATCATAAGGCATACCCCCCCGCCCTTCTTCTTACCAGAAAGATGGTTGTTTCTGCCGGCGTGATGCGTGAAGAAACCAGCTGGCTGCACCGACTCCGATAGCGTGTCTCGAGTGAGCCATGTTTCCGTGAAGCAAAGAACTTTACAGTCTCTGATGTCTCTCTGGAATGCTACCCTTGCTCGGATTTCATCAACCTTGTTGTCAAGAGACTGGACGTTGGCGAGTAGTATGCTAGGGAGTGGTGCATGACGTGTCTGTTTCCGGAGCCTGACCAGAAGACCGCTTCGTTTGCCTCTTTTACAACGTCATTTTTTGGGTTTTTCGTATCCGATCCGTTATCCTGGATGGAAGGCAGAACACAGGATCCGCTTCGCGAAAGTCATATTTCTGGTCGTTAGGATGGTGAGTTGACATTGTTCTTATATTCAGTATTTCCTTCCGACTGTATGTAATAAAACCTAAGATGACCTGGGGTACCAATGTAAGAAATAACACGTAAATAAACAAAATACTGCATAGTTACCTAGGAACGCGAAGCGAGGCGGCCATCTCTGTCGGCGCCGGAAGTAGTGATTCTCTCCAGTGATTCTCTCCAGTGATTCTCTCCAGTGATTCTCTCCAGTGATTCTCTCCAGTGATTCTCTCCACAGAACAACGGAACAGGATCTAGTTTTATAACCCTATGGTTGACCAATTAGAATGCCTAAACTGGGCCAATGGCCAAATATCAAGTATCCTATTTCAGGTTCAATGTGTAAACAATTTGGACCAATGAGAACTTCCCATGTAGCTTAGAGTCCCATTCTTCCCATGTAGCTTAGAGTCCCGGACATTCTTCCCATGTAGCTTAGAGTCCCATTCTTCCCATGTAGCTTAGAGCCCCGGACATCCTTCCCATGTAGCTTAGAGTCCCGGACATTCTTCCCATGTAGCTTAGAGTCCCATTCTTCCCATGTAGCTTAGAGTCCCGGACATTCTTCCCATGTCGCTTAGAGTCCCGGACATTCTTCCCATGTAGCTTAGAGTCCCGGACATTCTTCCCATGTAGCTTAGAGTCCCGGACATCCTTCCCATGTAGCTTAGAGTCCCGGACATTCTTCCCATGTAGCTTAGAGTCCCGGACATTCTTCCCATGTAGCTTAGAGTGCCGGACATTCTTCCCATGTAGCTTAGAGTCCCGGACATTCTTCCCATGTAGCTTAGAGTCCCGGACATTCTTCCCATGTAGCTTAGAGTCCCGGACATTCTTCCCATGTAGCTTAGAGTCCCGGACATTCTTCCCATGTAGCTTAGAGTCCCATTCTTCCCATGTCTCTGATCCATTGACAGAAAAAACACTATTTCCATTGATCACTCTATTGACCTCTTGTCCTCTGCGGTGTGTATTTATCTTCTAAATATTTTTACAAAAGCGTTCCCCATGGATGCTGGCCCATGTTGACTCCAATGCCTCCCTCCCACAGTTGTGTCAAGTTGGCTGGATGTCCTTTGGGGGGGGTGTAACATTCTTGAATCCCACAGGAATCTGTTGAGAGTGAAAACTTGACACACTCAGGCCAGTGCGCCTGGTACCTACTACCAGACCCCGTTCAAAAGCCACTTACATTTGCTGTCCTGTCCATTCACCCTCTGAAAGACACACACAATCCATGTCTCAATTGTTCCAAGGATTAAAAATCCTTCTTTAACCCATCTCCTCCCCTTCAGCTACACTGATTGAAGTGGATTTAATAAGTGACATCAATAAGGGATCATTGCTTTCACCTGGATTCACCTGCATTCATCTGGTCAGTCTTGAGCAGGTGTTCTTATTGTTTTGTCCACTCAGTGTATATTACGACAGAGTAATAGCAATGTCAGTCTGTACAATAGGAATATCTTTGATGTAATATACACATAGCCATAATAATATACCAATGGGCTACAGTGCGGAAAATAAATGGCTATAGTAGCATGGGCAGTGCTAGCATGCTAACAGTAATGGTTCGTAAAGTTAACATGTGGAAGCATTTGAATATGGTCATACCATGGATATTTAAGCTGACTCATCATTTTAGGACCCCTGTATACTCCTGTATATTTCTTATGAGTCAATAAACTCTTAAGGAAGATACGGTGCAGAAAGGCTATTCGGCAAACAAGCTAAATAGAAGTAATAGTAGTGTACTATACAGAAGATACAATTAGCATCGAGCATGCTACACAATATATACAAGAGAAGCTAACAAGCTAGGCTAGCAGGCCACAGGCAGTGGGTTGGCATTCCGTAAACAGGCAATAGGCTAGAACGCTAGTCTACCAGTCTAAAAACATTTTTAAATCCAAGGCCCCCGTCCCTGCAGGAGGCCTTTTGCCTTTTGGTAAGCCGTCATAGTAGATACAAATGTGTTCTTAACTGATTTGCCTCGTTAAATAAAGGTTAAATAAAAAAACTTTAAAAAACGGAATACCTCCCCAACAGAGAGACCACAGCTCAGCGTTCAACACTAGAGTCCCCTCCAAACTGATCACCAAGCTAGGGACCCTTGGATTGAACCGCTCCCTGGACTTCCTGATAGGCCGGCCCCAGGTGATGATGGTAGGCAAAAACACTTCTGCCACGCTGACCTTCAACACGAGGGCCCCTCAGGGGTGTGTGCTTAGTCCCCTCCTGTACCGCCTGTTCACACACGACTGCATGACCACGCATGACTCCAAAACCATCATCAAGTTTGCTTACGACACAACGGTGGTAGGCCTGATCACCAACAGCGATGAGTCAGCCTACAGGGGGGTGGCTTAGAAGTGGGGTGCCAGTACAACAACCTCTCCCTCAACGTCAGTGAGACCTAGGAGCTGAACTTGGACGATAGGAGAAAGAGGCAAGAGCACGCCCCCATCGACATCAACGGGACTGTTGTGGATCTTGATGGGAGCTTCAAATTCCATGCCGCTGCCTGCCATCAAGGACCTCTGTCAGAGGAAATACTCCAGCCACCTAAGCTTTCGGACCAACAGGCTCAAAGACAGTTTCTACCCCAAAGTCATAACATTTACATTTACATTTAAGTCATTTAGCAGACGCTCTTATCCAGAGCGACTTACAAATTGGTGCATTCACCTTATGACATCCAGTGGAACAGTCACTTTACAATAGTGCATCTAAATCTTAAAGGGGGGGGGGTGAGAGGGATTACTTATCCTATCCTAGGTATTCCTTAAAGAGGTGGGGTTTCAGGTGTCTCCGGAAGGTGGTGATTGACTCCGCTGTCCTGGCGTCGTGAGGGAGTTTGTTCCACCATTGGGGGGGCCAGAGCAGCGAACAGTTTTGACTGGGCTGAGCGGGAGCTGTACTTCCTCAGTGGTAGGGAGGCGAGCAGGCCAGAGGTGGATGAACGCAGTGCCCTTGTTTGGGTGTAGGGCCTGATCAGAGCCTGGAGGTACTGAGGTGCCGTTCCCCTCACAGCTCCGTAGGCAAGCACCATGGTCTTGTAGCGGATGCGAGCTTCAACTGGAAACCAGTGGAGAGAACGGAGGAGCGGGGTGACGTGAGAGAACTTGGGAAGGTTGAACACCAGACGGGCTGCGGCGTTCTGGATGAGTTGAAGGGGTTTAATGGCATAAGACTGGTAAATAGCCAGACTGCTAAATAGTCAATTAAACTATCTGCACTGACTCTATCTCATACTTACTAGAGGGCAGGCGGCCTAGGGGTTAAAAGCATTGGCCCGTAACCGAAAGGTAATGGTTTGAATCTCTAAACCAGCAAGGTTGTAAAGTCTGCTGTTCTGCCCTTGAGCAAGACATTTAACCCCCAAAATCTGCTCCTGGGAGGCAATAATATGATTCAATACACAAAACCTACTTTTGATCTGAAATCACAGATAAACCAAGTGAAAAGAGGTTTATTTTTGCCTCCACATAAAACTGTTGTGTGCATGAATAAATATAAAAGTAAAATAAATTAGGCTATATGCAAAAGACACATTTTGCTTGAATGTATTCATTTGTGCAACTAGATACTTATTCCATCCTCTACTGTCGTCTTCAGGACTAGATACTTATTCAATCCTCTAGTGTCGTCTTCAGGACTATGTACTAATTCAGCGTATTGCACACGGTGCCATCATAAGCTGCTAGCGCGCTACTACTTCCAGCTAGACAATGCCTGACAGATGACAGCTCTGGCATAGCTGCTGCCAAGCAACACAACCCAGAGTACATGATACGGAACCGTCCGGTCCACTCTGGTCCTGCTGCAGCTCTCCTCTCATAGCAGGGAACACACAGTCTTTATTAGAGCCAGATACATTTCCCAGAGACCCGGCTCTGTTAGGCTCCAACACACGACCAGGATTGTGCCTCTCTTTTCCTCTGGGAGGCCTTTTTCTTTTCTCTCTTTTTTTCCGTTTGTTCATCTCACTTCAACTATCGGCCGGCACCACAACACGGCCGGCACCGTGGCTCCACAACACGGCCGGCACCGTGGCTCCACAACACGGCCGGCACCGTGGCTCCACAACACGGCCGGCACCGTGACTCCACAACACGGCCGGCACCGTGGCGCCACAACACAGTCGGTGGCCTGGTGAGGAAGAGGCCAGGAAAAACCCGGCAGGCGGAACCAGACGAATAAAAAGTAAAAGATCCGACGCTGAGGCCACCACACACACACACACACACACACACACACACACACACACACACACACACACACACACACACACACACACACACACACACACACACACACACACACACACACACACACACACACACACACACACACACACACACACACACACACACACACACACACACGTGCAGCCCCGGCTCCAATCTGGATCCTGTCAGGGGACATCATGTGTACACCCGCGACGCCTCCCGGCCCTCCCTCCTCTCTCCCTCTCCTCTCTCTCTTCCTCCCTCCTCTCTCCCTCTCCTCTCTCTCTTCCTCCCTCCTCTCTCCCTCTCCTCTCTCTCTTCCTCCCTCCTCTCTCCCTCTCCTCTCTCTCTTCCTCCCTCCTCTCTCCCTCTCCTCTCTCTCTTCCTCCCTCCTCTCTCCCTCTCTCTCTCTCTCTTCCTCCCTCCTCTCTCCCTCTCCTCTCTCTCTTCCCCCTCCTCTCTCCCTCTCCTCTCTCTCTTCCTCCCTCCTCTCTCCCTCTCCTCTCTCTTCCTCCCTCCTCTCTCCCTCTCCGCTCTCTCTTCCTCCCTCCTCTCTCCCTCTCCTCTCTCTCTTCCTCCCTCCTCTCTCCCTCTCCTCTCTCTCTTCCTCCCTCCTCTCTTTCTCCCTCCTCTCTCCCTCTCCTCTCTCTCTTCCTCCCTCCTCTCTCCCTCTCCTCTCTCTCTTCCTCCCTCCTCTCTCCCTCTCCTCTCTCTCTTCCTCCCTCCTCTCTCCCTCTCCTCTCTCTCTTCCTCTCCTCTCTCTCTTCCTCCCTCCTCTCTCTCTTCCTCCCTCCTCTCTCCCTCTCCTCTCTCTTCCCTCCCTCCTCTCTCCCTCTCCTCTCTCTCTTCCTCCCTCCTCTCCTCTCTCTCTTCCTCCCTCCTCTCTCCCTCTCCGCTCTCTCTTCCTCCCTCCTCTCTCCCTCTCCTCTCTCTCTTCCTCCCTCCTCTCTCCCTCTCCTCTCTCTCTTCCTCTCTCCCCTCACCGATACTTCTTGCAGACGACTGAACCATCGCCAAACGCTCCTTTTTTGCCCTCTCCTTCCCGTGTCTCGGTGCTAGGAGCCAGCCCACATGGATTGGGATCAATTTGGGATGAAATGAAAATTATCCTGTCAGTTTGAATTCCCCGGCGGCTACGTGAGAGATGGGATATGTAATAAACATAAATGGAATCTGAAGCTTTAGATTGGAGACGAAGGGGAGACGATGAGGAGGAGGGTGAGACTGCTGCTGCCGTGCCGACAGTGCCGTGCCATCCACGCTTCACTGTTGAAACCAGCACATTGTCAAGTTTAATCACTGAAAAATGAATTCAACTCTCCAACATTAAAACATAGGTTCTACTTGGGTTGCAAAATCCTGGTCACTTTCCCAAAATACCCAGGTTTTCCAGAAATCCTGGTTGGAGTACTTGGGATTTTCTTCTTATTCCTTCCTCATTCCAGGAATCTTCCAAGCAACATTTCTGGAAAACCTGGGAATTTTAGGAAAGTGACCAGAATTCTGCAAACCTACAGTCTTAAAAGGAAATGAGCCTGGAGTAACCTTTTAGGGTTCAAAAGGCCCCCACTGTGGGGAACCTTTCATTTCCCTGTGTCAGGACACTGGGCTGCCTGTGTCATGATACTGCGCTGCCTGTGTCATGATACTGGGCTGACTGTGTCATGATACTGGGCTGCCTGTGTCACGATACTGGGCTGCCTGTGTCATGATACTGGGCTGCCTGTGTCACGATACTGGGCTGACTGTGTTACGATACTGGGCTGCCTGTGTCATGATACTGGGCTGCCTGTGTCATGATACTGGGCTGACTGTGTCATGATACTGGGCTGACTGTGTCATGATACTGGGCTGCCTGTGTCATGATACTGGGCTGCCTGTATCACGATACTGGGCTGACTGTGTCACGATACTGGGCTGCCTGTGTCATGATACTGGGCTGCCTGTGTCACGATACTGGGCTGACTGTGTCATGATACTGGGCTGCCTGTGTCATGATACTGGGCTGACTGTGTCATGATACTGGGCTGACTGTGTCATGATACTGGGCTGCCTGTTTCATGATACTGGGCTGCCTGTGTTCAACCAGGAACCTTTTTTTGTGATGCAAGGAGTTACATTTTGAACCTTGTTAATAATATATATAATATATATATTGTAGCAACGAAAACCAGCGGTGAGGAGTAACCGATTACAAATATACCCCTGTAACATTTATCAGTTATGTTACAAGCAAAAATATTGTAATCGGAATATAGATACTTTTGAAATATTAGATGATTACTTCATGGATAACTTTTCTATTTAGAAAAATGATTTTTTCAAAAATATTTATGACACCTTTCTGTTCTCAATGACATTTAATTCAGTATTGAAAAAAGGAGTTTAAGTTTGTTTGACCACTATGATGACACACCTAATGATGACCACCAATCAGAGACCTCTATGATGACACACCTAATGATGACCACCAATCAGAGACCACTATGATGACACACCTAATGATGACCACCAATCAGAGACCACTATGATGACACACCAGATGATGACCACCAATCAGAGACCACTATGATGACACACCTAATGATGACCACCAATCAGAGACCACTATGATGACACACCTAATGATGACCACCAATCAGAGACCACCATGATGACACATCAAATGATGACCACCAATCAGATACCACTATGATGACACACCAGATGATGACCACCAATCAGAGACCACTATGATGACACACCTAATGATGACCACCAATCAGAGACCACTATGGTGACACACCAAATGATGACCACCAATCAGAGACAACTATGATGACACACCTAATGATGACCACCAATCAGAGACCTCTATGATGACACACCTAATGATGACCACCAATCAGAGACCTCCATGATGACACACCTAATGATGACCACCAATCAGAGACGACTATGATGACACACCTAATGATGACCACCAATCAGATACCACTATGATGACACACCAAATGATGACCACCAATCAGAGACCACTATGATGACACACCTAATGATGACCACCAATTAGAAACCACTGTGATGACACACCAAATGATGACCACCAATCAGAGATGACTATGATGACACACCTAATGATGACCACCAATCAGAGACCTCTATGATGACACACCTAATGATGACCACCAATCAGAGACGACTATGATGACACACCTAATGATGACCACCAATCAGAGACCACTATGATGACACACCAAATGATGACCACCAATCAGAGACCTCTGTGATGACTCACCAGATGCTTTTGATGGATCCTGTTGGTATTTTGCCTATTGAGAGGAAAGTAAAAAGTAACAGAACGTAATCACATTATGTTATGGCATTTAGAAACTAGAATTCAACAACGTCTTTATGCATATTACATATTGACGTAACTGATTACATCCAGAAGAACTCATACACCTTTTATAAGCATCGTCGTGGCTACAGAACTGTCAGCGTTCAACCTTATTATGTGATGACAATAAAAATAGAACAAAATAAATGACATTTACTCTCACCGGTGGCCAAAACAAACTATCTGAAAGCCACGTCACTACTAAGCCACGGCTCTTTTTAAAGAAAATAACCCAACTAAGTGACCCAATGCCTGCAACCCAACAGTTGGTTTACACAAGCAACCAAGCATTTTTGAAAGTGTAGGCTAGGTTGAAGATACTGTAGGCAGCTAGCGACCTAATACAACACCTAATAATTACTATCATAAACATCAGAAGGAACTTTTCTGGATTAAAATTTGAGGCTACAGTCATATAATATAATTGGCTTGACAGCCAATGTGGTATTATTCAACATTGCTATTAAAATAGTATTCATATAGGACTGGGTCAATGTTTACAAGTTGATAGCTATCCCATAAAGCCATTGCCGAGAACCATATATTTTCTTCTGAGACTGGCACTGCAACAAATCCAAATGAGATATGAAATGGGAAGCAGACCTGTCTAGAAGGCTGCCAGGGAACAGACCTGTCTAGAAGGCTGCCAGGGAGCAGACCTGTCTAGAAGGCTGCCAGGGAGCAGACCTGTCTAGAAGGCTGCCAGGGAGCAGACCTGTCTAGAAGGCTGCCAGGGAACAGACCTGTCTAGAAGGCTGCCAGGGAGCAGACCTGTCTAGAAGGCTGCCAGGGAGCAGACCTGTCCAGAAGGCTGCCAGGGAGCAGACCTGTCTAGAAGGCTGCCAGGGAACAGACCTGTCTAGAAGGCTGCCAGGGAACGGACCTGTCTAGAAGGCTGCCAGGGAAGCAGACCTGTCTAGAAGGCTGCCAGGGAGCAGACCTGTCTAGAAGGCTGCCAGGGAGCAGACCTTCACCTGAGTGGTAGGATATATCCTAGGTTAATTCCCTTCACCTGAGTGGTAGGATATATCCTAGGTTGATTCCCTTCACCTGAGTGGTAGGATATATCCTAGGTTAATTCCCTTCACCTGAGTGGTAGGCTATATCCTAGGTTGATTCCCTTCACCTGAGTGGTAGGCTATATCCTAGGTTGATTCCCTTCACCTGAATGGTAGGCTATATCCTAGGTTGATTCCCTTCACCTGAGTGGTAGGCTATATCCTAGGTTAATTCCCTTCACCTGAGTGGTAGGCTATATCCTAGGTTGATTCCCTTCACCTGAATGGTAGGCTATATCCTAGGTTGATTCCCTTCACCTGAGTGGTAGGCTATATCCTAGGTTAATTCCCTTCACCTGAGTGGTAGGCTATATCCTAGGTTGATTCCCTTCACCTGAATGGTAGGCTATATCCTAGGTTGATCAGGTTTCCACTGCTCTACAGTCTGGATGTTTGTTTCTGGCTGCAGTATGTTTACAGGGGTTTTCTGCACATTCAACCAGAAGACCAACAAACAGATTAAACAGTCAGCTATTGAAAGTAGAGTTTAGATCAAGTAGCCAGGTAAATAAAGGTGGAGTCAGGACAAAGCAGCCAGGTAAATAAAGGTGGAGTCAGGACAAAGAGACCCACAACGATGCAGAGTGACAAACTGAACCAGAGACCCACAACGATGCAGAGTGACAAACTGAATCAGAGACCCACCATGATGCAGAGTGACAAACTGAACCAGAGACCCACAACGATGCAGAGTGACAAGCTGAACCAGAGACCCACCATGATGCAGAGTGACAAACTGAACCAGAGACCCACAACGATGCAGAGTGACAAGCTGAACCAGAGACCCACAACGATGCAGAGTGACAAACTGAACCAGAGACCCACAACGATGCAGAGTGACAAACTGAATCAGAGACCCACAACGATGCAGAGTGACAAGCTGAATCAGAGACCCACAACGATACAGAGTGACAAACTGAACCAGAGACCCACAACGATGCAGAGTGACAAGCTGAATCAGAGACCCACAACGATACAGAGTGACAAACTGAACCAGAGACCCACAACGATGCAGAGTGACAAACTGAACCAGAGACCCACAATGATGCAGAGTGACAGACTGAACCAGAGACCCACAACGATGCAGAGTGACACACTGAACCAGAGACCCACAACGATGCAGAGTAGAAAGCCTTGTAACTCAGTAGAAACCATTACGGTAAGCCTTGTACCTCAGTAGAAACCATTACGGTAAGCCTTGCACCTCAGTAGAAACCATCACGGTAAGCCTTGTACCTCAGTAGAAACCATTATGGTAAGCCTTGCACCTCAATAGAAACCATTACGGTAAGCCTTGTACCTCAGTAGAAACCATTATGGTAAGCCTTGTACCTCAGTAGAAACCATTACGGTAAACCTTGTACCTCAGGAGAAACCATTATGGTAAGCCTTGTACCTCAGTAGAAACCATTACGGTAAGCCTTGTACCTCAGTAGAAACCATTACGGTAAGCCTTGTACCTCAGTAGAAACCATCACGGTAAGCCTTGTACCTCAGTAGAAACCATTATGGTAAGCCTTGCACCTCAATAGAAACCATTACGGTAAGCCTTGTACCTCAGTAGAAACCATTATGGTAAGCCTTGTACCTCAGTAGAAACCATTACGGTAAACCTTGTACCTCAGGAGAAACCATTATGGTAAGCCTTGTACCTCAGTAGAAACCATTATGGTAAGCCTTGTACCTCAGTAGAAACCATTACAGTGCATTTGTGAGAGGTATTGACATGTACTGGCGCACAGCTCATACACCTATGCACACCCACAAGTGGTGTATTTATTGTCCCCAAGTCCAGAACAGACTCTGGGAGGCGCACAGTACTGAGCAGTGGTGTAAAGTACTTAAGTAAAGATGATTTAAAGTACTACCTAAGTAGTTTTGGGAGTGTATCTGTAATTTACTAAACTATTTATATTTTTAACAACTTTTACTTTTACTTCCACAGTACTACATAGAGCCATGACTACATGGAACTCTATTCCACAGTACTACATAGAGCCATGACTACATGGAACTCTATTCCACAGTACTACATAGAGCCATGACTACATGGAACTCTATTCCACAGTACTACATAGAGCCATGACTACATGGAACTCTATTCCACAGTACTACGTAGAGACATGACTACATGGAACTCTATTCCACAGTACTACGTAGAGACATGACTACATGGAACTCTATTCCACAGTACTACGTAGAGACATGACTACATGGAACTCTATTCCACAGTACTACGTAGAGCCATGACTACATGGAACTCTATTCCACAGTACTACATAGAGCCATGACTACATGGAACTCTATTCCACAGTACTACATAGAGCCATGACTACATGGAACTCTATTCCACAGTACTACATAGAGCCATGACTACATGGAACTCTATTCCACAGTACTACATAGAGCCATGACTACATGGAACTCTATTCCACAGTACTAAATAGAGCCATGACTACATGGAACTCTATTCCACAGTACTACTACAACTCTATGACACATCAAGTAATTGATGCAAGCAGTAAAATTAGATTTAAAAAACAAATAAAATAAAATAACACTTAATGGAATAACAGGGACTGTGAAGCTACACAAACATTGTCACACACACACACACACACACACACACACACACACACACACACACACACACACACACACACACACACACACACACACACACACACACACACACACACACACACACACACACACACACACACACACACACACACACACACACACACACACACACACACACACACACACACACACACACACACACACAAATACACACGGGTGTAATACTGTAGATATGTGGTGAGGTATGGGCCTGAGGGCACAGTGTTCTGTCTCTGTAGATGGTAGACTGGGTACAGGCGACACTGTACTGTACCCAGTCTACCATCTACAGAGACAGAACACTGTCCTGTACCCAGTCTACCATCTACAGAGACAGAACACTGTCCTGTACCCAGTCTACCATCTACAGAGACAGAACACTGTACTCTACCCAGTCTACCATCTACAGAGACAGAACAGCATAGACAGACAGGACCAACTGAAATTAACCATACTGTATTAGCAATAACAGAGATACATGGCCCACTGTACTATACTGTAATCTAACATTTACCCTGCCTTAGTGAAAGAATAACAGACTGGATGACAGAGATACAGCACAGTGTACAAACCCTGTATCCAGTCTACTGTCTGAATCTGTCGTGATCTCTACCGTAGTGGCGGGTTCACTGTATGACCAACATCACTGTCTCAGCAGTGTAGTGGGTTAGCGTGGGCGACTGCTCTGACATATTTAGATGGAAAAAATGAACCAATGTTTTTCAAACGAGTCCAGTACAGCAGTACTGTACACAGGAATCTGGAACCAAAACATTTACAGAAGTAGCCCAGAAACTGACTCACATTTCAAAACCCATGTACTGAACAATTAACTTGACCACTCTCTTCCGCCTCTCCTCCTCTCTTCCGCCTCTCCTCCTCCCTTCCGCCTCTTCTGCCTCTCCTCCTCTCTTCCGCCTCTCCTCCTCCCTTTCGCCTCTCCTCCTCCCTTCGGCCTCTCCTCCTCTCTTCCGCCTCTCCTCCTCCCTTCCGCCTCTTCTGCCTCTCCTCCTCTCTTCCGCCTCTCCTCCTCCCTTTCGCCTCTCCTCCTCCCTTCTGCCTCTCCTCCTCCCTTCCGCCTCTCCTCCTCCCTTCCGCCTCTCCTCCTCCCTTCCGCCTCTCCTCCTCCCTTCCGCCTCTTCTGCCTCTCCTCCTCCCTTCCGCCTCTCCTCCTCCCTTCCGCCTCTCCTCCACTCCTCCTCCCTTCTGCCTCTCCTCCTCCCTTCTGCCTCTCCTCCTCCCTTCCGCCTCTCCTCCTCTCTTCCGCCTCTCCTCCTCCCTTCCGCCTCTCCTCCTCCCTTCCGCCTCTCCTCCTCCTCTCCTCCTCTCCTCCTCCCTTCCGCCTCTCCTCCTCTCCTCCTCCCTTCCGCCTCTCCTCCTCTCCTCCTCCCTTCCGCCTCTCCTCCTCCTCTCCTCCTCTCCTCCTCCCTTCCGCCTCTCCTCCTCTCCTCCTCCCTTCCGCCTCTCCTCCTCCCTTCCGCCTCTCCTCATCTCCTCCTCCCTTCCGCCTCTCCTCCTCCCTTTCGCCTCTCCTCCTCTCCTCCTCCCTTCCGCCTCTCCTCCTCCCTTCTGCCTCTCCTCCTCTCCTCCTCCCTACCGCCTCTCCTCCTCCCTTCCGCCTCTCCTCCTCCTCTCCTCCTCTCCTCCTCCCTTCCGCCTCTCCTCCTCTCCTCCTCCCTTCCGCTGCTCCTCCTCTCCTCCTCCCTTCCGCTGCTCCTCCTCTCCTCCTCCCTTCCGCCTCTCCTCATCCCTTCTGCCTCTCCTCCTCTCCTCCTCCCTACCGCCTCTCCTCCTCCCTTCTGCCTCTCCTCTGCCTCTCCTCCTCCCTTCTGCCTCCTCCTCCTCCCTTCCTTCCTCTCCTCCTCCTCTCCTCGCCTTCCTCCTCTCCTCCTCCCTTCCGCCCTCTCCTCCTCTCCTCCTCCCTTCCGCCTCTCCTCCTCTCCTCCTCCCTTCCGCCTCTCCTCCTCCCTCCGCCTCCCTCCTCTCCTCCTCCTTCCGCCTCTCCTCCTCTCCTCCTCCCTTCCGCCTCTCCTCCTCCCTTCCGCCTCTCCTCATCTCCTCCTCCCTTCCGCCTCTCCTCCTCCCTTTCGCCTCTCCTCCTCTCCTCCTCCCTTCCGCCTCTCCTCCTCCCTTCTGCCTCCTCCTCCTCTCCTCCTCCCTACCGCCTCTCCTGCTCCCTTCCGCCTCTCCTCCTCCTCTCCTCCTCTCCTCCTCCCTTCCGCCTCTCCTCCTCTCCTCCTCCCTTCCGCTGCTCCTCCTCCTCCTCCTCCCTTCCGCCTCTCCTCCTCCCTTCTGCCTCTCCTCCTCTCCTCCTCCCTACCGCCTCTCCTCCTCCCTTCCGCCTCTCCTCCTCCTCTCCTCCTCTCCTCCTCCCTTCCGCCTCTCCTCCTCTCCTCCTCCCTTCCGCCTCTCCTCCTCCCTTTCGCCTCTCCTCCTCTCCTCCTCCCTTCCGCCTCTCCTCCTCCCTTCCGCCTCTCCTCATCTCCTCCTCCCTTCCGCCTCTCCTCCTCCCTTCCGCTGCTCCTCCTCTCCTCCTCCCTTCCGCCTCTCCTCCTCCCTTCTGCCTCTCCTCCTCTCCTCCTCCCTACCGCCTCTCCTCCTCCCTTCCGCCTCTCCTCCTCCCTTCCGCCTCTCCTCCTCTCCTCCTCCCTTCCGCCTCCTCCTCCTCTCCTCCTCCCTTCCGCCTCTTCTGCCTCTCCTCCTCCCTTCTGCCTCTCCTCCTCTCTTCCGCCTCTCCTCCTCCCTTCCGACTCTTCTGCCTCTCCTCCTCTCTTCTGCCTCTCCTCCTCCCTTCCGCCTCTCCTCCTCCCTTCTGCCTCTCCTCCTCTCCTCCTCCCTTCCGCCTCTCCTCCTCCCTTCCGCCTCTCCTCCTCCCTTCCGCCTCTCCTCCTCTCCTCCTCCCTTCCGCCTCTCCTCCTCCCTTCCGCCTCTCCTCCTCCCTTCCGCCTCTCCTCTTCTCCTCCTCCCTTCCGCCTCTCCTCCTCTCCTCCTCCCTTCCGCCTCTCCTCCTCCCTTCCGCCTCTCCTCCTCTCCTCCTCCCCTCTGCCTTTCCTCCTCTCCTCCTCCCTTCCCCCTCTCCACCTCCCTACCGCCTCTCCTCCTCCCTTCCGCTGCTCCTCCTCTCCTCCTCCCTTCCGCCTCTCCTCCTCCCTTCTGCCTCTCCTCCTCTCCTCCTCCCTACCGCGTCTCCTCCTCCCTTCCGCCTCTCCTCCTCCCTTCCGCCTCTCCTCCTCTCCTCCTCCCTTCCGCCTCTCCTCCTCTCCTCCTCCCTTCCGCCTCTTCTGCCTCTCCTCCTCCCTTCTGCCTCTCCTCCTCTCTTCCGCCTCTCCTCCTCCCTTCCGACTCTTCTGCCTCTCCTCCTCTCTTCTGCCTCTCCTCCTCCCTTCCGCCTCTCCTCCTCCCTTTTGCCTCTCCTCCTCTCCTCCTCCCTTCCGCCTCCTCCTCCTCCCCTCTCTTCCGCCTCCTCCTCCTCCCTTCCGCCTCTCCTCCTCTCCTCCTCCCTTCCGCCTCTCCTCCTCCCTTCCGCCTCTCCTCCTCCCTTCCGCCCTCTCCTCTTCTCCTCCTCCCCTTCCGCCTCTCCTCCTCTCCTCCTCCCTTCCGCCTCTCCTCCTCCCTTCCGCCTCTCCTCCTCTCCTCCTCCCCTCTGCCTTTCCTCCTCTCCTCCTCCCTTCCCCCTCTCCACCTCCCTACCGCCTCTCCTCCTCCCTTCCTCCTCTCCTCCTCCCTTCCGCCTCTCCTCCTCTCCTCCTCCCTTCCGCCTCTCCTCCTCCCTTCTGCCTCTCCTCCTCTCCTCCTCCCTTCCCCCTCTCCACCTCCCTTCCGCCTCTCCTCCTCTCCTCCTCCCTTCTGCATCTCCTCCTCTCCTCCTCCCTTCCGCCTCTACACTTTGCAGTGTAGTATTCCTCAGTATACTGCAGTTTACTACAGAATTAAATATATTTATTATTTATTTCGTAAAATATTTATATATTCTTTATTCATGTGGATATATACACGCATACACACACTCGCACAAATATGAGCAGTAATTATAGACACACGGTGCTAACGCTAGGATGGAAGCAATCTCACAACGCCAACACTCCTAAAAAATCCCCAGTCATGTGTGTGTGTGTGTGTGTGTGTGTGTGTGTGTGTGTGTGTGTGTGTGTGTGTGTGTGTGTGTGTGTGTGTGTGTGTGTGTGTGTGTGTGCGTGCGTGCGTGCGTGCGTGCGTGCGTGCGTGCGTGCGTGGAGTCCACATTTCCACATCTGGAGGGGATTTCATTATATTTTCGTCTATTATTGCTGAGGACTACAATTAGGGTCCAGTGATCAGGGCGTGTGTTTGTGTGTGTGTGTTTGTGTGCTTGTGCGTGTTCAGGAATAGCAATGGTCTCTGGCCTAAAGCAGGAGTAGGGTGGCGAGGGAGGAATTCCTTTAAGGTCAAGACTCTTCCTAGAGCTGGCCGCCCGGCCAAACTGAGATATGGGGGAGAAGAGCCTTGGTCAGGGAGTTGACAATGATCCCGATGGTCACTCTTACAGAGCTCCAGTTCCTCTGTGGAGATGGGAGAACCTCTGCAGCACTCCACCAATCAGGCCTTTATGGAAGAGTTACCAGACGGAAGCCACTCCTTAGTAAACGGCACACGACAGCCCTCTTGGAGTTTGCCACAAGGCACCTGAAGAACTCTCAGACTATGAGATACAAGATTTGCTGGTCTGATTAAACCAAGATTGGCCTGAATGCCAAGCGGCACATCTGGCACCTGGCACCATCCCTACGGTGAAGCACGGTGGTGGCAGCATCATGCTGTGGGGATGTTTTTCAGCGGCAGGGACTGGGAGACTCATCAGTATCGAGGGAAAGATGAACGGCGCAAAGTACAGAGAGATCCTTGATGAAAACCTGCTCCAGAGCACTTAGGACTGGGACGAAGGTTCACCTTCCAACAGGACAACGACCCTGAACACACAGCCAAGACAACGCAGGAGTGGCTTTAGGACATCTCTCTGATTGTCCTTGAGTGGCCCAGCCAGAGCCCGGACTTGAACCCGATCGAACATCTCTGGAGAGACCTGAAAATAGCTATGCGGCAATGCTCCCCATTCAAACTGACTGAGCTTGAGAGGATCTACAGAGAAGAATGGGAGAAACTCCCCAAATACAAGTGTGTCAAGCTTGTAGTCATACCTAAGAAGACTGGAGACTGTAATCGCTGCCAAAGGTGCTTCAACAAAGTACTGAGGGTTTGAATACTCATGTAAATGTGATATGTAAACTCAGCAAAAATAGAAACGTCCTCTCACTGTCAACCGCGTTTATTTTCAGCAAACTTAACGTGTAAATATCTCTCTTTTGGTGTTTTCAGAGTCATTAGAAAGGCCTCTTTAGTGTCCTAAGATTTCATAGCTGTGACCTTAATTGCCTACCGTCTGTAAGCTGTTAGTGTCTTAATGACCGTTCCACAGGTACATGTTCATTAATTGTTTATGGTTCATTGAACAAGCATGGGAAACAGTGTTTAAACACTTTACAATGAAGATCTGTGAAGTTCATTGGATTTTTAAGAATTATCTTTGAAAGACATTGTCTTGAAAAGGGACATTTATATTTTTTATCTTCTATAAATTTGCTAACATTTCTAAAAACCTGTTTTTACTTTGTCATTATGGAATTGATGAGAATATATTTTGGAAAAATTCAGGGGTCTAACAACTTAAGGATTTCACATTATTCTGTTATAACAACTCATTAGTCTGTACTCAAAGTTACATTTTAACATAAAAGTATAGATGGTGACTGAACCCATTCATATTAAAGAGAGATGGTGACTGAACCCCTTCATATTTAGAGAGGGATGGTGACTGAACCCCTTCATATTTAGAGAGAGATGGTGACTGAACCCCTTCATATTTAGAGAGAGAGATGGTGACTGAACCTCTTCATATTTAGAGAGAGATGGTGACTGAACCCCTTCATATTTAGAGAGAGATGGTGACTGAACCTCTTCATATTTAGAGAGAGAGATGGTGACTGAACCTCTTCATATTTAGAGAGAGATGGTGACTGAACCCCTTCATATTTAGAGAGAGATGGTGACTGAACCTCTTCATATTTAGAGAGAGATGGTGACTGAACCCCTTCATATTTAGAGAGAGATGGTGACTGAACCTCTTCATATTTAGAGAGAGATGGTGACTGAACCCCTTCATATTTAGAGAGAGATGGTGACTGAACCCCTTCATATTTAGAGAGAGATGGTGACTGAACCCCTTCATATTTAGAGAGAGATGGTGACTGAACCCCTTCATATTTAGAGAGAGAGAGATGGTGACTGAACCCCTTCATATTTAGAGAGAGATGGTGACTGAACCCCTTCATATTTAGAGAGAGATGGTAACTGAACCCCTTCATATTTAGAGAGAGAGAGATGGTGACTGAACCCCTTCATATTTAGAGAGAGATGGTGACTGAACCCCTTCATATTTAGAGAGGGATGGTGACTGAACCCCTTCATATTTAGAGAGAGATGGTGACTGAACCCCTTCATATTTAGAGAGAGAGAGATGGTGACTGAACCCCTTCATATTTAGAGAGAGATGGTGACTGAACCCCTTCATATTTAGAGAGAGATGGTGACTGAACCTCTTCATATTTAGAGAGAGATGGTGACTGAACCCATTCATATTAAAGAGAGGTGGTGACTGAACCCTTTCATATTTAGAGAGAGATGCCTCTCACCAGTCTGAGAGACATGACTGGTGACTGAACCCCTTCATATTTATAGAGAGAGAACGCTGCCTTCCACCATGGTGACATGACCCCTTCATATTTACAGAGAGATGGTGACTGAACCCCTTCATATTTAGAGAGAGATGGTGACTGAACCCCTTCATATGACATGACTGGTATCTAACAGAGTAGTAGGAACGCTGCCTTCCACCAGTCTGAGAGACATGACTGGTATCTAACAGAGTAGTAGGAACGCTGCCTCTCACCAGTCTGAGAGACATGACTGGTATCTAACAGAGTAGTAGGAACGCTGCCTGTCACCAGTCTGAGAGACATGACTGGTATCTAACAGAGTAGTAGGAACGCTGCCTTCCACCAGTCTGAGAGACATGACTGGTATCTAACAGAGTAGTAGGAACGCTGCCTTCCACCAGTCTGAGAGACATGATGACTGGTATCTAACAGAGTAGTAGGAACGCTGCCTGTCACCAGTCTGAGAGACATGACTGGTATCTAACAGAGTAGTAGGAACGCTGCCTTCCACCAGTCTGAGAGACATGACTGGTATCTAACAGAGTAGTAGGAACGCTGCCTTCCACCAGTCTGAGAGACATGACTGGTATCTAACAGAGTAGTAGGAACGCTGCCTGTCACCAGTCTGAGAGACATGACTGGTATCTAACAGAGTAGTAGGAACGCTGCCTTCCACCAGTCTGAGAGACATGACTGGTATCTAACAGAGTAGTAGGAACGCTGCATTCCACCAGTCTGAGAGACATGACTGGTATCTAACAGAGTAGTAGGAACACTGCCTGTCACCAGTCTGAGAGACATGACTGGTATCTAACAGAGAGTAGTCACCAGTCTGGAGACATGACTGGTATCTAACAGAGTAGTAGGAACGCTGCCTGTCACCAGTCTGAGAGACATGACTGGTATCTAACAGAGTAGTAGGAACGCAGCCTTCCACCAGTCTGAGAGACATGACTGGTATCTAACAGAGTAGTAGGAACGCTACCTGTCACCAGTCTGAGAGACATGACTGGTATCTAACAGAGTAGTAGGAACGCTACCTGTCACCAGTCTGAGAGACATGACATGACTGGTATCTAACAGAGTATCTAGTAGGAACGCTGCCTGTCACCAGTCTGAGAGACATGACTGGTATCTAACAGAGTAGTAGGAACGCTGCCTTCCACCAGTCTGAGAGACATGACTGGTATCTAACAGAGTAGTAGGAACACTGCCTGTCACCAGTCTGAGAGACATGACTGGTATCTAACAGAGTAGTAGGAACGCTGCCTGTCACCAGTCTGAGAGACATGACTGGTATCTAACAGAGTAGTAGGAAGTACCTGTCACCAGGAGACATGACTGCTAACTGTCACCAGTCTGAGAGACATGACTGGTATCTAACAGAGTAGTAGGAACGCTGCCTTCCACCAGTCTGAGAGACTTGACTGGTATCTAACAGAGTAGTAGGAACGCTGCCTGTCACCAGTCTGAGAGACATGACTGGTATCTAACAGAGTAGTAGGAACGCTGCCTTCCACCAGTCTGAGAGACATGACTGGTATCTAACAGAGTAGTAGGAACGCTGCCTTCCACCAGTCTGAGAGACATGACTGGTATCTAACAGAGTAGTAGGAACGCTGCCTGTCACCAGTCTGAGAGACATGACTGGTATCTAAGAGAGTAGTAGGAACACTGCCTTCCACCAGTCTGAGAGACTTGACTGGTATCTAACAGGGTAGTAGGAACGCTGCCTGTCACCAGTCTGAGAGACATGACTGGTATCTAACAGAGTAGTAGGAACGCTGCCTGTCACCAGTCTGAGAGACATGACTGGTATCTAACAGAGTAGTAGGAACGCTGCCTTCCACCAGTCTGAGAGACATGACTGGTATCTAACAGAGTAGTAGGAACGCTGCCTTCCACCAGTCTGAGAGACTTGACTGGTATCTAACAGATTAGTAGGAACGCTGCCTGTCACCAGTCTGAGAGACATGACTGGTATCTAACAGAGTAGTAGGAACGCTGCCTGTCACCAGTCTGAGAGACATGACTGGTATCTAACAGAGTAGTAAGAACGCTACCTGTCACCAGTCTGAGAGACATGACTGGTATCTAACAGAGTAGTAAGAACGCTGCCTTCCACCAGTCTGAGAGACATGACTGGTATCTAACTGAGTAGTAGGAACGCTGCCTGTCACCAGTCTGAGAGACATGACTGGTATCTAACAGAGTAGTAGGAACGCTGCCTTCCACCAGTCTGAGAGACATGACTGGTATCTAACAGAGTAGTAGGAACGCTGCCTTCCACCAGTCTGAGAGACATGACTGGTATCTAACATGACTGGTATCTAACAGAGTAGTAAGAACGCTACCTGTCACCAGTCTGAGAGACATGACTGGTATCTAACAGAGTAGTAAGAACGCTGCCTTCCACCAGTCTGAGAGACTTGACTGGTATCTAACAGAGTAGTAGGAACGCTGCCTGTCACCAGTCTGAGAGACATGACTGGTATCTAACAGAGTAGTAGGAACGCTGCCTGTCAACTGTCTGAGAGACATGACTGGTATCTAACAGAGTAGTAGAAACGCTGCCTGTCACCAGTCTGAGAGACATGACTGGTATCTAACAGAGTTGTAGGAACGCTGCCTGTCACCAGTCTGAGAGACATGACTGGTATCTAACAGAGTAGTAGGAACGCTGCCTTCCACCAGTCTGAGAGACATGACTGGTATCTAACAGAGTAGTAGGAACGCTGCCTTCCACCAGTCTGAGAGACATGACTGGATCTGGTATGCCTAACTGAGAGACATGACTGGTATCTAACAGAGTAGCTGCCTGTCACCAGTCTGAGAGACATGAGTATCTAACAGAGGAACGCTGCCTGTCACCAGTCTGAGAGACTTGACTGGTATCTAACAGAGTAGTAGGAACGCTGCCTTCCACCAGTCTGAGAGACATGACTGGTATCTAACAGAGTAGTAGGAACGCTGCCTGTCACCAGTCTGAGAGACATGACTGGTATCTAACAGAGTAGTAGGAACGCTACCTGTCACCAGTCTGAGAGACATGACTGGTATCTAACAGAGTAGTAAGAACGCTGCCTTCCACCAGTCTGAGAGACATGACTGGTATCTAACAGAGTAGTAGGAACGCTGCCTTCCACCTGTCTGAGAGACTTGACTGGTATCTAACAGAGTAGTAGGAACGCTGCCTGTCACCAGTCTGAGAGACATGACTGGTATCTAACAGAGTAGTAGAAACGCTGCCTGTCACCAGTCTGAGAGACATGACTGGTATCTAACAGAGTAGTAGGAACGCTGCCTGTCACCAGTCTGAGAGACATGACTGGTATCTAACAGAGTAGTAGGAACGCTGCCTTCCACCAGTCTGAGAGACATGACTGGTATCTAACAGAGTAGTAGGAACGCTGCCTGTCACCAGTCTGAGAGACATGACTGGTATCTAACAGAGTAGTAGGAACGCTGCCTTCCACCAGTCTGAGAGACAGCTTTCATGACTTCCTTGTTTAATTTCTGGTCCCCACATAAAGGAGTAGGTAATATAATATCTGCCAGACGAAAAACTATAACTCACTACAGTTGTGTAATTTATTCCATTTGTTTAGTCACAAAGGGCTTCAGTGTGATCAGGATTCTAGGGAGACAACTGTCTGTCGAGAGAGAGCCAACTGGAGCAGAGAGAGGAGAGAAAGAGAGAGAGCAGAGAGGAAGAGAGGAAAGGGAAGGGAAGAGAGTGAGAGAGGAGAGAGAGAGAGAGACGAGTGCAGAGAGGAAAGGGAATAGAGAGAGAGAGAGAGAGAAAGAGAGAGGAGAGAGTGGAGAGAGAGAGAGGAGAGAGAGAAACAGAGAGAGAGAGAGGAAAGGGGAGAGAGGGAGGAAAGGGGAGAGAGAGGAGAGAGAGAGTAAGAGAGGAGAGATAGACAGAGAGGGAGACAGAGGGGGAAGAGAGAGAGCAGACTGGACTAAGATCAATCAGGTCTCCCGGAGTGACAACCAGGAGATTGTTCTCTGTAGTCTCAACAACGCCTCCAAACTCACAGTCAGTCTCAGCTACACCCTCTCTCTCGACGGAGGGCCTCAACTTCTCAACTCTGGGTCAGGGACTCAGCTCAGGACACTCTGTCTCACACATGCACATCAAACTCACCCAAACAGTTTTAAAACAGTAAAATACTAACTAAACTCGATCTATGGAGCCTAGCCTGGTCCCAGACATCTGATATCTGGCAGGAGACTGAAGGAGGCCATTTACACTGGGGCATTTTACATGGAAATGGACCCATGAGCATCAAGGCATTTCCATGTAAAAGGACCCATGAGCACCAAGTAATTTCCATGTAACAGGACCTATGAGGACAAAGGCATTTACATGTAAAGGACCCATGAGCACCAAGTCATTTCCATTTAAAATTACCAATGAGCTTTTCCATGTAAAAGGACCCATGAGCACCAAGGCATTTCCATGTAAAGGACGCATGAGTACCAAGGCATTTCCATGTAAATGACCCATGAGCACCAAGGCATTTCCATGTAAATGACCCATGAGTACCAAGGCATTTCCATGTAAAGGACCCATGAGCACCAAGGCATTTCCATGTAAAGGACCCATGAGAACCAAGGCATTTCCATGTAAAGGACCCATGAGCACCAAGGCATTTCCATGTAAAAGGACCCATGAGCACCAAGGCATTTCCATGTAAAGGACCCATGAGCACCAAGGCATTTCCATGTAAAGGACCCATGAGCACCAAGGCATTTCCATGTAAAGGACCCATGAGCACCAAGGCATTTCCATGTAAAGGACCCATGAGCACCAAGGCATTTCCATGTAAAGGACCCATGAGCACCAAGGCATTTCCATGTAAAAGGACCCATGAGCACCAAGGCATTTCCATGTAAAAGGACCCATGAGCACCAAAGCATTTCCATGTAAATGACCCATGAGTAAATGACCCATGAGCACCAAGGCATTTCCATGTAAAAGGACCCATGAGCACCAAAGCATTTCCATGTAAATGACCCATGAGCACCAAGGCATTTCCATGTAAATGACCCATGAGCACCAAGGCATTTCCATGTAAATGACCCATGACCACCAAGGCATTTCCATGTAAATGACCCATGAGCACCAAGGCATTTCCATGTAAAAGGTGAGCAAAGGCATTTCCATGTAAAAGGACCCATGAGCACCAAGGCATTTCCATGTAAAGGACCCATGAGCACCAAGGCATTTCCATGTAAAGGACCCATGAGCACCAAGGCATTTTCATGTAAAAGGACCCATGAGCACCTAGGCATTTCCATGTAAATGACCCATGAGCACCAAGGCATTTCCATGTAAAAGGACCCATGAGCACCAAGGCATTTCCATGTAAAAGGACCCATGAGCACCAAGGCATTTCCATGTAAAGGACCCATGAGCACCAAGGCATTTCCATGTAAAGGACCCATGAGCACCAAGGCATTTCCATGTAAAGGACCCATGAGCACCAAGGCATTTCCATGTAAAGGACCCATGAGCACCAAGGCATTTCCATGTAAAAGGACCCATGAGCACCAAGGCATTTCCATGTAAAAGGACCCATGAGCACCAAGGCATTTCCATGTAAAGGACCCATGAGCACCAAGGCATTTCCATGTAAAAGGACCCATGAGCACCAACATGTGAAGTTCAAAGGAGATGTCAAATGGAAGCAAAAAGTATATAGATATTTTTTTAACATTTATTAAGTCATACAGTGGGGAGAACAAGTATTTGATACACTGCCGATTCTGCAGGTTTTCCTATTTACAATGAATGTAGAGGTCTAATTTTTTATCATAGGTACACTTCAACTGTGAGAGATGGAATCGAAAACAAAAATCCAGAAACTCACATTGTATGATTTTTAAGTAAATCATTTTCATTTTATTGCATGACATAAGTATTTGATCACCTACCAACCAGTAAGAATTCTGGCTCTCACAGACCTGTTAGTTTTTCTTTAAGAAGCCCTCCTGTTCTCCACTCATTACCTGTATTAACTGCACCTGTTTGAACTCGTTACCTGGGTAAAAGACACCTGTCCACACACTCAATCAAAGACTCCAACCTCTCCACAATGGCCAAGACCAGAGAGCTGTGTAAGGACATCAGGGGTAAAATTGTAGACCTGCACAAGGCTGGGATGGGCTACAGGACAATAGTCAAGCAGCTTGGTGAGAAGGAAACAACTGTTGGCACAATTATTTGAAGGAGAGTAGAGAACACTATAGAACAGTACAGTAGAGAACAGTACAATAGAGAACACTACAATAGAGAACAGTACAGTATAGAACAGTACAGTAGAGAACAGTAGAGTAGAGTACAGTACAATAGAGAACACTACAATAGAGAACAGTACAGTATAGAACAGTACAGTATAGAACAGTACAGTATAGAACAGTACAGTATAGAACAGTACAGTAGAGAACAGTAGAGTAGAGTACAGTATAGAACAGTACAGTATAGAACAGTACAGTATAGAACAGTAGAGTAGAGTACAGTATAGAACAGTACAGTATAGAACAGTAGAGTAGAGTACAGTATAGAACAGTACAGTATAGAACAGTACAGTATAGAACAGTACAGTAGAGTACAGTATAAAACAGTACAGTATAGAACAGTACAGTATAGAACAGTACAGTAGAGAACAGTACAGTATAGAACAGTAGAGTAGAGTACAGTATAGAACAGTACAGTATAGAACAGTACAGTAGAGTACAGTATAGAACAGTACAGTATAGAACAGTACAGTAGAGTACAGTATAGAACAGTACAGTAGAGTACAGTATAGAACAGTACAGTATAGAACAGTAAAGTAGAGTACAGTATAGAACAGTACAGTATAGAACAGTACAGTATAGAACAGTAGAGTAGAGAACAGTATAGAACAGTACAGTAGAGAACAGTACAATAGAGAACAGTACAGTATAGAACAGTACAGTAGAGAACAGTAGAGTAGAGTACAGTACAATAGAGAACATTACAGTATAGAACAGTACAGTATAGAACAGTACAGTATAGAACAGTACAGTAGAGAACAGTACAGTATAGAACAGTACAGTATAGAACAGTACAGTATAGAACAGTACAGTAGAGAACAGTAGAGTAGAGTACAGTACAATAGAGAACATTACAATAGAGAACAGTACAGTATAGAACAGTACAGTATAGAACAGTACCGTATAGAACAGTACAGTATAGAACAGTACAGTATAGAACAGTACAGTATAGAACAGTACAGTATAGAACAGTACAGTATAGAACAGTACAGTATAGAACAGTACAGTATAGAACAGTAGAGTAGAGTACAGTATAGAACAGTACAGTATAGAACAGTACAGTAGAGAACAGTACAGTAGAGAACAGTAGAGTATAGAACAGTACAGTAGAGAACAGTACAGTAGAGAACAGTAGAGTATAGAACAGTACAGTATAGAACAGTACAGTAGAGTAGAGTACAGTATAGAACAGTAGAGTAGAGTAGAGTATAGAACAGTACAGTAGAGAACAGTAGAGTACAGTATAGAACAGTACAGTATAGAACAGTAGAGTATAGAACAGTACAGTATAGAACAGTACAGTAGACTAGAGTACAGTATAGAACAGTACAGTATAGAACAGTACAGTATAGAACAGTAGAGTAGAGTACAGTATAGAACAGTACAGTATAGAACAGTACAGTAGAGTACAGTATAGAACAGTACAGTATAGAACAGTACAGTATAGAACAGTACAGTATACAACAGTACAGTAGAGAACAGTACAGTATAGAATAGTAGAGTAGAGTACAGTATAGAACAGTACAGTATAGAACAGTACAGTATAGAACAGTACAGTAGAGTACAGTATAGAACAGTACAGTATAGAACAGTATAGAACAGTACAGTATAGAACAGTATAGAACAGTACAGTATAGAACAGTACAGTAGAGAACAGTACAGTATAGAACAGTACAGTATAGAACAGTACAGTAGAGAACAGTACCGTATAGAACAGTACAGTAGAGAACAGTATAGAACAGTACAGTAGAGAACAGTACAGTATAGAACAGTAGAGTAGAGTACAGTATAGACCAGTACAGTATAGACCAGTACAGTATAGAACAGTACAGTAGAGAACAGTACAGTAGAGAACAGTACAGTAGAGAACAGTATAGAACAGTACAGTATAGAACAGTAGAGAACAGTAGAGAACAGTACAGTAGAGTACAGTATAGAACAGTACAATAGAGAACAGTACAGTAGAGTACAGTATAGAACAGTACAATAGAGAACAGTATAGAACAGTACAGTATAGAACAGTAGAGAACAGTAGAGAACAGTACAGTAGAGAACAGTACAGTAGAGAACAGTATAGAACAGTACAGTAGAGAACAGTACAGTAGAGAACAGTATAGAACAGTACAGTAGAGAACACTATAGAACAGTAGAGAACAGTACAGTAGAGAACAGTACAGTAGAGAACAGTATAGAACAGTACAGTAGAGAACACTATAGAACAGTACAGTAGAGAACAGTACAATAGAGAACAGTATAGAACAGTACAGTAGAGAACAGTATAGAACAGTACAGTATAGAACAGTACAGTAGAGAACAGTATAGAAAAGTACAGTATGGAACAGTATAGAACTGTCAACTATGTGTCTGTCTATCCCTGTTCTATCCCTGTTCTCTCCTCTCTGCACAGACCATACAAACGCTCCACACCACGTGGCCGCGGCCACCCTAATCTGGTGGTCCCTGTGCGCACGACCCACGTGGAGTTCCAGGTCTCCGGCAGCCTCTGGAACTGCCGATCTGCGGCCAACAAGGCAGAGTTCATCTCAGCCTATGCCTCCCTCCAGTCCCTCGACTTCTTGGCACTGACGGAAACATGGATCACCACAGATAACACTGCTACCCCTACTGCTCTCTCCTCGTCCGCCCACGTGTTCTCGCACACCCCGAGAGCTTCTGGTCAGCGGGGTGGTGGCACCGGGATCCTCATCTCTCCCAAGTGGTAATTCTCTCTTTCTCCCCTTACCCATCTGTCTATCGCCTCCTTTGAATTCCATGCTGTCACAGTTACCAGCCCTTTCAAGCTTAACATCCTTATCATTTATCGCCCTCCAGGTTCCCTCGGAGAGTTCATCAATGAGCTTGATGCCTTTATAAGCTCCTTTCCTGAGGACGGCTCACCTCTCACAGTTCTGGGCGACTTTAACCTCCCCACGTCTACCTTTGACTCATTCCTCTCTGCCTCCTTCTTTCCACTCCTCTCCTCTTTTGACCTCACCCTCTCACCTTCCCCCCCTACTCACAAGGCAGGCAATACGCTCGACCTCATCTTTACTAGATGCTGTTCTTCCACTAACCTCATTGCAACTCCCCTCCAAGTCTCCGACCACTACCTTGTATCCTTTTCCCTCTCGCTCTCATCCAACACTTCCCACACTGCCCCTACTCGGATGGTATCGCTCCGTCCCAACCTTCGCTCTCTCTCCCCCGCTACTCTCTCCTCTTCCATCCTATCATCTCTTCCCTCTGCTCAAACCTTCTCCAACCTATCTCCTGATTCTGCCTCCTCAACCCTCCTCTCCTCCCTTTCTGCATCCTTTGACTCTCTATGTCCCCTATCCTCCAGGCCGGCTCGGTCCTCCCCTCCCGCTCCGTGGCTCGACGACTCATTGCGAGCTCACAGAACAGGGCTCCGTGCAGCCGAGCGGAAATGGAGGAAAACTCGCCTCCCTGCGGACCTGGCATCCTTTCACTCCCTCCTCTCTACATTTTCCTCCTCTGTCTCTGCTGCTAAAGCCACTTTCTACCACTCTAAATTCCAAGCATCTGCCTCTAACCCTAGGAAGCTCTTTGCCACCTTCTCCTCCCTCCTGAATCCTCCCCCCCTCCTCCCTCTCTGCAGATGACTTCGTCAACCATTTTGAAAAGAAGGTCGACGACATCCGATCCTCGTTTGCTAAGTCAAACGACACCGCTGGTTCTGCTCACACTGCCCTACCCTGTGCTCTGACCTCTTTCTCCCCTCTCTCTCCAGATGAAATCTCGCGTCTTGTGACGGCCGGCCGCCCAACAACCTGCCCGCTTGACCCTATCCCCTCCTCTCTTCTCCAGACCATTTCCGGAGACCTTCTCCCTTACCTCACCTCGCTCATCAAGTCATCCCTGACCGCTGGCTACGTCCCTTCCGTCTTCAAGAGAGCGAGAGTTGCACCCCTTCTGAAAAAACCTACACTCGATCCCTCCTACTGTGAACCATAGATCAAAAACTACAGACCAGTATCCCTTCTTTCTTTTCTCTCCAAAACTCTTGAACGTGCTGTTCTTGGCCAGCTCTCCCACTATCTCTCTCAGAATGACCTTCTTGATCCAAATCAGTCAGGTTTCAAGACTAGTCATTCAACTGAGACTGCTCTTCTCTGTATCACGGAGGCGCTCCGCACCGCTAAAGCTAACTCTCTCTCCTCTGCTCTCATCCTTCTAGACCTATCGGCTGCCTTCGATACTGTGAACCATCAGATCCTCCTCTCCACCCTCTCCGAGTTGGGCATCTCCAGCGCGGCCCACGCTTGGATTGCGTCCTACCTGACAGGTCGCTCCTACCAGGTGGCGTGGCGAGAATCTGTCTCCTCACCACGCGCTCTCACCACTGGTGTCCCCCAGGGCTCTGTTCTAGGCCCTCTCCTATTCTCGCTATACACCAAGTCACTTGGCTCTGTCATAACCTCACATGGTCTCTCCTATCATTGCTATGCAGACGACACACAATTAATCTTCTCCTTTACCCCTTCTGATGACCAGGTGGCGAATCGCATCTCTGCATGTCTGGCAGACATATCAGTGTGGATGACGGATGACCACCTCAAGCTGAACCTCGGCAAGACGGAGCTGCTCTTCCTCCCGGGGAAGGACTGCCTGTTCCATGATCTCGCCATCACGGTTGACAACTCCATTGTGTCCTCCTCCCAGAGCGCTAAGATCCTTGGCGTGATCCTGGACAACACCCTGTCGTTCTCAACTAACATCAAGACGGTGGCCCGTTCCTGTAGGTTCATGCTCTACAACATCCGCAGAGTACGACCCTGCCTCACACAGGAAGCGGCGCAGGTCCTAATCCAGGCACTTGTCATCTCCCGTCTGGATTACTGCAACTCGCTGTTGGCTGGGCTCCCTGCATGTGCCATCAAACCCCTACAACTCATCCAGAACGCCGCAGCCCGTCTGGTGTTCAACCTTCCCAAGTTCTCTCACGTCACCCCGCTCCTCCGCTCTCTCCACTGGCTTCCAGTTGAAGCTCGCATCCGCTACAAGACCATGGTGCTTGCCTACGGAGCTGTGAGGGGAACGGCACCTCAGTACCTCCAGGCTCTGATCAGGCCCTACACCCAAACAAGGGCACTGCGTTCATCCACCTCTGGCCTGCTCGCCTCCCTACCACTGAGGAAGTACAGTTCCCGCTCAGCCCAGTCAAAACTGTTCGCTGCTCTGGCCCCCCAATGGTGGAACAAACTCCCTCACGACACCAGGACAGCGGAGTCAATCACCACCTTCCAGAGACACCTGAAACCCCACCTCTTTAAGGAATACCTAGGATAGGATAAGTAATCCTTCTCACCCCCCCTTTAAGATTTAGATGCACTATTGTAAAGTGACTGTTCCACTGGATGTCATAAGGTGAATGCACCAATTTGTAAGTCGCTCTGGATAAGAGCGTCTGCTAAATGACTTAAATGTAATGTAAATGTAAACCCTAACGAGCCATTGAGATGAACCAGAATCACTGCCCAGCCATCCCGAGTTCATCGGGCCAGTCAATTTCACATTCCTGCAGGATTTTTATAGCATGCCAAATTCGTAATGGTACCTGCCCATTGAACCATATTGCAAATGCACAGTGACTTTGCAAAAGTGAGAAAACATAAACAAATTGACATGATGAAATCAACACAACGAGCGATGGAAAGGAGCAACTATCACTGCCAGGCCATCCTGTGTTCATCAGGCCAGTCAATTTTGCATTTCTGCAGGATTTTTGAGCATGTCAAATTTCATATGGTAAATGCCCATTGAAACATATTGCAAATGCACGTGCATTTGCAATATGATTCTATAGTGAAAAAACATCACCAAATGGACATGATGAAATCAACACAACGAGTGATGGAAAGGTACAACTATCACTGCTCGGCCATCCTGTGTTCATCAGGCCAGTCAATTTTGCATTTCAGCAGGATTTTTGAAAATGTCAAATTTCTTATGGCATTTGGCCCCATTTGACTTCCTATGAAATCATATTGTAAATGGACAAATCATATTCCTTATGCACAAGTAAAAAAATAAAAAATAAATATGATAATAAAATACAACTAAAGTATGTTGATACACTTCTTATACGTGTGTAATTGCAACAAAGTTGAAAGAATTTCGAAAAACGGTCCAGAAAGCACTTTTTTAAGGGTGTGTGAAGTTTTTTACAAAATTTTGACATTTTTGACTTTTGACTTTTGACTTCCTATGAAATTATATTGAAAATGGACAAAACATATTCCTTATGCGCATGCAAAAAATAAATAATGATATGATAATAAAATTGGACAAAAGTATATTCATACAGTTCTTACACATGTGTAATTGACAAAAAAAATCGAAAGAATTTAGAAGAAAAATCCAGAAAGCACTTTTTAAGGGGTGATAAGTTTTTGACAAAAAAATCATTTTTCATCTTTCATCTTTTGGAGGTTGACTTGGGTTACATTTCCAATATGAAAAATCATGGTGGAGCGGATTCGCCACCTGTTGAATTTGTAACGACGTTCGTCTGTTGAATGAAGAGAGTCAGACCGAAATGCAGCGTGTAGGTTACTCATGACTTTAATGAAAGTATCGCGGTACATGAAATAACTGATATAAGAAAACAACAAACGAAACGTGAAACTAATTACAGCCTATCTGGTGACTACAACACAGAGACAGGAACAAACACCCACAAAATACAACGCGAACTCAGGCTACCTAAATACGGTTCCCAATCCGAGACAACGAGAATCACCTGACTCCAATTGAGAATCGCCTCAGGCAGCCAAGCCTAACTAGACACACCCCTAATCATACACAATCCCAATTAATACAAACCCCAATACGAAACACAACATATAAACCCATGTCACACCCTGGCCTACCCAAACATATACCAAAAACACAAAATACAATGACCAAGGTGTGACAGAATTTTTAAACTGTTACAACTGGCAATTGCCATATGGCATTTGCAATACACTTTGCATGAATCAACGCCGAATTGGGTGGTATTGGACAATGTGTATATGGTTTTGTCCGATGCCAATGACTTCCCATTCATTTTTGTCCAATACAGGGGGGTCTTCCCTTACAGACATTAGCGTTATCATATACGCTATTCTCGAACGGTCCGAAGGGAACTAAGAGGCCTGCAGCTCAAAGATGAGGGAGCACTGGGGAAGAAACGCCTGGCAGGTTCCAGGGTCCCCAGCATCGTGCTCAGGAGGAGGTAAATGGGGTTCTCGGGTTCTCGGGAATCACCACTGGTAGGAGGGATTACTGAGCGTCCGGGATGCTGCCTACCCCGGAATTGCTCCAGTATTTTGAAACCCTGGGCATGGCATCCCACCAGCGTATGGAGTCATTCCATAAGGTTCTGGAGTAGCTCCTCTTGTCTTCCAATGGTGGCCTCATGCAGGTAGACAGTGTTGTGGGGCTGGGCTGAGTCTGCTGGGTCAGTCATGGCCAGTTCGTACTATTATACCTCTGGATAAGACCCAGATGCAGACACAGGAGGCAGATAGTTTGAGTCTCTGATATTTATTCAAATGCAAGGGGCAGGCAAGAGGCAGATCGAGGACAGGCAGAAGTTCGTAAACCAGGTCAGAGTCCGAAAGGTACAGGGCAGCAGGCAGGCTCGAGGTCAGGGCAGACTGTAAAGGTCAGAACCAGGAGGAATAGAACCAGGAGGAATATAATACAGGGACTAGGATACAGGGAATAGAATACAGGGAATAGAATACAGGGACTAGAATACAGGGACTATAATACAGGGACTAAGATACAGGGACTAGAATACAGGGACTAGAATACAGGGACTAGCATACAGGGACTAGAATACAGGGAATAGAATACAGGGAATATAATACAGGGACTAGAATACAGGGACTAGGATACAGGGACTAAGATACAGGGACTAGGATACAGGGACTAGAATACAGGGACTAAGATACAGGGACTAGGATACAGGGACTAGAATACAGGGACTAGAATACAGGGACTAAGATACAGGGACTAGGAAAAAATTGGAGTACGGAACAACGTAGTGGTAGGCTTGACTAGATCTCATACTTTATCATTCTTCATCTACTGGTGAAAACCAAGTAATTGTAAAGCTACATCTCAATACTTTATCACAATATTGAATTGTAATATTGTATTGTATTATATTATAATTGGGGCTACCGAGTGGTCAAAGGCACTGCATCTCAGTGCTAGAGGCATCACTACAGACACCCTGGTTCGATTCCAGGCTCTATCAAAACCAGCCGTGATCGGGAGTCCCATAGGGTGGTGCACAGCGCCGTCTGGGTTTGGATGATGTATGCCGTCATTGTAAATATGTATTTGTTATTAACTCACTTGCCTCCATAAATAAAGGTTAAATAAAATTTAAATAATAATATTGTATTGTTGATTTGGCTCCAAATTGTTTGAATTTGTCTGTTGGCATGGCATGGCCCCCACCATCTATCTACCAGACGGCAGGTTTGATTGGGTCCCAGCCCTGAGTGAGGATGCTTTCCAAATGGCACCCTATCCCCTACATAAACCCTATGGGCCCTAGTCAAAAGTAGTGAAGTAAATCAAGAATATAGTGGGCATCCAAAGTGTTTATTGTTGCAGCAGCTCAGCAGAGAGTGTTAGTGTAAGACTCTGAACGAAGGCGGTAAGTAGATTTGGAGTGGGATGCTGGGGGTCCTTGTGGGTCCTGGTCTATTTGGGCTTCCTTTGGTGTATACACGAGAGGCCCTGGGGCGGAATAGAGAGACTTTAGTTGTTTGCACCTGTCGGTCTGTCTCTCCCAATATAACCAGAGACAGACTTCCAAACAAAACCCATGCCGCCTTCTTGAGTTGTCTAAAGGGATGAAAATATGAAAATAAAAATGTAATTCCACCTGTGATACACAATATAACAAACATTTAAAGAGTATTAAGATGTATACACTAACTGGAAGTCACTCTGGAAAAGAGCATCTGGTAAATGACTAAAATGTACATGTTCTACCCACACTGACCACTCTCACTGTCACGACCTCCGCCGAGGTTGGCTCTCCTGCCCGTTCAGGCGGTGCTCGGCGGTCGTCGTCACCGTCCTACTAGCCACTACCGATCCCTTTTCGTGTATCTGTTGGTTTTGTCTGATTGGTTTCACCTGTGTGTTGTTTAGTTAATTAGTGTCTGTATATAATGTAGGTTGTCCCGCCCTTGTTTTGTGCAGGATTGTTTATTTTGTCATTTATTTCATCTGTCGGTGTTATTGTGTTTCTCATTCTCCAGTTAGTCTGTTATCCTGTGTTGGATAATTTCATCCTGTGTGTATTTGGGTTGACCGTGTTTATTTTGTTCACCGGAGAATAAAACTTTATATCGCTATCTGCTCTCTGCGCCTGATTCCACCCACCTTGGTTAGACGTGACACTCACTGTCTGCTCTCTCTCGATCTCTCTCTCTCTCTCTCCCTCTCTCTCAATTAATTTACATTTAAGGGGCCAATTGGCACGGGAAACATATTGTTACATTGCCAAAGCTAATTAAATATATTAATAAATAAAAGTGAAATAACCACAAAATAATCTACAGTAAACATTACACTCACAAAAGTTACAAAATAATAAAGACATTTCAAATGTCAAATTAAATATATATATATAAATATATGTGCAAATAGTTAAAGTACAAAAGGGAAAATAAATAAACATACATACTATGGTTTGTATTTAAAATGGTGTTCGTAACCGGTTGCGCTTTTCTTGTGGCAACAGGTCACAAATGTTGTTGCTGTGATGATTGTGGGATTTCACCCAGTAGATATGGGAGCTTATCAACATTGGGTTCATTTTCAAATTATCTGTGTAATCTGAGGGAAATATGTCTCTCTAGGAAGTGCAGCTCCGTTTCCACCTCATTTTGTGGGCAGTGTAAACATAGCGTATCTTCTCTTGAGAGCCAGGTCTGCCTAAGGTGGCCTTTCTCAATAGCAAGGCTATGCTCACTGAGTCTGTATATAGTCAAAGGTTCCTTAAATTTGGGTCAGTCACAGCAGTCAGGTATTCTGCCAGATTTCTTTGTAAATTATTTCCAATGTGTCAAGCAATTATCTTTTTGTTTTCTCATGATTTGATTCTGTGTAATCTTCCGGCGCCGACAGAGAAGGCCGCCTCGCTTCGCATTCCTAGGAAACTATGCAGTATTTTGATTTTTTACGTTTTATTTCTTACATTGGTACCCCAGGTAATCTTAGGTATCATTACAAACAGTTGGGAGGAACTATTGAATATAAGAGCAACGTCAACTCACCATCATAACGACCAGGAATATGACTTTCCCGAAGCGGATCCTGTGTTCTGCCTTCCACCCAGGACAATGAATGAATGAAGATCCCAGCCGGCGACCCAAAACAACGACTTCGTAAAAGGGGCAAATGAAGCGGTCTTCTGGTCACCACTCCCAAGCATACTACTCGCCAATGTCCAGACACTTGACAACAAGGTTGATGAATACCGAGCAAGGGTAGCATTCCAGGGAGACATCAGAGACTGTAACGTTCTTTGCTTCACGGAAACATGGCTCACTCGAGAGACGCTATCGGAGTCGGTGCAGCCAGCTGGTTTCTTCACGCATCGCGCCGACAGAAACAACCATCTTTCTGGTAAGAAGAGGGGCGGGGGGGTATGCCTTATGATTAACGAGACAACAACATACAGGAACTCAAGTCCTTCTGTTCACCTGACTTAGAATTCCTCAGAATCAAATGTAGACCGCATTATCTACCAAGGGAATTCTCTTCGATTATAATCACAGCTGTATATATTCCCCCCCAAGCAGACACATCGATGGCCCTGAACAAACTTTATATGACTCTTTGTAAACTGGAAACTGGAGGCTGCATTCATTGAAGCTGGGGATTTTAACAAGGCTAATCTGAAAACAAGACTCCTTAAATTCTATCAGCATATCGATTGCACAACCACGGCTGGTAAAACCTTCCGCAATGCATATAAGGCCCTCCCCCGCCCTCCTTTCGAAAAAGCTGACCAAGAATCCATTTTGTTGCTTCCAGCCGACAGACAGAGACTAAAACAAAAAGCTCCTGCGCTCAGGTCTGTTCAACGCTGGTCCGACCAATCTGATTCCACGCTTCAAGACTGCTTCCATCACGTGGATTGGGATATGTTCCGCATTGCGACCAACAACAACATTGACGAATACGCTGATTCGGTGAGCGAGTTCATTAGAAAGTGCATTGACGATGTTATACCCACAGCAATGATTAAAACATTCCCAAACCAGAAACCGTGGATTGATGGCAGCATTCGCGTGGAACTGAAAGAGCGAAACACTGCCTATAACCAGGGCAAGGTGACCAGAAACATGACCGAATACAAACAGTGTAGCTATTCCCTCCGCAAGACAATCAAACAAGCTAAACATCAGTATAGAGACAAAGTAGAGTCGCAATTCAACGGCTCACACACAAGAGGTATGTGGCAGGGTCTACAGTAAATCACGGATTACAAAAAGAAAACCAGCCCCGTCACGGACCAGGATGTCTTGCTCCCAGACAGACTAAATAACTTTTTTGCTCTCTTTGAGGACAATACAGTGCCACTGACATGGCCCGCTACCAAAACCTGCGGACTCTCCTTCACTGCAGCCTACGTGAGTAAAACATTTAAACGTATTAACCCTCGCAAGGCTGCAGGCCAAGGCGGCATCCCCAGCCGCGTCCTCAGAGCATGCGCAGACCAGCTGGCTGGTGTGTTTACGGACATATTCAATCATTCCTTATCCCAGTCTGCTATTCCCACATGCTTCAAGAGGGACACCATTGGTCTTGTTCCCAAGAAAGCTAAGGTAACTGAGCTAAACGACTACCGCCCCGTAGCACTCACCGTCATCATGAAATGCTTTGAGAGACTAGTCAAGGACCATATCACCTCCACCCTACCTGACACCCTAGACCCACTCCAATTTGCTTACCGCCCCAATAGGTCCACAGACGACTGCCCTGACCCATCTGGACAAGAGGAATACCTATGTAAGAATGCTGTTCATCGACTTCAGCTCAGCATTTAACACCATAGTACTCTCCAAACTCGTCATTAAGCTTGAGACCCTGGGTCTCGACCCCGCCCTGTGCAACTCGGTCCTGGACTTCCTGACGGACCGCCCCAAGGTGGACGACACCACAGTGGTAGGCTAATCAGCTAATCAGCCTATCAGGGGTGCCACAGGGTTCAATTCTCGGGCCGACTCTTTTCTCTGTATATATCAATGATGTTGCTCTTGCTGCGGGCGATTCCCTGATCCACCTCTACGCAGACGACACCATTCTATATACTTCCGGCCCGTCATTGGACACTGTGCTATCAAACCTCCAATCGAGCTTCAATGCCATACAGCACTCCTTCCGTGGCCTCCAACTGCTCTTAAACGCGAGTAAAACCAAATGCATGCTTTTCAACCGATCGCTGCCTGCACCCGCATGCCCGACTAGCATCACCACCCTGGATGGTTCCGACCTTGAATATGTGGACATCTATAAGTACCTAGGTGTCTGGCTAGATTGCAAACAAATCAAGAGTCGGCTTTCTATTCCGCAACAAAGCCTCCTTCACTCACGCTGCCAAGCTTACCCTAGTAAAACTGACTATCCTACCGATCCTCGACTTCGGCGATATCATCTTGCAACACTCTACTCAGCAAACTGGATGCAGTCTATCACAGTGCCATCCGTTTTGTCACTAAAGCACCTTATACCACCCACCACTGCGACTTGTATGCTCTAGTCGGCTGGCCCTCACTACATATTCGTCGCCAGACCCACTGGCTCCAGGTCATCTACAAGTCCATGCTAGGTAAAGCTCCGCCTTATCTCAGTTCACTGGTCACGATGGCAACACCCATCCGTAGCATGCGCTCCAGCAGGTGTATCTCACTGATCATCCCTAAAGCCAACACCTCATTTGGCCGCCTTTCGTTCCAGTACTCTGCTGCCTGTGACTGGAACGAATTGCAAAAATCGCTGAAGTTGGAGACTTTTATCTCCCTCACCAACTTCAAACATCAGCTATCCGAGCAGCTAACCGATCGCTGCAGCTGTACATAGTCTATAGGTAAATAGCCCACCCATTTTCACCTACCTCATTCCCATACTGTTTTTATACTGTTTTTATTTATTTACTTTTCTGCTCTTTTGCACACCAATATCTCTACCTGTACATGACCGTCTTCAAGAGAGCGAGAGTTGCACCCCTTCTGAAAAAACCTACACTCGATCCCTCCGATGTCAACAATTACAGACCAGTATCCCTTCTTTCTTTTCTCTCCAAAACTCTTGAACGTGCCGTCCTTGGCCAGCTCTCCCGCTATCTCTCTCTGAATGACCTTCTTGATCCAAATCAGTCAGGTTTCAAGACTAGTCATTCAACTGAGACTGCTCTCCTCTGTATCACGGAGGCGCTCCGCACTGCTAAAGCTAACTCTCTCTCCTCTGCTCTCATCCTTCTAGATCTATCGGCTGCCTTCGATACTGTGAACCATCAGATCCTCCTCTCCACCCTCTCCGAGTTGGGCATCTCCGGCGCGGCCCACGCTTGGATTGCGTCCTACCTGACAGGTCGCTCCTACCAGGTGGCGTGGCGAGAATCTGTCTCCTCACCACGCGCTCTCACCACTGGTGTCCCCCAGGGCTCTGTTCTAGGCCCTCTCCTATTCTCGCTATACACCAAGTCACTTGGCTCTGTCATAACCTCACATGGTCTCTCCTATCATTGCTATGCAGACAACACACAACTAATCTTCTCCTTTCCCCCTTCTGATGACCAGGTGGCGAATCGCATCTCTGCATGTCTGGCAGACATATCAGTGTGGATGACGGATCACCACCTCAAGCTGAACCTCGGCAAGACGGAGCTGCTCTTCCTCCCGGGGAAGGACTGCCCGTTCCATGATCTCGCCATCACGGTTGACAACTCCATTGTGTCCTCCTCCCAGAGCGCTAAGAACCTTGGCGTGATCCTGGACAACACCCTGTCGTTCTCAACCAACATCAAGGCGGTGGCCCGTTCCTGTAGGTTCATGCTCTACAACATCCGCAGAGTACGACCCTGCCTCACACAGGAAGCGGCGCAGGTCCTAATCCAGGCACTTGTCATCTCCCGTCTGGATTACTGCAACTCGCTGTTGGCTGGGCTCCCTGCCTGTGCCATTAAACCCCTTCAACTCATCCAGAACGCCGCAGCCCGTCTGGTGTTCAACCTTCCCAAGTTCTCTCACGTCACCCCGCTCCTCCGTTCTCTCCACTGGCTTCCAGTTGAAGCTCGCATCCGCTACAAGACCATGGTGCTTGCCTACGGAGCTGTGATGGGAACGGCACCTCAGTACCTCCAGGCTCTGATCAGGCCCTACACCCAAACAAGGGCACTGCGTTCATCCACCTCTGGCCTGCTCGCCTCCCTACCACTGAGGAAGTACAGCTCCCGCTCAGCCCAGTCAAAACTGTTCGCTGCTCTGGCCCCCCAATGGTGGAACAAACTCCCTCACGACGCCAGGACAGCGGAGTCAATCACCACCTTCCGGAGACACCTGAAACCCCACCTCTTCAAGGAATACCTAGGATAGGATAAGTAATCCCTCTCACCCCCCCCCCTTTTAAGATTTAGATGCACTATTGTAAAGTGACTGTTCCACTGGATGTTATAAGCCGAATGCACCAATTTGTAAGTCGCTCTGGATAAGAGCGTCTGCTAAATGACTTAAATGTTAAATGTAAATGTAAATGACCACCTGATCATTTATCACTCCAGTGTTAATCTGCAAAATTGTATTATTCGCCTACCTCCTCATGCCTTTTGCACACATTGTATATAGACTGCCCATTTTTTCTACTGTGTTATTGACTTGCTAATTGTTTACTCCATGTGTAACTCTGTGTTGTCTGTTCACACTGCTATGCTTTATCTTGGCCAGGTCGCAGTTGCAAATGAGAACTTGTTCTCAACTAGCCTACCTGGTTAAATAAAGGTGAAATAAATGAAATAAAATAAAATAAAAATAAAATACAGGTGCATCAAAGCAGGGACCAAGAGACTAAAAAACAGCTTATATCTCAAGGACATCAGACTGTTAAACAGCCACCACTAACATTGAGTTATGTAATACATGTATCATTAGCCACTTTAAACAATGGCACTTAATATAATATAATGTTTACACACCCTACATTACTAATCTAATATGTATATGCATATACTGTACTCTATATCATCTACTGCATCTTTACGTAATACATGTATCACTAGCCACTTTAAACAATGCTACTTAATATAATGTTTACATACCCTACATTACTCATCTCATATGTATATACTGTACTCGATACCATCTACTGCATATTGCCTACCATCACTCATTCATATATCTTTATGTACATATTCTTTATCCCTTTACACTTGTTGTATAAGGTTGTAGTTTTGGAATTGTTAGGTTAAATTACTCGTTGGTTATTACTGCATTGTCGGAACTAGAAGCAAAAGCATTTTGCTACCCTCGTATTAACATCTGCTAACCGTGTGTATGTGACAAATAAAATTGATTTGATTTGATTTAATTGTGTTGCTGTCCTGGGGCTCTGTGGGGTCTGTTTGTGTTTGTGAACAGAGCCCTAGGACCAGCTTGCTTAGTGGACCCTTCTCCAGATTCATCTCTCTATAGGTGATGGCTTTGTTATGGAAGGTTTGGTAATCGCCTCCTTTTAGGTGGTTGTAGAATGATCTTTTTTGGATTTTGATCATTAATTTTGATACTCGCTGGTATCAGCATACTTCTGCGCTGTGTGCGTTAATTGGTGTTTTACTTTGTACACAGAGGATATTTTCACTACCCTCTGTGAAGAAGATGTAGCTGCTGTTGTAGTCCTTCTTTGGTTGGGGACACAAGCACCAGATCATCAGCAAACAGTAGAATTTTGACTTCACATTCTAGTAGGGTGAGACCAGTTGCTGTAGATTGTTTAGGTACCCACGCCAATTCATTGATGTGGCAGGGCTTGCAAACCATTTAAGACTACAAAGGAAAGCACAGCTGCGAGCTGCCCAGTGACACGAGCCAACCAGACAAACTAAATAACTTATATTCTCGCTTCGAGGCAAACAACACTGAAGAATGCATGAGAGCATCAGCTGTTCCGGACGACTGTGTCATTTACGCTCACCGGAGCCGATGTTAGTAAGTCCTTTAAACAGGTCAACATTCACAAGGCTGCAGGCCCAGACGGATTACCAGGAAGTGTACTTTGAGCACGCACCGACCAACTGGCAAGTGTCTTCACTGACATTTTCATCCTCACCCTGTCCAAGTCTGTAATACCAGTTTTAAGCAGACCACCAAAGGCCCTGTGCCCAGGAACACCAAGTTAAACTGCCTAAATGATTATTGACCTGTAGCACTCACATCTGTAGCTTTGAAGTGCTTCGAAAAGATGTTCATGGCACACATCAACACCATTATGCAAGAACCCCTAGACCCACTTGATTTTGCATACCGCCCCAACAGATCCACAGATTATGCAATCTTCATTGCATTCCACACTGCTGAAAACTGTTGTTCTGATTGAAGAAGCAATAAAACTAGTTGAGTATCTGAAGCATCAGCATTTGTGGGTTCGATTGCAGGATCAAACTGCCAGAAAACAAATAACTTTCTTCTGAAACTCGTCAGTCTATTCTTGTTCTGAGAAATAATGGCTATGCCATGCGATAAATTGTCAAAAAACGGAATATCTCATACAACGCGTTGTACTACTCCCTTCACAGAACAGCGTAAACTGGCTCTAACCAGAATAGAAAGAGGAGTGGGAGGCCCCGGTGCACAATTGAGCAAGAGGACAAGTATCTTAGAGTGTCTAGTTTGAGAAACGCCTCACAAGTCCTCAACTGACAGCTTCATCAAATAGTACCCGCAAAACACTAGCCTAAACGTGAACAGGGAAGAGGCGACTCCGGGATGCTGGCCTTCTAGTCAGAGTTGCAAAGAAAAAGCCATATCTCAGACTAGCCAATTAAAAGAAAAGATTAAGATGGGCAGAAGAACAGAGTCACTGGAGGAACTCTGTCTAGACGGCCAGCATCCCGGAGTCGCATCTATAATCTCTAAAGTCTATAAGGTCTCTGAAGTCTATACAGTCTCTAAAGTCTCTACAGTCGCTGAAGTCTATATGGTCTCTTAAGTCTATAAAGTCGCATCTATAGTTTCTAAAGTCACTAAGGTATCTAACGTCTCTATGGGCTCTACGGTCTAACAGTCTATACACTCTATATTGTCTCTCGTCTCTATGTTTTATAGTCTCTAAAATCTCTATGGTCTCTAAAGTCTCTATGGTCTCTGACGTCTATAAGGTCTCTGAAGTCTATACGGTCTCTAAAGTCTCTACAGTCTCTAAAGTCTATAAGGTCTCTAAAATCTATAAGGTCTCTGAAGTCTATAAGGTCTCTAAAGTCTCTACAGTCTCTAAAGTCTATAAGGTCTCTAAAGTCTCTACAGTCTCTAAAGTCTATAAGTTCTCTAAAATCTATAAGGTCTCTGAAGTCTATACTGTCTCTAAAGTCTATAAGGTCTCTAAAGTCTACAAGGTCTCTAAAGTCTACAAGGTCTCTAAAGTCTTAATGGTTGTTGAAGTCTCTATGGGCTCTACGGTCTAACAGTCTATATGCTCTCTATTGTCTCTAAAGTCTCTATGTTTTATAGTCTCTAAACTATTTATGGTCTCTAAGATCTCTAAAGTCTATGCAATCTCTACAGTCTCTAATTTGTATAAAGTCCACGGTCTCTAAAATCTATATGGTCACTATGGTTTCTAAAGTGCTTCAGTCTATAGCTAGATGACTCCTGATATCTCCAGGTGGGATTCCAGACCTAGATGACTCCTGATATCTCCAGGGGTGGTTCTATAGCTAGATGACTCCTGATATCTCCAGGGGTGGTTCTAGAGCTAGAGGACTCCTGATATCTCCTGATATCTCCAGGGGTGGTTCTAGAGCTAGATGACTCCTGATATCTCCAGGGGTGGTTCTAGAGCTAGAGGACTCCTGATATCTCCTGATATCTCCAGGGGTGGTTCTATAGCTAGATGACTCCTGATATCTCCAGGGGTGGTTCTATAGCTAGAGGACTCCTGATATCTCCAGGGGTGGTTCTAGAGCTAGAGGACTCCTGATATCTCCTGCTATCTCCAGGGGTGGTTCTAGAGCTAGATGAATCCTGATATCTCCAGGGGTGGTTCTAGAGCTAGAGGACTCCTGATATCTCCTGATATCTCCAGGGGTGGTTCTATAGCTAGATGACTCCTGATATCTCCAGGGGTGGTTCTATAGCTAGAGGACTCCTGATATCTCCAGGGGTGGTTCTAGAGCTAGAGGACTCCTGATATCTCCTGCTATCTCCAGGGGTGGTTCTAGAGCTAGATGAATCCTGATATCTCCAGGGGTGGTTCTAGAGCTAGAGGACTCCTGATATCTCCAGGGGTGGTTCTAGAGCTAGAGGACTCCTGATATCTCCTGATATCTCCAGGGGTGGTTCTATAGCTAGATGACTCCTGATATCTCCAGGGGTGGTTCTCCAGGGGTGGTTCTAGCTAGAGGACTCCTGATATCTCCAGGGGTGGTTCTAGAGCTAGAGGACTCCTGATATCTCCAGGGGTGGTTCTAGAGCTAGAGGACTCCTGATATCTCCAGGGGTGGTTCTATAGCTAGATGACTCCTGATATCTCCAGGTGTCATTCCAGACCTAGATGACTCCTGATATCTCCAGGGTTGGTTCTAGAGCTAGATGACTCCTGATATCTCCAGGGGTGGTTCTAGAGCTAGAGGACTCCTGATATCTCCAAGGGTGGTTCTAGAGCTAGATGACTCCTGATATCTCCAGGGGTGGTTCTAGAGCTAGATGACTCCTGATATCTCCAGGAGTGATTCTAGCTAGATGACTCCTGATATCTCCAGGAGTGATTCTAGAGCTAGATGACTGCTGTTATCTCCAGGTGGGATATTATTTTTTCTTTTCTCTTTATCTGTTGTGATCTAGTACTGACTTTGGCCATCGACTTTAAGTGCTGCATGTCTTCCCAGTGACCTACATGGTGTGGGGACTGCTTATAACTCGTAGATAATTGTTATCACATCAACCAGGATCGAGGGGCAAAGCAATTTATGACTTGTTTTGGTAATCAGTGGCCCTATTGTTTGGGGAGTGGTTTCTCCTCTCCTAGGCAATCATCAATTAGTACATGAAAGTTTGCTCTCCACGTCTGCTAGGCAATCAGCAATTAGTGTTAGTACCTCAGGCTCCCCTGGTTTCTCAGCTGTAAGTGACGGTAATGTCAGTGGCAGTTTTGGCACAAAACTAAGACCATCGCTGAAACAAAGAAGGTTATGCCAAGTTGCTCAAGGAAGAATAGAGAGGAGGCCTCCACAATGCTGTCTCACTTCAGAATCTTTTCTAGTTATTTTCAGATTCACATTTTTGCTCTTTTTGAAGCTTTGGCAACTAAGTCTGTGTTTTCTAGACATCTTCACTCCTCGCCATGTGGGCTTTACAGACACCCCTAACCCTTACTCTAGCCCCAATCCCAACCCAAATTCAGCCAAGCCCCAGACCACCCATAACCCCAATTCACCCCAATCCCCAGACCACCCATAACCCCAATTCACCCCAAGCCCCAGACCACCCATAACCCCAATTCACCCAAGCCCCAGACCAACCATAACCCCAATTCACCCCAAGCCCCTGACCAACCATAACCCCAATTCACCCCAAGCACCAGACCAATCACAACCCCAATTCACCCCAGCCCAACTCGAACCCTAACCAGAGCGGGGAGTGTGTCTCGGTGTGTCTCAGTGTGTCTCGGTGTGTCTCAGTGTGTCTCGGTGTGTCTCAGTGAGTCTCAGTGTGTCTTGATGTGTCTCGGTGTGTCTCAGTGTGTCTCGGTGTGTCTCAGTGTGTCTCGGTGTGTCTCAGTGTGTCTCGGTGTGTCTCAGTGTGTCTTGATGTGTCACAGTGTGTCTCAGTGTGTCTCAGTGTGTCTCGGTGTGTCTCGGTGTGTCTCGGTGTGTCTCGGTGTGTCTCAGTGTGTCTCAGTGTGTCTCGGTGTGTCTCAGTGTGTCTTGATGTGTCACAGTGTGTCTCAGTGTGTCTCAGTGTGTCTTGATGTGTCACAGTGTGTCTCAGTGTGTCTCGGTGTGTCTCGGTGTGTCTCGGTGTGTCTCGGTGTGTCTCAGTGTGTCTCAGTGTGTCTCAGTGTGTCTCAGTGTGTCTTGATGTGTCACAGTGTGTCTCAGTGTGTCTCAGTGTGTCTTGGTATGTCTCAGAGTGTCTCAGTGTGTCTCGGTGTGTCACAGTGTGTCTCAGTGTGTCTCAGTGTGTCTCAGTGTGTCTCGGTGTGTCTCGGTGTGTCTCAGTGTGTATCAGTGTGTCTCAGTGTGTCTCAGTGTGTCTCGGTGTGTCTCAGTGTGTCTTGATGTGTCACAGTGTGTCTCAGTGTGTCTCAGTGTGTCTCAGTGTGTCTTGGTGTGTCTCAGTGTGTCTTGGTGTGTCTCAGTGTGTCTCAGTGTGTCTTGGTGTGTCACAGTGTGTCTCAGTGTGTCTCAGTGTGTCTCGGTGTGTCTTGGTGTGTCACAGTGTGTCTTGGTGTGTCTTAGTGTGTCTCGGTGTGTCTCAGTGTGTCTCAGTGTGTCTTGGTGTGTCTCAGTGTGTCTTGGTATGTCTCAGAGTGTCTCAGTGTGTCTCGGTGTGTCACAGTGTGTCTTAGCGTGTCTCAGTGTGTCTCAGTGTGTCTCAGTGTGTCTTGGTGTGTCTCAGTTAGTCTTGGTGTGTCTCAGTGTGTCTTGGTGTGTCTTGGTGTGTCACAGTGTGTCTCAGTGTGTCTTGGTGTGTCTCAGTTAGTCTTGGTGTGTCTCAGTGTGTCTTGGTGTGTCTTGGTGTGTCACAGTGTGTCTCAGTGTGTCTTGGTGTTTCTCAGTGTGTCTTGGTTTGTCTCAGTGTGTCTTGGTTTGTCTCAGTGTGTTCTCCCCTGGCCTGCCTCTCTTTATGCCTCCATTCATTCAGCTCTAAATGAAAGCCAGCTCAGCTCACATATGAAAAGGGCTTTCAAAAGGATGTCCTACTACTACTACTACTGCTGTAGCAACTTTTACCGGGGCCTATAAGAGTAATATAATATAAGGGAGATGTAGGATACAAATGATGCAATGACAAATAATACTAGGACAACTAACTTAAATTGAATACTTGTGTGTAAATTGATGTAGGCTGAAATATATTTTTCTACTTAATAAATTAGAATTCTACCTTTTCTGGTCACCTTTTTATTTGTTTCTGTTTGACAAGTGTACCGTCATTCAGTGTTGACTACACAGGGTGAGAGGTTCTAGAACTATAGAGAGAGGTTCTAGAACTATAGAGAGAGGTTCTAGAACTATAGAGAGAGGTTCTAGAACTATAGAGAGAGGTTCTAGAACTATGGAGAGAGGTTCTAGAACTATAGACATAGGTTCTAGAACTATAGAGAGAGGTTCTAGAACTATGGAGAGAGGTTCTAGAACTATAGAGAGAGGTTATATAACTATAGAGAGAGGTTCTAGAACTATGGAGAGAGGTTCTAGAACTATAGAGAGAGGTTCTAGAACTATAGAGAGAGGTTCTAGAACTATAGAGAGAGGTTCTAGAACTATGGAGAGAGGTTCTAGAACTATAGAGAGAGGTTCTAGAACTATGGAGAGAGGTTCTAGAACTATAGAGAGAGGTTCTAGAACTATAGAGAGAGGTTCTAGAACTATGGAGAGAGGTTCTAGAACTATAGAGAGAGGTTCTAGAACTATAGAGAGAGGTTCTAGAACTATAGAGAGAGGTTCTAGAACTATAGAGAGAGGTTCTAGAACTATGGAGAGAGGTTCTAGAACTATAGAGAGAGGTTCTATAACTATAGAGAGAGGTTCTAGAACTATGGAGAGAGGTTCTAGAACTATAGAGAGAGGTTCTAGAACTATAGAGAGAGGTTCTAGAACTATAGAGAGAGGTTCTATAACTATAGAGAGAGTTCTAGAACTATAGAGAGAGGTTCTATAACTATAGAGAGAGGTTCTAGAACTATGGAGAGAGGTTCTAGAACTATAGAGAGAGGTTCTAGAACTATAGAGAGAGGTTCTAGAACTATAGAGAGAGGTTCTAGAACTATAGAGAGAGTTCTAGAACTATAGAGAGAGGTTCTAGAACTATAGAGAGAGGTTCTAGAACTATAGAGAGAGGTTCTGCAGTGTTCTGTGAGTAACGTTTTAATAAGTGTTTTTCTTAATTAGAATTACGTGATTCTCTCCTCCACACCCATTCTTTCTATTCCCTTTTCTCCTCTCTCTCCTACGCTCCTCTTCTCTCCACCAGTGATGACGGACGTTCTCTGATGTTCACTTGGTTTTTCTGCCATTTCAATAAATATTTTTAAGTCTGTCAGTTAATTCTGAAATTCCATCGATGAGCTCTCTCCAGATAAATAAACATTGTGGCCAGAGCGGGCTGGCTGGACCACGACGTGTTATTCTGTTCTGACTATTGGCAGACGCTCCACTCAGAAATAACGCTTATTCTGCTGCGTTTCACATTCAAGCTCCTGACAGTTTATGTGAAGAACGGCAAACTGTATTGCAGTTTAAACACAAATGCTCTACTCTGTAATTACGCCCTCCTAACTCTCTCGTGGAGCAGGGGAGCGGGGGAAAAGGGGAAACGGGGGAAGCAGTTACTTGGATGATGAAATGGAGAGGGTGATATAGATGATAACCACAACATATACGAGCCGGCACCAAGACAAGATATTTTGGACAGATTTTGAGACGCGACTCGTAACCAATCTCATGTTGCTTTAATCTTCCGTCTTTGTTTCTCAGATGGCAACAGAGGAATTCAAAATATACATTTTCTGTTTTATTCTCTCTCTGTGGCTCAGTCTCACTCAGCAGAACCTATATTTTCCTGAACGTAATTACAAGACAAATATAGGAGCAACAATTTAAAAAGAAATACGACACACAACTGTAATATTATTTTTTTTACAATTGCAGCGTGTTTCCAGTCATGCTTGGAGCACGTGGTTCGCTGTGAGGGGCTCCAGGAATATCATGTATATATCATAAACAACTCCACATAACCCTGACCATGGAACGCAACATGTTGAACGCACCATATAAACTACAGGAAAGAGGAGACAAAGGACATTATAACATATATTTCACCAACATCAGACCTCAGCTAACACCAGACCTCACCTAACACCAGACCTCACCTAACACCAGACCTCACCAACACCAGACCTCACCTAACACCAGACCTCACCAACACCAGACCTCACCAACACCAGACCTCAGCTAACACCAGACCTCACCAACACCAGACCTCACCTAACAGCAGACCTCACCTAACACCAGACCTCACCAACACCAGACCTCACCTAACACCAGACCTCACCTAACACCAGACCTCACCTAACACCAGACCTCACCAACACCAGACCTCACCTAACACCAGACCTCACCTAACAGCAGACCTCACCTAACACCAGACCTTACCTAACACCAGACCTCACCTAACACCAGACCTCACCTAAAAGCAAACCTCACCAACACCAGACCTCACCTAAAAGCAAACCTCACCTAACACCAGACCTCAGCTAACACCAGACCTCACCTCAACAGACCTCACCTAACACCAGACCTCACCTCAACAGACCTCACCCAACACCAGACCTCACCTAACACCAGACCTCACCTAACACCACACCTCACCCAACACCAGACCTAACACTACTGCAGACCTCACCAACACCAGACCTCACCAACACCAGACCTCACCAACACCAGACCTCACCAACACCAGACCTCACCTAACACCAGACCTCACCAACACCAGACCTCACCAACACCAGATCTCACCTAACACCAGACCTTACCTAACACCAGACCTCACCTAACACCAGACCTCACCTAACACCAGACCTCACCTAACACCAGACCTCACCTAACACCAGACCTCACCTAACACCAGACCTCACCTAACACCAGACCTCACCAACACCAGACCTCACCTAACACCAGACCTCACCTCAACAGACCTCACCTCAACAGACCTCACCTAACAGCAGACCTCAGCTAACACCAGACCTCACCTCAACAGACCTCACCTCAACAGATCTCATCTCAGCAGACCTCACCTAACACCAGACCTCAGCTAACAGCAAACCTCACCTCATCAGAGGTCAAGGGTTTATGATGACATTCACTAAGTAGCAGGCCTACAGCTTTATGCCCTACACATGCTGGACTGCTACTTCTGTGAATCCTGGAGTAAACTTCATTGGTCTTTGAGCCCATCCGCTAAGCTTAATTCAGAAGTGTTTTTTATAACTCATATCTGTTTGCTTCCAAATATATCATTGACACATCTGCTGGTATGTTTTTCTCCACCCACAAACACCATTTTGGGAAAAATTCCTCCTCCTTCTCTCTCTACCCAGACTTTCACCAAATCAATTTAATGTAAATGGGAGAATTGTTATCAGTGCCTATCTCAAATAATCTCATTGTAAAGGTTCAAGGATCCTTCTAAGGACTGTTCTGATGATCTGTGGTCGTATCTAAACAGCTATTGGCTAAACAGTGTGGTAAGATTCAGAGCTACACTACTATTTCCTCAACAGGATGCTGACCTGGACCAATGTTGACCTGAGCACCTCAAAAATGCACTTAGTCAAAATGATGTCCTTGACTTGCGGTGTGAACCCGGCCTTGTTTTTTTTTGTAGTGAAGTCATGAGTATCCAGCCTGGTTAAGAGCGTGCAGAGAAGTCCACTGTGTCCACACACACACGCACACACACACGTGCGCGTGCCCCGAGAAGCCTAGCGCGTCCACAGCCACCTCCAATAACATCAGATAGCACTTAACTATCCTTCATGCTAATGTATAACTAAACATTGCCCCTTTAACAAGCCGGAAGACTGAGGGTGTGTGTCACTGCACCATAAAGATACCAGCCTAACCAATAACAGGATATGATCTGCATTTCTCATTCTGCACAAACAGTGAACAGCAACAACAACAACAACCAAATTCAGCTTCTGTTTTTAAAAGACTCTTGTTCAACTGCCCAGTTTCTCAGGAATGTTTGTTGTTCTGAACTCTTGGAGTGAAGCAAGATCTCCAGGAGTAAAACAAGAGAACAGGAATGGTTTTCACAAACTAAACTGGGAGATGAGGAACATGAACGGTTTTCACAAACTAGACTGGGAGATGAGGAACAGGAATGGTTTTCACAAACTAGACTGGGAGATGAGGAACAGGAACGGTTTTCACAAACTAGACTGGGAGATGAGGAACATGAACGGTTTTCACAAACTAGACTGGGAGATGAGGAACAGGAATGGTTTTCACAAACTAGACTGGGAGATGAGGAACAGGAACGGTTTTCACAAACTAGACTGGGAGATGAGGAACAGGAATGGTTTTCACAAACTAGACTGGGAGATGAGGAACAGGAATGCTTTTCACAGGTACACATCAAGAAATAAAAGATCCCAGGAATAATTCTACACGCACAAATGAGTATCTCTGTCTGTAATACTAAGATGGGCATGCTCATTTCATTATTTCTATGTTTTCTGTTTCTATGTTTTGGCCGGGTATGGTTCTCAATCAGGGTCAGCTGCCTATTGTTGTCTCTGATTGGGAATCATACTTAGGCAGCCTGTTTTTCCACCTTAGTTGTGGGTAGTTGTCTTCGTTAGTGGCCTGTATAGCCCTAGTCAGCTTCACGTTAGTTTTTGTTGGTGACATTCTAAATCAAAAAGAAATGCACACTCACCAAGCTGCACCTTGCTCCGGTCATTTCCCTGACGACGTTCGTGACAGAACTACCCACCACAAATGGACCAAGCGGCGTGGCCGGGAGGAGCAGCGTTTTCTGGAGGAATGGACATGGGAGGAGATCTTGGAAGGCAAGGGACCCTGGGTATAGGCTGGAGAGTATCGGTGTCCAAGGGAGGAGATAGAGGCGGCGAAAGCAGAGCGGCGACAGTACGAGGAGTTGGCACAGCGGAGCACGAGAGGCAGCCCACCAAAAACATTCTGGGCGGGGGCACACGAGGAGATTGGCTGAGTCAGGTTGGAGACCTGAGCCAACTCCTCGTGGTTACCATGGGGAGTGTGGTACTGGTCAGGCACCGTGTTATGCAGTGGAGTGCACGGTGTCTCCAGTGCCTGTTCACAGCCTGGTGCGTTACATTCCAGCTCCCTGCATTTGCCAGGTTAGAGTGGGCATCATGCCAGGATGGATGGAGCCGGCTCAGAGCATCTGGTCTCCAGTGCATCTCTACTGCTCAGGATATCCTCCACCGGCCCTGCGCACTGTGTCTCCGGTGCGTCCTGTGCCAGCGCCCCGCACTTGCCGGGTGAAGGTAATCATCCAGCCAGGATGTGTTGTGCAGGCTCTACGCTCGAGACCTCCAGTGCGCCTCCATGGACCAGTGTATCCAGTGCCTGCTCCCAGAACCAGGCCTCCTATATGTCTCCCAGCCTGGTAAGCCCTGTGGCAGCTCCATGCACCAGGCTGCCTATATGTCTCCTTCCTCCAGTGATGATCCATGGCATGAAGCCTCCAGTGATGATCCATGGCATGAAGCCTCCAGTGATGATCCATGGCACGAAGCCTCCAGTGATGATCCATGGCACGAAGCCTCCAGTGAGCCTGCAGCAATGGTCCCCAGTTCGGAGCCTCCAGGGACGGTCTCTAGTCCGGAGCCTCCCACGACATCCTCCAGTCCGGAGCCTCCAGCGACGGTCCCGGGGCTTGCAACGAGGGTCCCCAGTCCGGGGCCTGCAGCTATGGTCCCCAGTCCGGGGCCTGCTACGAGGGTCCCCAGTCCAGAGGCGCCACCAAAGTGGGGGGAGCCAGAGGTGGAGCAGGATCTGCGTCCCGCACCGGAGCCGCCCCCGAAGTAGATGCCCACCCCGACCCTATAGAGTCAGGTTTTGGGGAGGGTCCGGGCGGGCATCTACTTCGGGGGGGGGGGGGGGTACTGTCACGCCCTGGCCATAGAGAGGTTTTTATTCTCTATTTTGGTTAGGCCAGGGTGTGACTAGGGTGGGCATTCTGGTTTCTTTATTTCTATGTTTTCTGTTTCTATGTTTTGGCCGGGTATGGTTCTCAATCAGGGACAGTTGTCTATCGTTGTCTCTGATTGGGAATCATACTTAGGCAGCCTGTTTTGCCACCTTAGTTGTGGGTAGTTGTCTCTGTTTGTGCATGTACAGCCTTACGGAGCTTCAAGGTCGTTTTAGTTGTATTATCGTTTTGTTGGCGACATTTGCAAAATAAAGGAAAATCTATGTTCACCACGCTGCACCTTGGTCCAGTCATTTCCAAGACGACGTTTCTGACAAATAAAGCCCTTTTGTGGGGAAAAACTCGTTATGATTGGCTCTTCCTGGCTGCCAAGTGGGTGGGCCCATGGCTGCATACCTGCCCAGTCATGTGAAATCCATAGATTAGAGCCTAATGAATGTATTCCCAGTCATGTGACATCCATAGATTAGGGCCTAATGAATGTATCCCCAGTCATGTGAAATCCATAGATTAGGGCCTAATGAATGTATTCCCAGTCATGTGACATCCATAGATTAGGGCCTAATGAATGTATTCCCAGTCATGTGACATCCATAGATTAGGGCCTAATGAATGTATCCCCAGTCATGTGACATCATCCATAGATTAGGGCCTAATGAATGTATTCCCAGTCATGTGACATCCATAGATTAGAGCCTAATGAATGTATTCCCAGTCATGTGAAATCCATAGTTTAGGGCCTAATGAATGTATTCCCAGTCATGTGAAATCCATAGTTTAGGGCCTAATGAATGTATTCCCAGTCATGTGAAATCCATAGATTAGGGCCTAATGAATGTATTCCCAGTCATGTGAATTCCATAGTTTAGGGCCTAATGAATGTATTCCCAGTCATGTGAAATCCATAGATTAGGGCCTAATGAATGTATTCCCAGTCATGTGAAATCCATAGATTAGGGCCTAATGAATGTATTCCCAGTCATGTGAATTCCATAGTTTAGGGCCTAATGAATGTATTCCCAGTCATGTGAAATCCATAGATTAGGGCCTAATGAATGTATTCCCAGTCATGTGAATTCCATAGTTTAGGGCCTCATGAATGTATTCCCAGTCATGTGAAATCCATAGATTAGGGCCTCATGAATGTATTCCCAGTCATGTGAAATCCATAGATTAGGGCCTAATGAATGTATTCCCAGTCATGTGAAATCCATAGATTAGGGCCTAATGAATGTATTCCCAGTCATGTGACATCCATAGATTAGGGCCTAATGAATGTATTCCCAGTCATGTGAAATCCATAGTTTAGGGCCTAATGAATGTATTCCCAGTCATGTGACATCCATAGTTTAGGGCCTAATGGATGTATTCCCAGTCATGTGACATCCATAGATTAGGGCCTAATGAATGCATTCCCAGTCATGTGACATCCATAGATTAGGGCCTAATGAATGTATTTCAATTGACTGATTTCCTTCTATGAACTGTAACTCAGTAAAATCAAATCAAATCAAATCAAATTTATTTATATAGCCCTTCGTACATCAGCTGATATCTCAAAGTGCTGTACAGAAACCCAGCCTAAAACCCCAAACAGCAAACAATGCAGGTGTAAAAGCACGGTGGCTAGGAAAAACTCCCTAGAAAGGCCAAAACCTAGGAAGAAACCTAGAGAGGAACCGGGCTATGTGGGGTGGCCAGTCCTCTTCTGGCTGTGCCGGGTAGAGATTATAACAGAACATGACCAAGATGTTCAAATGTTCATAAATGACCAGCATGGTCAAATAATAATAAGGCAGAACAGTTGAAACTGGAGCAGCAGCACAGTCAGGTGGACTGGGGACAGCAAGGAGCCATCATGTCAGGTAGTCCTGGGGCACGGTCCTAGGGCTCAGGTCCTCCGAGAGAGAGAAAGAAAGAGAGAATTAGAGAGAGCATATGTGGGGTGGCCAGTCCTCTTCTGGCTGTGCCGGGTGGAGATTATAACAGAACGTGGCCAAGATGTTCAAATGTTCATAAATGACCAGCATGGTTGAATAATAGTAAGGCAGAACAGTTGAAACTGGAGCAGGAGCATGGCCAGGTGGACTGGGGACAGCAAGGAGTCCTCATGTCAGGTAGTCCTGGGACATGGTCCTAGGGCCCAGGCCAGTTGAAACTGGAGCAGCAGCATGGCCAGGTGGACTGGGGACAGCAAGGAGTCATCATGTCAGGTAGTCCTGGGGCATGGTTCTAGGGCTCAGGTCCTCCGAGAGAGAGAAAGAAAGAGAGAAGGAGAGAATTAGAGAACGCACACTTAGATTTACACAGGACACCGAATAGGACAGGAGAAGTACTCCAGATAAACAAACTGACCCTAGCCCCCGACACATAAACTACTGCAGCATAAATACTGGAGGCTGAGACAGGAGGGGTCAGGAGACACTGTGGCCCCATCCGAGGACACCCCGGACAGGGCCAAACAGGAAGGATATAACCCCACCCACTTTGCCAAAGCACAGCCCCCACACCACTAGAGGGAAATCTTCAACCACCAACTTACCATCCTGAGACAAGGCCGAGTATAGCCCACAAAGATCTCCGACACGGTACAACCCAAGGGGGGAACCCAGACAGGCCGACCACAACAGTGAATCAACCCCCCAGGTGACGCATCCCCCCAGGGACGGCACGAGAGAGCCCCAGCAAGCCAGTGACTCAGCCCCCGTAACAGGGTTAGAGGCAGAGAATCCCAGTGGAAAAAGGGGAACCGGCCAGGCAGAGACAGCAAGGGCGGTTCGTTGCTCCAGAGCCTTTCCGTTCACCTTCCCAAATCTTTGAAATGGTTTATATTTTTGTTCAGTGCGTTATATATATATAGTTATATATAATCAGATAAGTGAGCAAAGGATTGTGAAACACTTGAATTAATCTCCATTTGAAACTGCACTAAATGCATTTTCACAATCAACTAAAATAATTCCAGGAAAGTTGTGTGTCCTGAATCGAAATATGATAGATTTATTAACAATGTAAATCATTAAAACCAGTAGTGTGATTATGTTGATGTCACTGACGTTGGCCTCTTTGGGTATAGCAAGCCCATCCCCCTCTCTCTGCCTCCCCCTTTCCTCCTTCAACTAGGTTGCTGTGGTCAGAGAGACATCATAAATTCCTGAGGATCTCCTTCGTGGACACACAGTATAGGCAGAGTAAATTTTCATAGAGAACAAACAAAATCCTTCCACCTCACAGAACTTGAGGTACGAACAAATTTCAGGTTCCAAAGAAAGTATTAAAGATCGGTGAAGAATCCAGCTACGAACTGGTCCATTTGTCACAACTTGGGAAAGCTCATGGGAGACGGTGCGGCCATATTACCATAACGCTGTTTATATAATAACCTCAGATATGAGGTTTACATCTAATTGTTGTATACGATGAATGAGTGAGTTTGATACTGTTTGTATAATTGTGTAATATGATTTTGGATAGATTAATGAAGAAAAATTAAATTCCCTTTTGAGTTGAACTAAATCAAAGGACCGCCCCTGAGCCCAGTTAGGGTCAGGCCTGGGACAGCCCTTTTTCGGCCCTTCCGAATAAAACCCCCACTCGGGTTTTCGATGAGCAGACCGAGCTTACCTCAATTACGAGATGGCTAACGGTTGCAGACCATGTTTTTCTCCATTAGGAAGACAAAGGTTGACCCTTGCTGAATCTTTTAACCATACCACGTGGTTAAACTCTTAGACTATCGATACTGACAGAATAAGAATAAGTCTTTGATATGAATTACTAGTCTGCAGCTAGGAATTCGGTATCATTGAACGCGAAGAACGACAACCCCCGAAACATCCATTCTATAACGAAATGAATGAATGTCACTCTGAACTATCCACTATAACCACGACAGAGAGAGAGAGGGAGAGAGACGGACAATTCTACAAAATAAATTAGCATTTCCATTGTTATAATGATCACTCTGTAGAGACTTCTTGGTCGGCCCCCACACCTCCCCTTTTGTCTAACAAGCCACCATGCCGGTTTAGCCCACCAGGACACATTCTCCTATCATTTCATATAACCACATTTACCTTCTTTGTTTGTTTGTTTATGCATTTCTGTGAATTACTTAGTTAGTAATAAATAAATGATTTAAAACAATTAATGTATAGATGACTCATATTGAAGACTGAGTTCGTGCAGATAACCAACAATGTACGACATTTGGAATGAGACTAACGTAAAGTAAATATTTAATTAATTCAAAGACTAATTGATCAGATAAAATATCTGAAAAGTTATTTTAGGAAATGTTAACTTTTAATCTGAATATTTTTCCTTGGTGCCCCAACTTCCTAGTAATTACGGGTACATGAATAATCAGTCTAATCGCGTAATAACTAATTACAGAGAATCTTTGATAAAAACTATCAGTCTTCAGTTAATGATAGTAAAGACACGACATCACGTTGGTAACAATGATTCGGGAGAAAGGCGCAGGAATGCGTAATAGTTTTTTTTATTATACCCCAAATTACGGCGTGCCGTGTGAAGGCACGGGGACGAAGACCAAACAAACACATAACAAAAACACAGGGTAGAAACCCAAACAAAAGATCGAGGAGAACCTCGAATAAATAACACACAATGATTAACACACGGGACTAGACCCCGTAATCATCTGCCCAATCCACAAGGACACGAAAGCTAAAACACACTGCACAGGTACTCACACGCACCAACGGACCAATAATCGGACGGGACAATGGTGAACAAAGGGAACACTTATATAATTACTAATCAAATGGGAATCGGGACCAGGTGTGCATAATGACATTTCCTGATCCGGGAAAGTTGAGAGGATGATCCATTCCCTCTTAGAGAATCACCACATGCTTTTAATATGGTAAAGTAGTGGGACATGAACTCTACAGGAACACTTCAAATGATTATCCACAGACAATGCACAGTCTGAACGCGACTGGGTCTGGGTCTTTCTGCTCTGCTCTCTCTCTCTGGTTTTTGTATTTCTTCTCTCTCTCTCTCTCTCTCTCTCTCTCTCTCTCTCTCTCTCTCTCTCTCTCTCTCTCTCTCTCTCTCTCTCTCTCATTTTCTCTCGCTGTCTCTCTCTCTCTGTCTCTCTCCTCTCTCTCTCTGTCTCTGTCTCTCTCAATTTCTCTCTCTCTCTGTCTCTGTCTCTCTCAATTTCTCTCTCTCTGTCTCTCTCATTTTCTCTCTCTCTGTCTATATCTATCTCGCAGGCTGTGTTGACCGGTTCACGTCAGATCCCTGCTCTCACACATCTTTCTGAAATTACACAACACAATGGAGAAAAGCAAAGCTCCCACAACGTCAGAAATACATCTCGTCTCCCGCTGATGGTGTTAATGTGTTCCAGAGGGGCTGAAAGTCACAGTCTGCATCCCAAGTGGCACCCTATTCCCCATAGGACCCTGGTAAATGGCAGAGTAAAGAGAATAGGTTTTGGGAAGCGACCACAGCTTCAGGACACCATGTGAGCAGACCAATTATCTAACACAAAGCCTCTCAGTAAGAGCCCACGAGTCGGGAGCCGGGCCAGACAGACAGACAACAGGCTCGATTGTTATTCCCATTGTCGGAGACACACTGCTGAAGTACAGAACTAAAACGATAGTATAATGGAGTCTTTCTCCAGGGACTCCGCTGACTCCATCAGGCCCACCGTGTTCTGCTGAGTCAAATACACAGAATGAACAAACGCTCTCTTCTGATTGGCTCCTTAGACCTCCACAGGTTGAGTCATAGAGTTAAAGGTTAACATATTCATTCTAACACTCTTGCTGTGTGTGTGTGTGTGTCTGTGTGTGTGTGTGTGTGTGTGTGTGTGTGTGTGTGTGTGTGTGTGTGTGTGTGTGTGTGTGTGTGTGTGTGTGTGTGTGTGTGTGTGTGTGTGTGTGTGTGTGTGTGTGTGTGTGTGTGTGTGTGTGTGTGTGTGTGTGACACGGTGTCATTTCGGTTGTTTACATTTAGCACAGAGACTATACATCAAGTGGCTCTACCATAGACTACTGGATAACCTAGTGACCCTGTAGTCTACCATAGACTTAACCCTACTGGATAACCTAGTGACCCTGTAGTATACCATAGACTTAACCCTACTGGATAACCTAGAGACCCTGTAGTCTACCATAGACTTAACCCTACTGGATAACCTAGTGACACTGTAGTCTACCATAGACTTAACCCTACTGGATAACCTAGAGACACTGTAGTCTACCATAGACTTAACCCTACTGGATAACCTAGTGACAGTGTAGTCTAACATAGATTAACCCTACTGGATAACCTAGAGAGCCTGTAGTCTACCATAGACTTAACCCTACTGGATAACCTAGAGACCCTGTAGTCTACCATAGACTTAACCCTACTGGATAACCTAGTGACAGTGTAGTCTAACATAGATTAACCCTACTGGATAACCTAGTGACCCTGTAGTCTACCATAGACTTAACCCTACTGGATAACCTAGAGACACTGTAGTCTACCATAGACTTAACCCTACTGGATAACCTAGTGACAGTGTAGTCTAACATAGATTAACCCTACTGGATAACCTAGAGAGCCTGTAGTCTACCATAGACTTAACCCTACTGGATAACCTAGAGACCCTGTAGTCTACCATAGACTTAACCCTACTGGATAACCTAGAGAGCCTGTAGTCTACCATAGACTTAACCCTACTGGATAACCTAGAGAGCCTGTAGTCTACCATAGACTTAACCCTACTGGATAACCTAGTGACCCTGTAGTCTACCATAGACTTAACCCTACTGGATAACCTAGAGACCCTGTAGTCTACCATAGACTTAACCCTACTGGATAACCTAGTGACAGTGTAGTCTAACATAGATTAACCCTACTGGATAACCTAGTGACACTGTAGTCTACCATAGACTTCTACCCTACTGGATAACCTAGAGACACTGTAGTCTACCATAGACTTATACCCTACTGGATAACCTAGAGACACTCAGTATATTATTGTACAGCAGAAAGCTGTGCCAGTATACTGTATTCTGTAGTGAGTCTCAATGTAGAGAAGTAAGCAGTAAACACGATTACGAACCACAGGAGATACTGTATCTAAACCACAGGACATACTGCATCTAAACCACAGGACATACTGCATCTAATACTGAACCACAGGACATACTGTATCTAAACCACAGGATATACTGTATCTAAACCACAGTACATACCGTATCTGAACCACAGGAAATACTGTATCTGATACTGAACCACAGGACATACTGTATCTAAACCACAGGACATACTGTATCTAAACCACAGAACATACTGTATCTGATACTGAACCACAGGATATACTGTATCTAAACCACAGGACTAACTGTGACGACCCTCCCACTCTGTCTGCCGTATTCTGTCTTTGTTCTTGTTTCCTTATTAGGATGCCGGTGGGCGGAGTTGAGAGGGTCGTCAGCTACATGGGAAACACCTGGGCCAGGTGTCTCCCAGGATAAATAGACCTCTTCCACATTCATGGAGGAGACTCTCTCCATGCAGACACCTGTTGTAGATTGTGGTGTGGTTCTTGGTGGCCTTTTGTTTGTGTGCTTTGGCACCTTTCAACACCCTGCATTATCACATTCATGCATGCAAAACACTCACTTACACTACGGACTACTGATTACACACACCATTGGATATTTTCCTTAGTTGCTTTAGTTAATAAATATATCTTTTGTTACTCCTTATCTCCACGTTGTCTCCCTTTGTTACGGGCTTTGAGCCGGTTCGTGACAAGTGGGGGCTCATCCGGGATGACCTTGTGTTTGGACATAGGGTGCGTGGACTTTTATCTGTTCTCCAGGATGACTGGAAGTCTCCCGAGCCTCCTCAGTCCCTGTGTTCGTATGTGTGTGATTTCCGGCGACGGCTGTATGCCGCTGGTGAAATGGCTAAAGAGAAGTTATCATCTTCACAGGAGAGGATGAAGGGCATATTTGATCGCCGAACTGAGCCTCGTCACTTTGGTCCAGGTGACCAGGTTCTTGCTCTGCTACCAATTGTTGGTTCTCCTTTTCAAGCCAAGTTTCAAGGTCCATATACAGTGGTGCGCCAGTACACTGAGCAAAATTATCTAGTTGCCACTCCAGAACGGAGGAAAGCACACCAGCTGTGCCATGTAAATCTGTTAAAACCCTATTATGCACGTTCCTCTGAGACTGAACAGTGGGATTCTACAGAGGACTGTAAACCTGTTCTTTTGGCTGATACCGTTGTTTCCTTGGGTTCTTGTCGTGCTAGATCTGTGCATGAGGAGGAAGATGTTCCTGGTCCTGACGATTGTATATTGCAGGGTAGATTGAAAAATTCAGAAACACTGGATATTTTAGACAGTCTTCTCACTCACCTACCTGTTGATGAGCGGAAAGAGATGGTTGGTCTGATTCAGAGATTTCCAGGTTTATTTTCTGATACACCTACACGTACAAACTTAATAGAACATGATATTGACATTGGAGGTGCTGACCCCATTCGTCAGCGGTTCTATAGAGTTTCTTCAGAGAAACTACGTTGTCTGGATGCTGAGGTCAAGTACATGCTGGAGAGTAAGATAGCAGAGCCTTCTTTCTCCAGTTGGGCTTCTCCCTGTATCTTGGTCAGTAAACCGGATGGAACAAACCGTTTTTGTACGGACTACCGTAAGGTAAACAGTGTCACAAAGCCAGATTCATTTCCTCTTCCTCGGATGGAGGACTGTGTTGATCAAGTCGGTGCAGCTAAGTTTGTGAGCAAATTTGACCTGTTAAAAGGCTATTGGCAGGTGCCACTGACGAGTAGGGCACGTGAAATCTCTGCCTTTATTACACCCTTTGGTCTGTACTCGTATTCAGTTATGAGTTTCGGTCTGCGCAATGCACCTGCCACTTTTCAGCGACTTATGAACAGGGTTGTCGCCGGTCTGACCGGGTGCGCTGTTTATTTGGACGATGTAGTGATCTATGCAGATACTTGGGAAGAACATCTGTCCCGTATTCAAGCCTTGTTTGAACGTCTGGCTGCGGGTCGCCTCACAATCAATCTGGCAAAATGTGAGTTTGCTCAGGCGACCGTTACATACCTTGGAAAAGTGGTTGGGCAGGGTGAAGTGCGTCCTGTTCGGGCTAAAGTGGTGGCTATTGATGCTTTTCCACCACCAACTACTAAAAAGGAACTGATGCGTTTCTTGGGCATGATTGGTTATTACCGTAGTTTTTGTAATAACTTCTCTACTGTGGTCGCTCCCTTGACAGATATGCTGAAAGCTAAGGCTGTTTACGTTTGGTCTACTCGTTGTCAACACGCTTTTGAAGATTCAAAGAGGTTGCTTACCTCAACTCCAGTGCTGGCTGCTCCTCGCATGGATTTGTCATTTACCTTGCAGGTGGATGCTAGTCATGTGGGGGCAGGTGCAGTTTTGCTGCAAGCAGATGTGTCTGGGATTGAGAGGCCTGTTAGTTTCTTTTCTAAAAAGTTTAACGATTATCAGTTGAACTATTCGGTTATTGAAAAGGAAGCGCTAGCACTCATTTGGGCGCTACAACACTTCGAAGTGTATGTCGGGTCGGGGGTAGTACCTATTGTGGTCTACACCGACCATAACCCCCTCACTTTTTTGAGGTCCATGATGTGTCCAAACCAGAGGATAATGCGATGGTCTTTATTTTTACAATCATTCCATCTCGATGTGAGGCACATCCGGGGGACTGAAAACGTGATTGCTGATGCGCTCTCTCGTGCGCCCTGTTCCTAATGTTTACGTGACTGACCATTGTTTCGTATTGTCATGTTCTCTCTGTCCTGTCTGCTCCCTCCTGGTCTTGTTTTCTTTCCTCTTAAATGTTGCTTCCTGTGCGAAGGTTGCTGAGGTCTGGGGAGGAGGTTGGCTGGGGCAAATTGTAAGTGTGAACACGTAAACCCTCATCAATTTGGGACGCAGAGGCCTGTGTCAATTTGGGACGCAGAGGCCTGTGTCAATTTGGGACGCGGGAGGCTGGTATGTTGTTCCGGGGTCCTTGTTGGTCCCCGGTTTTATGGGGGGGAATGTGACGACCCTCCCACTCTGTCTGCCGTATTCTGTCTTTGTTCTTGTTTCCTTATTAGGATGCCGGTGGGCGGAGTTGAGAGGGTCGTCAGCTACATGGGAAACACCTGGGCCAGGTGTCTCCCAGGATAAATAGACCTCTTCAACATTCATGGAGGAGACTCTCTCCATGCAGACACCTGTTGTAGATTGTGGTGTGGTTCTTGGTGGCCTTTTGTTTGTGTGCTTTGGCACCTTTCAACACCCTGCATTATCACATTCATGCATGCAAAACACTCACTTACACTACGGACTACTGATTACACACACCATTGGATATTTTCCTTAGTTGCTTTAGTTAATAAATATATCTTTTGTTACTCCTTATCTCCACGTTGTCTCCCTTTGTTACGGGCTTTGAGCCGGTTCGTGACAATACTGTATCTGATACTGAACCACAGGACATACTGTATCTGATACTGAACCACAGGACATACTGTATCTGGTACTGAACCACAGAACATACTGTATCTGATACTGAACCACAGAACATACTGTATCTGATACTGAACCACAGAACATACTGTATCTGATACTGAACCACAGAACATACTGTATCTGAACCACAGAACATACTGTATCTGAACCACAGGACATACTGTATCTGAACCACAGGACATACTGTATCTGAACCACAGGACATACTGTATCTAAACCACAGGACATACTGTATCTGAACCACAGGACATACTGTATCTGATACTGAACCACAGAACATACTGTATCTAAACCACAGGACATACTGTATCTGATACTGAACCACAGAACATACTGTATCTAAACCACAGGACATACTGTATCTGATACTGAACCACAGAACATACTGTATCTGATACTGAACCACAGGACATACTGTATCTGATACTGAACCACAGAACATACTGTATCTGATACTGAACCACAGAACATACTGTATCTGATACTGAACCACGGGACATACTGTATCTGATACTGGACCACAGGACATACTGTATCTAAACCACAGGACATACTGCATCTGAACCACAGGACATACTGTATCTAAACCACAGGACATACTGTATCTAAACCACAGGACATACTGTATCTGAACCACAGAACATACTGTATCTGATACTGAACCACAGGACATACTGTATCTAAACCACAGAACATACTGTATCTGAACCACAGAACATACTGTATCTAAACCACAGAACATACTGTATCTGATACTGAACCACAGAACATACTGTATCTGAACCACAGAACATACTGTATCTAAACCACAGAACATACTGTATCTGGTACTGAACCACAGGACATACTGTATCTGAACCACAGAACATACTGTATCTGGTACTGAACCACAGAACATACTGTATCTGAACCACAGGAAATACACTCACACATATGAACATATGCGTCATAGTTCGGGTTGAATGGCGGGAACCCGTTGGCAAAGAGTTACTGGGATTTACCATTCAGAACCACTCCCCTTTTGATTTACCATTCAGAACCACTCCCCTTTTGATTTACCATTCAGAACCACTCCCCTTTTGATTTACCATTCAGAACCACTCCCCTTTTGATTTACCATTCAGAACCACTCCCCTTTTGATTTACCATTCAGAACCACTCCCCTTTTGATTTACCATTCAGAACCACTCCCCTTTTGATTTACCATTCAGAACCACTCCCCTTTTGATTTACCATTCAGAACCACTCCCTTTTGATTTACCATTCAGAACCACTCCCCTTTTGATTTACCATTCAGAACCACTCCCCTTTTGATTTACCATTCAGAACCACTCCCCTTTTGATTTACCATTCAGAACCACTCCCCTTTTGATTTACCATTCAGAACCACTCCCCTTTTGATTTACCATTCAGAACCACTCCCCTTTTGATTTACCATTCAGAACCACTCCCCTTTTGATTTACCATTCAGAACCACTCCCCTTTTGATTTACCATTCAGAACCACTCCCCTTTTGATTTACCATTCAGAACCACTCCCCTTTTGATTTACCATTCAGAACCACTCCCCTTTTGATTTACCATTCAGAACCACTCCCCTTTTGATTTACCATTCAGAACCACTCCCCTTTTGATTTACCATTCAGAACCACTCCCCTTTTCCATGGATAAATAACTGTGATAAACTGGTATATTTTATTCAATTATTGATATGGAATGGAACTGTTAAATGATATGTGATGTCTAAATATAGCTTTGCTATGGCCTATGCATGATACCAACGTTCAGGGTGGGGACAGACAGCCCATCTCAGTATCGAGGACAGACAGCCCATCTCAGTATGGAGGACAGACAGCCCATCTCAGTATCGAGGACAGACAGCCCATCTCAGTATGGAGGACAGACAGCCCATCTCAGTATGGAGGACAGACAGCCCATCTCAGTATGGAGGACAGACAGCCATCTCAGTATCGAGGACAGACAGCCCATCTCAGTATGGAGGACAGACAGCCATCTCAGTATCGAGGACAGACAGCCCATCTCAGTATGGAGGACAGACAGCCCATCTCAATATGGAGGACAGACAGCCCATCTCAGTATGGAGGACAGACAGCCATCTCAGTATGGAGGACAGACAGCCATCTCAGTATAGAGGACAGACAGCCATCCCAATATGGAGGACAGACAGTCCACCTCAATATGGAGGACAGACAGCCATCTCAATATGGAGACAGACAGCCCATCTCAGAATGGAGGACAGACAGCCATCTCAATATGGAGGACAGACAGCCATCTCAATATGGAGGACAGACAGCCCATCTCAGTATGGAGGACAGACTGCCCATCTCAATATGGAGGACAGACAGCCCATCTCAATGTGGAGGACAGATAGCCCATATCAGAATGGAGGACAGACAGCCATCTGTTTGGAGGACAGACACCCCATCTCAGTATGGAGGACAGACAGCCCATCTCAATATGGAGGACAGACAGCCCATCTCAATATGGAGGACAGACAGGCCATCTCAGAATGGAGGACAGACAGCCCATCTCAATATGGAGGACAGACAGCCCATCTCAGTATGGAGGACAGACAGCCCATCCCGATATGGAGGACAGACAGACCATCTCAATATGGAGGACAGACAGCCCATCTCAATATGGAGGACAGACAGCCCACCTCAGTATGGAGGACAGACAGCCTTCTCAATATGGAGGACAGACAGCCCATCTCAGTATGGAGGACAGACAGCCATCTCAATATGGAGGACAGACAGCCCATCTCAGTATGGAGGACAGACAGCCCATCTCAATATGGAGGACAGACAGCCATCTCAGAATGGAGGACAGACAGCCCATCTTAGAATGGAGGACAGACAGCCCACCTCAATATGGAGGACAGACAGCCCATCTCAATATGGAGGACAGACAGCCCATCTCAATATGGAGGACAGACATCCCATCTCAATATGGAGGACAGACAGCCAATCTCCATCTTTCTTTCATGGGTCACCTTGTTTTTTAGTTGTAAAGATATTTTTTTGTATTTCAGCTAAAGAGTTTTGAAACAGTCTTTCAGTTGAATATCGTTTCTTTAAATCAGCGCCCACGCGAGCAGTCTCTCAGTCTTTCTCTCTCTCCCTCAACTTCATTCAAATTGCATCTAAAATAGATCATCCTGTTCTAGATTGATAGATTCCCATTCCCTTTTCTGCATTTTGTTACTTTATAGCCTTATGCTAAAAGTTTAGAAGTTTAAAACCACCAAGACTCTTCCTAGAGCTGGCCGCCCGGCCGAACTTAGCAATCAGGGCAGAAGGGCCTTGGTCAGGGAGGTGATCAAGATCCCGATGGTCACTCTGACAGAGCTCCAGAGTTCCTCTGTGGAGATGGGAGAACCTTCCAGAAGGACAACCATCTCTGCAGCACTCCAACAATCAGGCCTTTATTATAGATTGGCCAGATGGAAGCCACTCCTCAGTAAAAGGCACATGACTGCCCTCTTGGTGATTATAAAAAAAACTAAAGGACTCTCAGATGAAACGAAGACTGAACTCTTTGGCCTGAATGCCAAGCGTCACATCTGGAGAAAACCTGGCATTATCACTATGGGGAAGCATGGTGGTGGCAGCATCATGCTGTGAGGATGTTTTTCAGCGGCAGGGACTGGGAGACTAGTCAGGATCGAGGGAAAGATAAACAGAGAAAAGTACAGAAAGATCCTTGATGAAAATCTCCTCTAGAGCACTCAGGACCTCAGACTGAGGCGATGCTTCACCTTAGACAGGACAACGACATGCACACGGCCAAGACAATGCAGGAGTGACTTCGGAACAAGTCTCTGAATGTCCTTGAGGTGCCCAGCCAGAGCCCTGACTTGAACCCGGTCAAACATCTCTGGATTGACCTGAAATGAGCTGTGCAGGGACGCTTCCCATCCAAACTGACAGAGCTTGTGAAGATTTACAGAACAAAATGGCAGAAACTCTTCAAATACAGCTGAGAAGAGATTTTAGCATCTCAAGAAGAGACAAGGCTGTAATCACTGCCAAAGGTGCTTCCACAAAGTACTGAGTAAAGTGTCTGAATGATTATGTAAATGTTCTTCTGTCTCTTGCCAAATATTCACGCACCTGTGATCTGCTTGCCTCTCATTAAAAAAACATTTCTTAGCTAATGGAGTCCTATGCAAAAAAAAACAAGACAAGAATAGTTTGCTGGACATTATTTTTTTGTCATTTCTTATACCAATACTGTTGGAAAAGGGACACAAGCAAATTTTTGATGAATGTTTAGTTTAGTTTAGTTTAGTTTATTTTTACAGGGACAGTGCACATTAATCAACGTTTCAGTAAAAGTGCCGGTTTTAGCCAGCCGGCTAATTTTCAACCGCAGTCCCTGGGCAGGTTATTAAAAACAATTACAATATAGACAATAGCACCATAGAACAAGCAAGACATAGCAACATAGGACAAGCAAGACATAGCATACAGACAGAGCAACATAGGACAAGCAAGACATAGCAGACAGAGCAACACAGAACAAAAAGCAGCAAGACAAAATTCATAAAAGCAACAAAGTGTTTCCACACCTCACAAGCTACAGACAACAGACAACATGGAAAGTGGCAACACACAGCTAGGGACCATGTTCACAAATCTGATTGACCTTTATCCATGTCTTCAAGCATTTTGTGAAAGTGTGATATGTGGTGCAGTTATGTGTGTCTGATGGCAGTGTATTCCAGACATGGGAAGCTCTCACAGAGAATGCAGATTTACTAAAGGTGCTTTTCCTTAGGGGAACTATACAGTCACCTCTCATGGCAGACCTTGTGGATCTGCTGCCATATGTCTGGGTTTTCTGTTTAACAAAACTATTGAGTGGAGGGGGAGCCAGGCCATTAAGGATCTTGAATACAAGACATGCGTCGGTGTATTGCACAAGATTTTCCCAACTCAAGAGCTCATGTTTTCTAAGGATGTGACAATGATGATGGCTATTGGGCTTCCTATCAAGCACTTTGAGAGCCTGTTTGTAGACAGACTGAATAGGTTTTAATGTTGTACAGCAAGCTTGGGCCCAACTAGTCAAGCAGTATGTTAAGTGGGGGAGTATCATAGATTTGAAGTACAGTTTTGCTACCTCTGTAGTCAAACAATTTCGTATAAATCGGAAATTAGCTAGATTGAATTTAGTTATTTGAATTACCTTTTCACATGCTTTTTAAAAGAGAGGTGGAATCAAGTATGATGCCAAGGTACTTAAAATCGGATACCACCTGGAGCTTCTCCCCTGACACATAGACATCTGGCTCAGTAGCATCTGTTGCCCTCTTTGTGAGGAACATGCAAACAGTTTTTTTTCACATTGAGATGCAAACACGAGTCACTGAGCCACTTTGTAAACTGGACCATTACAGTAGTGAGTTCTTGTGCAGCTTGTTGTTTGCTCTTTGCATGCACATATATCACTGTATCATCTGCATACATTTGAACTTCAGACCCAGTACAGACAGAAGGCAGATCATTAATGTACAGGCATGTTAAATAAGCAGTACACGTTATAATAAAGTAGTGCACGTTATAATAAAGTAGTGCATGTTATCATAAAGTAGTGCACGTTATCATAAAGTAGTGCATGTTATCATAAAGTAGTGCACGTTATCATAAAGTAGTGCACGTTATCATAAAGTAGTGCACGGTATCATAAAGTAGTGCACGTTATCATAAAGTAGAGCATGTTATAATAAAGTAGTGCACGTTATCATAAAGTTGAGCATGTTATAATAAAGTAGAGCACATTATCATAAAGTAGTGCACGTTATCATAAAGTAGTGCACGTTATCATAAAGTAGAGCATGTTATAATAAAGTAGTGCACGTTATCATAAAGTTGAGCATGTTATAATAAAGTAGAGCACATTATCATAAAGTAGTGCACGTTATCATAAAGTAGTGCACGTTATCATAAAGTAGTGCACGTTATCATAAAGTAGAGCATGTTATAATAAAGTAGTGCACGTTATCATAAAGTAGAGCATGTTATAATAAAGTAGAGCACATTATCATAAAGTAGTGCACGTTATCATAAAGTAGAGCATGTTATAATAAAGTAGTGCACGTTATCATAAAGTTGAGCATGTTATAATAAAGTAGAGCACATTATCATAAAGTAGTGCACGTTATCATAAAGTAGTGCACGTTATCATAAAGTAGAGCATGTTATAATAAAGTAGTGCACGTTATCATAAAGTAGAGCATGTTATAATAAAGTAGAGCACATTATCATAAAGTAGTGCACGTTATCATAAAGTAGTGCACGTTATCATAAAGTAGAGCATGTTATAATAAAGTAGTGCACGTTATCATAAAGTTGAGCATGTTATAATAAAGTAGAGCACATTATCATAAAGTAGTGCACGTTATCATAAAGTAGTGCACGTTATCATAAAGTAGTGCACGTTATCATAAAGTAGAGCATGTTATAATAAATTAGAGCATGTTATAATAAAGTAGTGCACGTTATCATAAAGTAGAGCACGTTATCATAAAGTAGAGCATGTTATAATAAAGTAGTGCATGTTATAATAAAGTAGAGCACGTTATCATAAAGTAGAGCACGTTATCATAAAGTAGAGCATGTTATAATAAAGTAGTGCATGTTATAATAAAGTATAGCACGTTATCATAAAGTAGTGCATGTTATCATAAAGTAGAGCACGTTATCAGAAAGTAGAGCATGTTATAATAAAGTAGAGCACGTTATCATAAAGTAGTGCATGTTATAATAAAGTAGTGCACGTTATCATAAAGTAGTGCATGTTATAATAAAGTAGTGCATGTTATCATAAAGTAGAGCATGTTATAATAAAGTAGAGCACGTTATCATAAATATAATAATAATAATAATAATAATATATGCCATTTAGCAGACGCTTTTATCCAAAGCGACTTACAGTCATGTGTGCATACATTCTACGTATGGGTGATCCCAGGAATCGAACCCACAACCCTGGCATTACAAGCGCCATGCTCTACCAACTGAGCTACAGAAGGACCACAAAAAGTAGTGCACGTTATAATAAAGTAGTGCATGTTATAATAAAGTAGTGCACGTTATCATAAAGTAGAGCATGTTATAATAAAGTAGAGCACGTTATCATAAAGTAGTGCACGTTATCATAAAGTAGAGCATGTTATAATAAAGTAGAGCACGTTATAAAAAAGTAATTAATAAAGTATTATATTATATAATAAAGTAGTGCATATTATAATAAAGTAGTGCACATTATAATAAAGTAGTGCACATTATAATAAAGTAGTCCGCATTATCGTAAGGTATCTAATTAAGTATATTATTATATTATAAAGTAGAACACATTATAATAAAGTAATTAATAAAGTATATTATTATATTATAAAGTAGAAGACATTATAATAAAGTAATTAATAAAGTATATTATTATATTGTAAAGTAGAACACATTATAATAAAGTAATTAATAAAGTATATTATTATATTATAAAGTAGAACACATTATAATAAAGTAATTAATAAAGTATATTATTATATTATAAAGTAGAACACATTATAATAAAGTAATTAATAAAGTATATTATATTATAAAGTAGAACACATTATAATAAAGTAATTAATAAAGTATATTATATTATAAAGTAGAATACATTATAATAAAGTAATTAATAAAGTATATTATATTATAAAGTTATTATTTTATTTTATTTTATTATAAAGTAGAACACATTATAATAAAGTAATTAATAAAGTATATCATTATATTATAAAGTAGAACACATTATAATAAAGTAAT
>NC_060184.1:2209988-2219988 GCF_021184085.1 Oncorhynchus gorbuscha
ACGGGAAACACACTCCAGGACAGAAACACAGGCAAACACAGACTCAGGAAGCGGGATTCGTGACAAATAAATAACACGTAGTGGAGAAATAATGACAATTTACCAATTAAACACTGGAGTGTTAGATGTGCAGAAGATCAATGTGCAAGTAGAGATACTGGGGTGCAAAAGAGAAAGAAAAAATAACATTTTGCAGATGAGGTAGTTGGGTGGGCTATTTATAGATGGGCTATGTACAGGTGCAATGATCTGTAAGCTGCTATGGCAGCTGATGCTTAAAGTTAGTGAGGGAGATATGAGTCTCCAGCTTAAGTAATTTTTGCAATTCTTTCCAGTCATTGGCAGCAGAGAACTGGAAGGAAAGGCAGCCAAAGGAGGTGTTGGCTCTGGGGGTGACCAGTGAAATATACCTGCTGCAGTGCTTGCTATGGGTGGGTGCTTCTTTGGTGACCGGTGAGCTGAGATAAGGCGGGGCTTTACCTAGCACAGACTTATAGATGACCTGGAGCCAGTGGGTTTGGCAACGAATATGAAGCGAGGGCCAGCCAATGAGAGCGTACAGGTCACAGTGGTGGGAATAATATGGGGCTTTGGCACTATGATAGACTGCATCCAATTTGCTGAGTAGAGTGTTGGAGGCTATTTTGTAAATGACATCGCCCAAGTCACGGATCAGTGGGATAATCAGTTTTACGAGTGTATGTTTGGCAGCATGGGTGATGGATGCTTTGTTGCGAAATAGGAAGCCAATTCTAGATTTAACTTTGGATTGGAGATGTTTAATGTGAGTCTGGAAGGAGAATTTACTGTCTAATCAGACACCTAGGTATTTGTAGTTGTCCACATATTCTAAGTCCTGACACCACAAGAAAGTACCTGGGCTGACTCTGAGCTTTGAAATGGTGCTCTGTGGGGTCTGTTTGTGTTTGTGAAAAAAGCCCCAGAACCAGCTTGCTTAGGGGACTCTTCTCCAGGTTCATCTCTCTGTAGGTGATGGCTTTGTTATGGAAGGTTTGGGAATCGCTTCCTTTCAGGTGGTTGTAGAATTTAATGGTTACTCTCTCTCTCTCTGTCGGATCAGAGTGGAGCTGTAGGGATGCTTGTCTTGAAACCTTGTCTTTCAACCAACAGCACTGCAGCCAACAGAAGCTGATCACAAATTTGTGTTTGTGTCCCAATAATAACATGTTAATTGAGTTCGGGCCGCTGTGTAAACTACCACTGGCATTTTACAGATGAAGGCTGCGTAATTGTCCGTAATTGTTTGGCCCAGCGTCTGGGAGCGGGCCGGTCTGATGCAGCGCCAGAGAGAGAGACAGTCCAAAACATAACTGTTAATATTCACCTCTCTCTAATACAGGATACGTGTCTAATGTCTGACTCTACTCTGCTAATCATGGCATGTTAAGTCATGCCTCTGGCAGGAGACGAACATGCAGATGCTGATGAACACACACACACACGCACGCACGCACGCACGCACGCACGCACGCACGCACGCACACACGCACACACACACACACACACACACACACACACACACACACACACAGACAGACAGACAGACAGACAGACAGACAGACAGACAGACAGACAGACAGACAGACAGACAGACAGACAGACAGACAGACAGACAGACAGACAGACAGACAGACAGACAGACAGACAGACAGACAGACAGACAGACAGACAGACAGACAGACAGACAGACAGACAGACAGACAGACAGACAGACAGACAGACAGACAGACAGACAGAGTTACTAACACACACAGTTCCTTACGCACACACACACACAGTTACTAACACACACACACAGTTCCCAAACTCTTAGTTCAGATTAGATCAGTATCATTATGTCTACTTGTACATTTCCAGAAATAGGGTTTAAAACCCCCTAAAGTCAATGTCTGAGCCCCCCAGTTTAACTAGAGCAATCTGGTTTATTTGTGTCTCAATCCATCACATCAACCAATGTCTTCCACACCTGTGGTGAAAGGCAGCCTTGAGACCACAGCATCTGTCCGAATGGTCCGAGTGATTAGAGAGCTGCGAGTCTCACGGACACAGTGCTGTTCTCCATTTCGCTGTACGACCCCCACAAGAGTCTATATCAGATGTCAAGGTAAGACGCAGACCGTGTAGAAGTAACACTGTTTATTACAGCAACAGGTGCAGAGGTACAGGATGGCAGGAAGGCTCAGGGTCAGGCAGAGGTACAGGAGGGCAGGAAGGCTCAGGGTCAGGCAGAGGTACAGGATGGCAGGAAGGCTCAGGGTCAGGCAGAGGTACTGGATGGCAGGAAGGCTCAGGGTCAGGCAGAGGTACAGGCTCAGGGTCAGGAAGAGGTACAGGCTCAGGGTCAGGCAGAGGTACAGGCTCAAGGTCAGGCAGAGGTACAGGCTCAGGGTCAAGCTGAGGTACAGGCTCAGGGTCAGGCAGAGGTACAGGCTCAAGGTCAGGCAGAGGTACAGGCTCAGGGTCAGGCTGAGGTACAGGCTCAGGGTCAGGCTGAGGTACAGGCTCAGGGTCAGGCAGAGGTACAGGATTGCAGGAAGGCTCAGGGTCAGGCATAGGTACAGGATGGCAGGAAGGCTCAGGGTCAGGCAGAGGTACAGGATGGCAGGAAGGCTCAGGGTCAGGCAGAGGTACAGGATGGCAGGAAGGCTCAGGGTCAGGCTGAGGTACAGGCTCAGGGTCAGGCAGAGGTACAGGATGGCAGGAAGGCTCAGGGTCAGGCAGAGGTACAGGCTCAGGGTCAGGCAGAGGTACAGGCTCAGGGTCAGGCAGAGGTTTAGGATGGCCATATTACTACCATAATACCACAATATTACTACCATATTACTACCACATTACTACCATATTACTATCATATTACTACCATATTACTACCACATTACTACCATATTACTACCATATTACTACCACATTACTACCGTATTACTACCACATTACTACCATATTACCACCATATTACTACCATATTACTAAAACATTACTACCGTATTACTACCATATTACTACCATAGTACCACAATATTACTACCATATTACCACCATATTACCACCATATTACCACCATATTACCACCATATTACTACCATATTACTACCATAATACCACAATATTACTACCATATTACTACCACATTACTACCATATTACCACCATATTACTACCATAATACCACAATATTACTACCATATGACTACCACATTACTACCATATTACTACCATATTACTACCATATTACTACCATAATACCACAATATTACTACCATATTACTACCACATCACTACCATATTACTACCATAATACCACAATATTACTACCATATTACTACCATATTACTACCATATTACCACCATATTACTACCATATTACTACCATATTACTACCACATTACTACCATACTACTACCACATTACTACCATATTACCACCATATTACTACCATAATAACACCATATTACCACAATATTACTACCATATTACCATCATATTACTACCATAATAACACCATAATACCACCATATTACTACCATATTACTACCATAATACCACAATAGTACTACCATACTACTACCACATTACTACCATATTACCACCATATTACTACCATAATAACACCATAATACCACAATATTACTACCACATTACTACCGTATTACTACCATATTACTAACATAATACCACAATATTACCACCATATTACTACCATATTACCATCATATTACTACCATATTACTACCACATTACTACCGTATTACCACCATAATACCACAATATTACTACCATATTACTACCATATTACTACCATAATACCACAATAGTACTACCATATTACTACCACATTACTACCATATTACTACCATAATACCACAATATTACTACCATATTACTACCATATTACTACCATAATACCACAATATTGCTACCATATTACTACCATATTACTACCATAATACCACAATATTACTACCATATTACTACCACATCACTACCATATTACTACCATAATACCACAATATTACTACCATATTACTACCATATTACCACCATATTACTACCATATTACTACCATAGTACTACCACATTACTACCATACTACTACCACATTACTACCATATTACCACCATATTACTACCATAATAACACCATATTACCACAATATTACTACCATATTACTACCACATTACTACCATATTACTACCATAATACTACAATATTACTACCATACTACTACCACATTACTACCATATTACCACCATATTACTACCATAATAACACCATATTACCACAATATTACTACCATATTACTACCACATTACTACCATATTACTACCATAATACTACCATATTACTACCACATTACTACCATATTACTTCCATAATACTACAATATTGCTACCATAATACTACCATATTACCACCATATTACCACCATATTACCAACATATTACCACTATATTACTACCATATTACCACCATATTACCACTATATTACTACCATATTACCACCATATTACCACCATATTACCCCTATATTACTACCATATAACTACCATATTACTACCATATTACCAACATATTACCAACATATTACCAACATATTACTACCATATTACTACCATATTACCAACATATTACCACTATATTACTACCATATTACTACCACATTACTACCGTATTACTACAATATTACTACCATATTACTACTACATTACTACCGTATTACTACAATATTACTACCATATTACTACCATATTACCACCATATTACTACCATATTACCACCATATTACTATCATATTACCACCATATTACCACCATATTACTACCATATTACCACTATATTACCACCATATTACCACTATATTACCACCATATTACCACTATATTACCACCATATTACCACCATATTACCACTATATTACCACCATATTACCACCATATTACCACTATATTACTACCATATTACCACAATATTACTACCATATTACTACCATATTACTACCATATAACTACCATATTACCACTATATAACTACCATATTACTACCATATTACCACCATATTACTACCATATTACTACCATGCCAATACCATACTACTACCATGCCAATACCATTCTACTACCATGCTACTACCATACTACTACCATACCAATACCATACTACTACCATGCCAATACCATACTACTACCATGCCAATACCATACTACTACCATACCAATACCATACTACTACCATGCCAATACCATACTACTACCATACTACTACCATACTACTACCATACTACTACCATACTACTACCATACCAATACCATTCTACTACCATGCTACTACCATGCCAATACCATACTACTACCATGCCAATACCATACTACTACCATGCCAATACCATACTACTACCATGCCAATACCATACTACTACCATACTACTACCATACCAATACCATTCTACTACCATGCTACTACCATACTACTACCATGCCAATACCATACTACTACCATGCCAATACCATACTACTACCATACTACTACCATACCAATACCATTCTACTACCATGCTACTACCATACTACTACCATGCCAATACCATACTACTACCATACTACTACCATGCCAATACCATTCTACTACCATGCTACTACCATACTACTACCATGCTACTACCATGCCAATACCATACTACTACCATACTACTACCATGCCAATACCATACTACTACCATACTACTACCATGCCAATACCATACTACTACCATGCCAATACCATTCTACTACCATGCCAATACCATACTACTACCATACTACGACCATACTACTACCATGCTACTACCATACTACTACCATGCCAATACCATTCTACTACCATGCCAATACCATACTACTACCATACTACTACCATACTACTACCATGCCAATACCATACTACTACCATGCCAATACCATGCTACTACCATTCCAATACCATACTACTACCATGCTACTACCATGCCAATACCATACTACTACCATACTACTACCATGCTACTACCATGCCAATACCATGCTACTACCATGCCAATACCATGCTACTACCATACTACTACCATGCTACTACCATACTACTACCATGCTACTACCATACTACTACCATGCTACTACCATACTACTACCATACTACTACCATACTACTACCATGCTACTACCATGCCAATACCATACTACTACCATGCCAATACCATACTACTACCATGCCAATACCATACTACTACCATTCTACTACCATACTACTACCATGCCAATACCATACTACTACCATGCCAATACCATACTACTACCATGCCAATACCATACTACTACCATGCCAATACCATACTACTACCATACTACTACCATTCCAATACCATACTACTACCATGCTACTACCATGCCAATACCATGCTACTACCATACCAATACCATGCTACTACCATACCAATACCATGCTACTACCATGCCAATACCATGCTACTACCATACCAATACCATACTACTACCATGCCAATACCATACTACTACCATGCCAATACCATACTACTACCATACCAATACCATACTACTACCATGCCAATACCATACTACTACCATACTACTACCATACCAATACCATACTACTACCATACTACTACCATACCAATACCATACTACTACCATGCCAATACCATACTACTACCATACTACTACCATACCAATACCATACTACTACCATACTACTACCATGCCAATACCATACTACTACCATACTACTACCCTACTACTACCATACCAATACCATACTACTACCATACCAATACCATACTACTACCATGCCAATACCATACTACTACCATACCAATACCATTCTACTACCATACTACTACCATACCAATACCATTCTACTACCATACTACTACCATGCCAATACCATGCTACTACCATGCCAATACCATACTACTACCATACCAATACCATACTACTACCATGCCAATACCATACTACTACCATACTACTACCATTCCAATACCATTCTACTACCATACTACTACCATACCAATACCATACTACTACCATACTACTACCATACTACTACCATGCCAATACCATTCTACTACCATACCAATACCATACTACTACCATACCAATACCATTCTACTACCATACCAATACCATACTACTACCATACTACTACCATACTACCACCATGCCAATACCATTCTACTACCATGCCAATACCATACTACTACCATACCAATACCATTCTACTACCATACTACTACCATGCCAATACCATGCTACTACCATGCCAATACCATACTACTACCATACCAATACCATACTACTACCATGCCAATACCATACTACTACCATACTACTACCATACCAATACCATACTACTACCATGCCAATACCACACTACTACCATACTACTACCATGCCAATACCACACTACTACCATACTACTACCATGCCAATACCATTCTACTACCATACTACTACCATACCAATACCATTCTACTACCATACTACTACCATACCAATACCATTCTACTACCATACTACTACCATACCAATACCATACTACTACCATGCTAATACCACACTACTACCATACCAATACCACACTACTACCATACTACTACCATGCCAATACCACACTACTACCATACTACTACCATGCCAATACCATTCTACTACCATACTACTACCATACCAATACCATTCTACTACCATACTACTACCATACCAATACCATTCTACTACCATACTACTACCATACCAATACCATACTACTACCATGCTAATACCACACTACTACCATACCAATACCACACTACTACCATACTACTACCATGCTAATACCATTCTACTACCATACTACTACCATATCAATACCATTCTACTACCATACTACTACCATACCAATACCATACTACTACCATGCTAATACCACACTACTACCATACCAATACCACACTACTACCATACTACTACCATGCCAATACCACACTACTACCATACTACTACCATGCCAATACCATTCTACTACCATACTACTACCATACCAATACCATTCTACTACCATACTACTACCATACCAATACCATTCTACTACCATACTACTACCATACCAATACCATACTACTACCATACCAATACCACACTACTACCATACTACTACCATGCCAATACCATTCTAATACCATACTACTACCATACCAATACCATTCTACTACCATACTACTACCATACCAATACCATTCTACTACCATACTACTACCATACCAATACCATACTACTACCATGCCAATACCACACTACTACCATACTACTACCATACCAATACCATTCTACTACCATACTACTACCATGCCAATACCATACTACTACCATACTACTACCATACCAATACCATTCTACTACCATACTACTACCATGCCAATACCATACTACTACCATACTACTACCATGCCAATACCATTCTACTACCATACTACTACCATGCCAATACCATACTACTACCATGCCAATACCATACTACTACCATGCTACTACCATACTACTACCATTCTACTACCATACTACTACCATTCTACTACCATTCTACTACCATACTACTACCATTCTACTACCATTCTACTACCATTCTACTACCATTCTACTACCATACTACTACCATTCTACTACCATTCTATTACCATACTACTACCATTCTACTACCATACTACTACCATTCTACTACCATTCTACTACCATATTACTACCATTCTACTACCATTCTCCTACCATACTACTACCATTCTACTACCATTCCACTACCATACTACTACAATTCTACTACCATTCTACTACCATTCTACTACCATTCTACTACCATACTACTACCATTCTACTACCATTCTACTACCATACTACTACCATTCTACTACCATAATACTACCATTCTACTACCATTCTACTACCATTCTACTACCATTCTACTACCATACTACTACCATTCTACTACCATTCTACTACCATTCTACTACCATACTAATACCATAATACTACCATTCTACTACCATTCTATTACCATTCTACTACCATTCTACTACCATTCTACTACCATACCATGTGTGCCACATATTACATCTAACAATAGTGTTTTTGTCTGATATTTCTGGTGTTTGTGTTCTGCCAATGGCACATAGTAAACACACTGTAAACACACATAGTAAACACACACAGTAAACACACACAGACAGACACACAGACACACAGACACACACATACACACACACACACAGGAACAGACACACATAGACACACAGACACACACACACACAGGAACAGACACACATATACACACACATACAGGAACAGTCACACATACACACACACACACACACACACACACACACACACACACACACACACACACACAGGAACAGGCACACACACACACAGGAACAGGCACACATACACACACACACACACACAGGAACAGTCACACATACACACACAGGAACAGACACACAGACACTCACGCACACACACACACACTCGTACATACAGGTTTGAATGCCTACTCCCTGCTGGTGCTGTTTCATGGATCACAGCTCCTGAGGCTCTTGTTTTAGGCAGCATATTTATCTAACTCTCCGCCAAGAAAAATGTTGAATTGAACTAAAATGGTCTAAGACAAGAAAAATGGTCTCTGTGCTAATTCAGACTGTTGGATTGTTGATATTTTATATTTAGGGTATTTTACTGTTCACTCATTTATATATTTAGCAGTACTGTTACTTAGGTACCAGAGATTTAACAAATACGTTTGGTTGTAGAGTATTGTAAATATAATTATATGAACATTAAATTGACATTTGTATGAAGTATATATTTGCTGAGCAACACATTGAATGAGTGTTGAGGAAAGGGTTAATGTACAGGCTACTGACACCCCACACTAGTATTAATGCAGTGTCTGTATATCTGATCTAGTATGAAGTGTCTGTATAT
>NC_060184.1:2224988-2232488 GCF_021184085.1 Oncorhynchus gorbuscha
GTGTTACTCTACTGTGTTACTGTGTTACTCTACTGTGTTACTGTGTTACTCTACTGTGTTATTCTACTGTGTTACTCTACTGTGTTACTCTACTGTGTTACTCTACTGTGTTACTGTGTTACTCTACTGTGTTACTGTGTTACTCTACTGTGTTACTCTACTGTGTTATTCTACTGTGTTACTGTGTTATTCTACTGTGTTACTCTACTGTGTTATTCTACTGTGTTACTCTACTGTGTTACTCTACTGTGTTACTGTGGTACTCTACTGTGTTACTCTACTGTGTTACTCTACTGTGTTACTCTACTGTGTTACTGTGTTACTGTGTTACTCTACTGTGTTACTCTACTGTGTTATTCTACTGTGTTATTATACTGTGTTACTCTACTGTGTTATTCTACTGTGTTACTCTACTATGTTACTCTACTGTGTTACTGTGTTACACATACTGTGTTACTCTACTGTGTTACTCTACTGTGTTACTCTACTGTGTTACTCTACTGTGTTACTGTGTTACTCTACTGTGTTATTCTACTGTATTACTCTACTGTGTTACTCGACTGTGTTACTGTGTTACTCTACCATGTTACACTACTGTGTTACTGTGTTACTCTACTGTGTTTTTCTACTGTGTTACTCTACTATGTTACTCTACTATTTTACTCTACTGTGTTACTCTACTGTGTTACTGTGTTACTGTGTTACTGTGTTACTCTACTGTGTTACTCTACTATGTTACTCTACTATGTTACTGTGTTACTCTACTGTGGTACTCTACTATGTTACTCTACTATGTTACTGTGTTACTCTACTGTGTTACTCTACTATGTTACTCTACTGTGTTACTGTGTTACTGTGTTACTCTACTGTGTTACTCTACTGTGTTATTCTACTGTGTTATTCTACAGTGTTACTCTACTGTGTTACTCTACTGTGTTACTGTGTTACTCTACTGTGTTACTCTACTGTGTTACTCTACTGTGTTACTGCGTTACTCTACTGTGGTATTCTACTGTGTTACTCTACTGTGTTACTCTACTGTGTTACTATGTTACTCTACTGTGTTACTCTACTGTGTTATTCTACTGTGTTATTATACTGTGTTACTCTACTGTGTTACTGTGTTACTCTACTATGTTACTCTACTGTGTTACTCTACTGTGTTACTATACTGTGTTATTCTACTGTGTTACTCTACTGTGTTACTCTACTGTGTTACTCTACTGTGTTATTCTACTGTGTTACTCTACTGTGTTACTCTACTGTGTTATTCTACTGTGTTACTCTACTGTGTTACACTACTGTGTTACTCTACTGTGTTACTCTACTATGTTACTCTACTGTGTTACACTACCTTGTGACTTTTTTGTCAGTTGGGTTATGGTCAAGGTCATGGGTTAGCGTCTGGGTTTGGGTTAGTGTCAATGTTAGGGGATGTGGATTGGGAGTTTGGTGAGGGGGATCAGCTAAAGTCAAGGAATATTTTGCAACAACATAAATTCTCATTTAGTGACGTGTGGTATGTAAATATGATCTGTCTAAAAGCCTGACTGTGAGATAATGAACTCCATGATGTTGTTAGACTGAGACGACATGTTAAACCTCGACAACCTATAGAACCAAAAAAAACTCACGGAAAGACATTCACAAACAATGTAAACAATGTAGTCAAAACAGAAAGGAAATAAGGAGAAGCAAGATGAGGAGAGAACATGGGAATACTGTGTGTTTGGTGCTCACAGAACCATTGTGTTTTAACAGTATTTGAACTGTTAAAACTGTGTTATAGCTGTTTCAATTGTGTTTTCACTGTGTGTTAACTGTGTGTGTTAACTGTGTGTTAACTGTGTTTAACTGTGTGTTTTAACTGTGTGTTAACTGTGTTTTAACTGTGTTTTAACTGTGTGTTAACTGTGTGTTAACTGTGTTTTAACTGTGTGTTTTAACTGTGTGTTTTAACTGTTTGTTTTAACTGTGTGTTAACTGTGCGTGTTAACTGTGTGTTTTAACTGTGTTTTAACTGTGTGTTAACTGTGTTTTAATTGTGTGTTAACTGTGTGTTTTAACTGTGTGTTAACTGTGTGTTAACTGTGTATTAACTGTGTTTTAACTGTGTGTTTTAACTGTGTGTTTTAACTGTGTGTTAACTGTGTGTTAACTGTGTGTTAACTGTGTGTTAACTGTGTAATCTAACTGTGTCAGAGATGGCAGAGAGGGGATGGCAGAGAGGGGATGGCAGAGAGGGGATGGCAGAGAGGGGATGGCAGAGAGGGCAGGGCAGAGAGGGGATGGCAGAGAGAGGGAGGGCAGAGAGGGGAGGGCAGAGAGGGGAGGGCAGAGAGGGGAGGGCAGAGAGGGGATGGCAGAGAGGGGATGGCAGAGAGGGGATGGCAGAGAGGGGATGGCAGAGAGGGGATGGCAGAGAGGGGATGGCAGAGAGGGGATGGCAGAGAGGGGATGGCAGAGAGGGGAGGGCAGAGAGGGGAGGGCAGAGAGGGGATGGCAGAGAGGGGATGGCAGAGAGGGGAGGGCAGAGAGGGGATGGCAGAGAGGGGAGGGCAGAGAGGGGATGGCAGAGAGGGGAGGGCAGAGAGGGGAGGGCAGAGAGGGGATGGCAGAGAGGGGAGGGCAGAGAGGGGATGGCAGAGAGGGGATGGCAGAGAGGGGAGGGCAGAGAGGGGAGGGCAGAGAGGGGAGGGCAGAGAGGGGCTTAGCTGTGCGTGTGTGTGTGTGTGTGTGTGTGTGTGTGTGTGTGTGTGTGTGTGTGTGTGTGTGTGTGTGTGTGTGTGTGTGTGTGTGTGTGTGTGTGTGTGTGTGTGTGTGTGTGTGTGTGTGTGTGTGTGTGTGTGTGTGTGTGTGTGTGTGTGTGTGTGTGTGGATTAATGATCCATCAATGTAGGTAGACATTGGAAGGTAGACATTGCTATTACCCTGTATAGATATCTACACGTTTCAGTAACTATCACCCTGTATAGATATCTACAACATGAATCAGTAACTATTACCCTGTATAGATATCTACACGTATCAGTAACTATTACCCTGTATAGATATCTACATGTATCAGTAACTATTACCCTGTATAGATATCTACAGGTATCAGTAACTATTACCCTGTATAGATATCTACAGGTATCAGTAACTATTACCCTGTATAGATATCTACATGTATCAGTAACTATTACCCTGTATAGATATCTACATGTATCAGTAACTATTACCCTGTATAGATATCTACAGGTATCAGTAACTATTACCCTGTATAGATATCTACAGGTATCAGTAACTATCACCCTGTATAGATATCTACATGTATCAGTAACTATTACCCTGTATAGATATCTACAGGTATCAGTAACTATTACCCTGTATAGATATCTACAGGTATCAGTAACTATCACCCTGTATAGATATCTACACGTTTCAGTAACTATCACCCTGTATAGATATCTACAACATGTATCAGTAACTATTACCCTGTATAGATATCTACACGTTTCAGTAACTATTACCCTGTATAGATATCTACAGGTATCAGTAACTATTACCCTGTATAGATATCTACAACATACGGTGGTATCTATTACCCTGGAATGAGATGTTCGACGAGCACGTGTCCACATACTTTTGACAATATAGTGTATGTTGTTCTATGGCTTTCTTACTGTCTTAGCTTCCACAAGGACTTACCCACGCACCACTACTGATCAGAAGGTCTCAAATCAAATGAAATGTCAAATCAAATGTCACATGGTTAGCAGATGTTAACGGTCACATGGTTAGCAGATGTTAATGGTCACATGGTTAGCAGATGTTAATGGTCACATGGTTAGCAGATGTTAATGGTCACATGGTTAGCAGATGTTAATGGTCACATGGTTAGCAGATGTTAACGGTCACATGGTTTAGATGGTCACATGGTTAGCAGATGTTAATGGTCACATGGTTAGCAGATGTTAACGGTCACATGGTTAGCAGATGTTAATGGTCACATGGTTAGCAGATGTTAATGGTCACATGGTTAGCAGATGTTAATGGTCACATGGTTAGCAGATGTTAATGGTCACATGGTTAGCAGATGTTAATGGTCACATGGTTAGCAGATGTTAATGGTCACATGGTTAGCAGATGTTAATGGTCACATGGTTAGCAGATGTTAATGGTCACATGGTTAGCAGATGTTAATGGTCACATGGTTAGCAGATGTTAATGGTCACATGGTTAGCAGATGTTAGATGGTCACATGGTTAGCAGATGTTAATGGTCACATGTTAGATGTTAATGGTCACATGGTTAGCAGATGTGGTCACATGGTTAGCAGATGTTAATGGTCACATGGTTAGCAAATGTTAATGGTCACATGGTTAGCAGATGTTAACGGTCACATGGTTAGCAGATGTTAATGGTCACAGATGTTAATGGTCACATGGTTAGCAGATGTTAATGGTCACATGGTTAGCAGATGTTAATGGTCACATGGTTAGCAGATGTTAATGGTCACATGGTTAGCAGATGTTAATGGTCACATGGTTAGCAGATGTTAATGGTCACATGGTTAGCAGATGTTAATGGTCACATGGTTAGCAGATGTTAATGGTCACATGGTTAGCAGATGTTATTGGTCACATACACATGGTTAGCAGATGTTAATTGTCACATGGTTAGTAGATGTTATTGGTCACATGGTTAGCAGATGTTATTGGTCACATGGTTAGCAGATGTTAATTGTCACATGGTTAGCAGATGTTATTGGTCACATGGTTAGCAGATGTTATTGGTCACATGGATAGCAGATGTTATTGGTCATATGGTTAGCAGATTTTACACATTCTATATACACCCGTACATACCCACATTCTATATACACCCGTACATACCAACATTCTGTATACATCCGTACATACCCACATTCTGTATACACCCGTACATACCCACATTCTGTATACACCCGTACATACCCACATTCTATATACACCCGTACATACCCACATACTATATACACCCGTACATACCTACATTCTATATACACCCGTACATACCCACATACTATATACACCCGTACATACCTACATACTATATACACCCGTACATACCCACATTCTATATACACCCGTACATACCCACATACTGTATACACCCGTACATACCCACATACTATATACACCCGTACATACCCACATACTATATACACCCGTACATACCTACATACTATATACACCCGTACATACCTACATACTATATACACCCGTACATACCCACATTCTATATACACCCGTACATACCCACATTCTGTATACACCCGTACATACCCACATACTGTATACACCCGTACATACCCACATACTATATACACCCGTACATACCCACATACTATATACACCCGTACATACCTACATACTATATGCACCCGTACATACCTACATACTATATACACCCGTACATACCCACATTCTATATACACCCGTACATAACCACATTCTGTATACACCCGTACATACCCACATACTATATACACCCGTACATCCCCACATACTATATACACCCGTACATACCCACATACTATATACACCTGTACATACCCACATACTATATACACCCGTACATACCCACATACTATATACACCCGTACATACCCACATACTATATACACCCGTACATACCTACATACTATATACACCCGTACATACCTACATAATATATACACCCGTACATACCTAAATACTAAATACATCCGTACATACCCACATACTATATACACCCGTACATACCCACATACTATATACACCCGTACATACCTACATACTATATACACCCGTACATACCCACATACTATATACACCCGTACATACCCACATACTATATACACCCGTACATATTCACATACTATATACACCCGTACATACCTACATACTATAAACACCCGTACATACCCACATACCCACATACCGTATACACCTGTACATACCTACATACCGTATACACCCGTACATACCTACATACTATATACACCCGTACATACCCACATACTATATACACCCGTACATACCCACATACTATATACACCTCTACATACCTACATACTATATACATACATACCTACATACCGTACATACCCACATACTATATACACCTCTACATACCTACATACTATATACACCCGTACATACCTACATACCGTATCCACCCGTACATACCCACATACTATATACACCTCTACATACCTACATACTATATACACCCGTACATACCTACATACCGTATCCACCCGTACATACCTACATACCTTTTATGTCCTCTGTCTGTCTTGTTTTTACTTCTTTCTTTCTTTTCTTTCTTTTTATTTATTTTTGTTATATTTGGTTTCAGGTTCTTCTGTGTTCCAGTTCCTAGTTTTTGGGGATTTAATATTTCCTACTTTTATCTATTTATAAAAACTGCACATTAAAAATAGAAAACAAATTATTTTACAACATTCCCTAGCATGAATATTATAGTGTATTTATAATTGATTTAATCGTTGTGTTTTATTATTTCCATGTATTTGTTTTATTACAATCCTACCGTTAATAGTACTTCCAAATGATTTAGATGGAGTGGTCTTGGTTTCTTGGGAACAGTTTGTTTATGAATCTTTAGCTTGTCAATGATGAAGTTTGTCGACTGCGAGAGCTACACGTCTCACTTATATTCTATTGTCTTCGAAGATTAGATTCTCCCTGTCTGTGGCCGATGTTGTTTATGTGAGATCACAAGCTATGCTTTTGAGGAACAAGTTTTGATTTATTTTATTAAACGTACGAGTTTGTCAACTTATTCATTGTGTTTTGTTTGGAGCTCTCCTGTCAACATTGAGAAACGACAGGCATATTATTCCCTAGAGAACAGTGGGGGCTCTTCAGAGGAGAATAAGGAGGACCATCCTCCTCAGTGAATTCCAGAAAAATAAAATCGTGAAATATTTAAAAAGTGATCATTTTTTGATAAAACTATACTAAATATATATTCAGATGGTCTGAGAGTTCTTCAGGTTCCTTGTGGCAAACTCCAAGAGGGCTGTCGTGTGCCTTTTACTGAGGAGTTGCTTCCGTCTGGCCGCTCTTCCATAAATGCCTATTTGGTGGAGTGCTGTAGAGATGGTTGTCAATCTGGTAGGTTCTCCCATCTCCACAAAGGCAATCTAGGGCTCTGTCAGAGTGACCGTCAGGTTCTTGGTCACCTCCCTGACCAAGGCCGAGGTCGAGTCTCATAGGGTCCATGTAGTAAATAATAAATAAATAAATAATAAATAAGGTATTTTTAGGTATTTCTTTTACACATTTCTACAAACCTGTTTTTTTGTCTAAATGTGGTATTGTGTGTAGATTGATGAGGAAAACATGGTTTGAATCCATTTTTGAATATGGCTGTAGAGTAACGAAATGTGGAAAACGTGAAAGGGTCTGAATGCACGGTCCTCCTCTCATTCAGCAGCCAATGGTTCTGTTGCTTGGTGTGTTAACA
>NC_060184.1:2239988-2247488 GCF_021184085.1 Oncorhynchus gorbuscha
CCCCTCCCCTTACTCTACCCTTCCTTCTCCTCTCCTCCTCCCCTCCCCTTCCTCTACCCTTCCTTCTCCTCTCCTCCTCCCCTCCCCTTCCTCTACCCTTCCTTCTCCTCTCCTCCTCCCCTCCCCTTCCTCTACCCTTCCTTCTCCTCTCCTCCTCCCCTCCTCTTCCTCTCCCTTTCTCCTCTACCCTCCTCCTCCTCTCCTCCTCCCCTCCCCTTCCTCTACCCTTCCTTCTCCTCCCCCCTTCCTCTACCCTTCCTTCTCCTCTCCTCCTCCCCTCCTCTTCCTCTCCCTTTCTCCTCTACCCTCCTCCTCCTCTCCTCCTCCCCTCCCCTTACTCTACCCTTCCTTCTCCTCTCCTCCTCCCCTCCCCTTCCTCTACCCTTCCTTCTCCTCTCCTCCTCCCCTCCCCTTCCTCTACCCTTCCTTCTCCTCTCCTCCTCCCCTCCCCTTCCTCTACCCTTCCTTCTCCTCTCCTCCTCCCCTCCCCTTACTCTACCCTTCCTTCTCCTCTCCTCCTCCCCTCCCCTTCCTCTACCCTTCCTTCTCCTCTCCTCCTCTCATCCAGAAGGCTTCACTAATCAAAGCTCACTCAGTTTCCCTTTCAGCCCCACCCAGTATCGAGAAGGTGGAACTCTTCTTTTTTCCGTCTTTCCATCAGCAACTATCGTCTGCTGTCACTGTAGATGTTGTTGTCGATGTTGTTGTGTTGTGTCTCTGTCTGTATTCAGGCCTGGGGAAATAGGACGTCTCGTATCAACGTCTCGTATCAACGCCTCCCTCCAATAACACACTTCATATTAACGCCTCATTGTGCTACTGATTCAACTAGAGCAGTTAGAAGAGGATGAATCCATAATTAATATTTTATGACAGAGATATTCAAAATACTCCCCTTTTCCTCTCTTCATGTGTGTGAGAGAGATGCTCCAATTTAATGACGGGCTCCTCGCTCTGCTCTTCTGACTACTGTTGTTTTCTCGTATCGGAGGGGAAAACTAAACTGGGACAGAACGACAGAATGAAAGAAAATACAGCTCTGTCTCATCTCGGGAGAGTTGCTTTCTAAAAGAGTAGTTTGTGGTTTTTCGCTGACAAATGTTTTTTACACACGCTTCTCTCAAACTGTGTTTCCTTCGTTTTTTATTTGATTTATAGCCACGGTTCAATTCCAGGATAGCAGAATTAAATTATATTTATAAAGTATTGAATTACTAGGTCTATACTCTAACTTATAATATAAAGTAATGAATTACTAGGTCTATACTCTTAACTATTATAGTTATATTACATTATTATTATATTACTATACCAGAACATATACTGTATTATAAATGGAGAAAAGTTACTTGAAATGCCTCTGTTCCATTGGGAAACAACGGATATAAACTGAGTGGACAAAACATTAGGAACGCCTGCTCTTTCCTAGACACAGCCTGACCAGGTGAATCCAGGTGAAAGATATATTCCCTTATTGATGTCACTTGTTAAATCCACTTCAATCAGTGTAGATGAAGGGGAGGAGACAGGTTAAAGAATGATTGTACTGTAAACATTACACATACAGAAGTTTCAAAACAATAAAGACATTACAAATGTCATATTATATACATACAGTGTTTTAACAATGTACAAATGGTTAAAGGATACAAGATAAAATAAATAAACATAAATATGGGTTGTATTTACAATGGTGTTTGTTCTTCACTGGTTGCCCTTTTCTCGTGGCAACAGGTCACAAATCTTGCTGCTGTGATGCAACACTGTGGAATTTCACCCAGTAGATATGGGAGTTTATCAAAATTGGATTTGTTTTTGAATTCTTTGTGGATCTGTGTGATCTGGGGGAAATATGTCTCTCTAATATGGTCATTCATTTGGCAGGAGGTTAGGAACTGCATCTCAGTTTCCACCTCATTCTGTGGGCAGTGAGCACATAGCCTGTCTCCTCTTGAGAGCCATGTCTGCCTACGGCGGCCTTTCTCAATAGCAAGGCTATGCTCACTGAGTCTGTACATAGTCAAAGCTTTCCTTAAGTTTGGGTCAGTCACAGTGGTCAGGTATTCTGCCACCGTGTACTCTCTGTTTAGGGCCAAAAAGCATTTTAGTTTGCTCTGTTTTTTGTTAATTCTTTCCAATGTGTCAAGTAATTATCTTTTTGTTTTCTCATGATTTGGTTGGGTCTAATTGTGCTGCTGTCCTGGGGCTCTGTTTGTGTTTGTGAACAGAGCCCCAGGACCAGCTTGCTTAGGGGACTCTTCTCCAGGTTCATCTCTCTGTAGGTGATGGCTTTGTTATGGAAGGTTTGGGAATCGCTTCCTTTTAGGTGGTTATAGAATTTAACAGCTCTTTTCTGGATTTTGATAATTAGTGGGTATCGGCCTAATTCTGCTCTGCATGCATTATTTGGTGTTCTACATTGTACACGGAGGATATTTTTGCAGAATTCTGCGTGCAGAGTCTCAATTTGGTGTTTGTCCCATTTTGTGAAGTCTTGGTTGGTGAGCGGACCCCAGACCTCACAACCATAAAGGGCAATGGGCTCTATGACTGATTCAAGTATGTCTGTCTGTCTGTCTGTCTGTCTCTCTCTCTCTCTCTCTCTCTCTCTCTCTCTCTCTCTCTCTCTCTCTCTCTCTCTCTCTCTCTCTCTCTCTCTCTCTCTCTCTCTCTCTGTCTCTCTCTCCATCTCTGTCTCTCTCCCTGTCTCTCTCTCTCTCTCTCTCTCTCTCTCTCTCTCTCTCTCTCTCTCTCTCTCTCTCTCTCTCTCTCTCTCTCTCTCTCTCTCTCTCTCTGTCTCCGTCTCCATCTCTCTCTCTGTATCTCTGTATCTCTGTCTCTCTCTCCATCTCTGTCTCTCTCTCCCTGTCTCTGTCTCTGTCTCTGTCTCTGTCTCTCTCTCTCTCTCTCTCTCTCTCTCTCTCTCTCTCTCTCTCTCTCTCTCTCTGTCTATGTCTCTCTCTTTCTCTCTCTCTCTCTCTCTCTCTCTCTCTCTCTCTGTCTCTCTCTCTCTCTCTCTCTCTCTCTCTCTCTCTCTCTCTCTCTCTCTCTCTCTCTCTCTCTCTCTCTCTCTCTCTCTCTCTCTCTCTCTCTCTCTCTGTCTCTCTCTCTCTCTCTGTCTCTCTGTCTCTCTCTCTGTATGTCTCTCTGTCTCAAGTAAATTCAATTTGCTTTCTTGATTCAGTTTTCTTTCTTGGCATGATGTAACAATGTACATATTGCCAAAGCTTACTTTGGAGATTTACAATATTAACATAATTCATAATAATAATGATCAATATTGTCAACAGGACAACAGTAACAACAATAATCAATAATACAATAACTTTAAACAGGTTGATTGGTCTGTCAGACACTGTCCCTCATATTATGGCAGGCAGCAATGTAGTGCGCTGCCAACCCACAGCTCTCTGCGTCCTCCCCCAACAGGACGGGTAGCCTACTCTCATCAGAGAGGTCTTTGAAGCCTTGAATAAGGGTTTCAAATTTGGGGAAATGACACTCTCTAATTGTTTTATATTTTTTACTATTTTGTCAGGAAATGCAGCTCTGTCTCAGGTTCTGCTGTGGTGCAGCCCTTTCTCCTACAGGTTTTACTGTTGTGCAGTGGTTACACAGCCTTTCCGCTACAGGGAGCCAGGTTTTCCTGTGTCTACCCTTCTCAACGGCAAGGCTGTTCTCACTGAGCCTGTACGGTGTCATTGTTTTTCTAAGGTTTTGATCAGTAACCATGTCAAATAGTTTGCCACGGTGTTCTGTCGAATTAGGGCCATCACCGCATTTTGCTTTGTGCTTGTTCTTGTGTTTCCCAAAAAGCAATTTAGTTTTGTTTTTGTAATTTGTGTTATTCTGATTGATTGGATGTTCTGGTCCTGAGACTTCAGTGTGTTAGTAGAACAGGTTAGTGAACTCAGGACCAGCTGGATGAGGGGACTGAGGCTTCAGTGTGTTAGTAGAACAGGTTAGTGAACTCAGGACCAGCTTGATGAGGGGACTGAGGCTTCAGTGTGTTAGTAGAACAGGTTAGTGAACTCAGGACCAGCTGGATGAGGGGACTGAGGCTTCAGTGTGTTAGTAGAACAGGTTAGTGAACTCAGGACCAGCTGGATGAGGGGACTGAGGCTTCAGTGTGTTAGTAGAACAGGTTAGTGAATTCAGGACCAGCTGGATGAGGGGACTACGGCCTCAGTGTGTTAGTAGAACAGGTTAGTGAACTCAGCCCCAGGACCAGCTGGATGAGGGGACTGAGGCTTCAGTGTGTTAGTAGAACAGGTTAGTGAACTCAGCCCCAGGACCAGCTGGATGAGGGGACTGAGGCTTCAGTGTGTTAGTAGAACAGGTTAGTGAACTCAGCCCCAGGACCAGCTGGATGAGGGGACTGAGGCTTCAGTGTGTTAGTAGAACAGGGTTGTGAACTCAGCCCCAGGACCAGCTGGATGAGGCTTCGGTGTGTTAGTAGAACAGGTTAGTGAACTCAGAACCAGCTGGATGAGGGGACTGAGACTTCAGTGTGTTAGAAGAACAGGGTTGTGAGCTCAGCCCCAGGACCAGCTAGATGAGGGGACTGAGGCTTCAGTGTGTTAGTAGAACAGGTTAGTGAACTCAGGACCAGCTGGATGAGGGGACTGAGGCTTCAGTGTGTTAGTAGAACAGGTTAGTGAACTCAGCCCCAGGACCAGCTGGATGAGGGGACTCGTTTCTTTGCTCAGCTCTTGGCATTGCAAGGCTTGGTAATGATATGAGAGGTGGACGCTGTATTTTAGTCTCCAAAACTTAATTGCACTTTTTTCAGTTTTTATTAGTAGTTGTTATTGGCCTAAATCTGCCCAGCATGCATTGTTGGTAGTTTTCCTCTGGTCATGTAGGGCTCCACCGTGGCACAGCGGTCTAAGGTACTGCATCTCAGTGCTAGAGGCATCACTACAGGCTTCTAGGGTGAATCACCACCGGCCGTGATTGGGAGTCCCACAGGGCGGCGCAGAATTGGCCCAGCATCGTCCGGGTTTGGCCGACAGGGAGAGATCACATCCCATCTAGCGACAGGGAGAGACCACATCCCATCTAGAGACAGGGAGAGACCACATCCCATCTAGAGACAGGGAGAGACCACATCCCATCTAGAGACAGGGAGAGACCACATCCCATCTAGAGACAGGGAGAGACCACATCCCATCTAGAGACAGGGAGAGATCACATCCCATCTAGAGACAGGGAGAGATCACATCCCATCTAGAGACAGGGAGAAACCATTTATAGAGAACAGGGTTCTATTTGACCAGGGCCTATAGAGAACAGGGTTATATTTGACCTGGGCCTATAGAGAACAGGGTTCTATTTGACCAGGGCCTATAGAGAACAGGGTTCTATTTGACCAGGGTCTATAGAGAACAGGATTCAATTTGACCAGGGCCTATAGAGAACAGGGTTATATTTGATCAGGGCCTATAGAGAACAGGGTTCTATTTTACGAGGGCCTATAGAGAACAGGGTTCTATTTGACCAGAGCCTAGAGAGAACAGGGTTCCATTTGACTAGGGCCTAGAGAGAACAGGGTTCTATTTGCATTTGCATATAGAGAACAGGGTTCCATTTGACCAGGGTCTATAGAGAACAGGATTCCATTTGACCAGGGCCTATAGAGAACAGGGTTATATTTGATCAGGGCCTATAGAGAACAGGGTTCACCAGGGCCTATAGAGAACAGGGTTCTATTTTGAGCCTAGAGAGAACAGGGTTCCATTTGACCAGGGCCTAGAGAGAACAGGGTTCTATTTGACCAGGGTCTATAGAGAACAGGGTTCTATTTTACCAGGGCCTATAGAGAACAGGGTTCCATTTGACCAGGGCCTATAGAGAACAGGGTTATATTTGACCAGGGCCTATAGAGAACAGGGTTCCATTTGACCAGGGCATATAGAGAACAGGGTTCCATTTGACCAGGGCCTATAGAGAACAGGGTTCTATTTCCATCTAGAGAACAGGGTTCCATTTGACCAGGGCCAGGGTTCCATTTGACCAGGGCCTATAGAACAGGGTTCTATTTGAGGGTTCCATTTGACCACAGAGAACAGGGTTCCATTTGACCAGGGCCCATCTGACCAGGCCTATAGAGAGGGTTCCATTTGACCAGAGCCCAGGGTTATATTCTAGAGACAGGGAGGGCCTATAGAGAACAGGATTCCATTTGACCATCTAGAGAACAGGGTTCCATTTGACCACAGGGTTCCATCTGAGAACAGGGCCTATAGAGAACAGGGTTTATTTGACCAGGGCCTATAGAGAACAGGAACATTCCATTTAGAGACAGGGTTCCATTTGACCAGGGCCTATAGAGAACAGGGTTCCATTTTTGAACCCAGGGCCTATAGAGAACAGGGTTATTTGACCAGATCCATTTCCCATCTAGAGAACAGGGATTTGACCAGGGCCTATAGAGAACAGGGTTCCCATCTAGAGAACAGGGTTCCATTTGACCTGGGGAGAACAGGGTTCCATTTATATAGAGAACAGGGTTCTATTTGAGCCCAGGGCCTATAGAGAACAGGGTTATATTTGACCTGGGCCTATAGAGAACAGGGTTCTATTTGACCAGGGCCTATAGAGAACAGGGTTCCATTTGACCAGGGCCTATAGAGAACAGGGTTCCATTTGACCAGGGCCTATAGAGAACAGGGTTATATTTGATCAGGGCCTATAGAGAACAGGGTTCTATTTTACCAGGGCCTATAGAGAACAGGGTTCTATTTGACCAGAGCCTAGAGAGAACAGGGTTCCATTTGACCAGGGCCTAGAGAGAACAGGGTTCTATTTGCATTTGACCAGGGCATATAGAGAACAGGGTTCCATTTGACCAGGGTCTATAGAGAACAGGGTTCCATTTGACCAGGGCCTATAGATAGATTTGAACAGGGTTCCATTTGACCAGGGCCTATAGAGGGAACAGGGTTAGAACAGGGTTCCATTTGACCAGGGCCTATTTGACCAGGGCCTATAGAGAACAGGGTTCTATTTGACCAGGGCCTATAGAGAACAGGGTTCTATTTGACCAGGGCCTATAGAGAACAGGGTTCCATTTGACCAGGGCCTATAGAGAACAGGGTTCCATTTGACCAGAGCCTATAGAGAACAGGGTTATATTTGACCAGGGCCTATAGAGGTCAGGGTTATATTTGACCAGGGCCTATAGAGAACAGGATTCCATTTGACCAGGGCCTATAGAGAACAGGGTTCCATTTGACCAGGGCCTATAGAGAACAGGGTTCCATTTGACCAGGGCCTATAGAGAACAGGGTTCCATTTGACCAGGGTCTATAGAGAACAGGGTTCCATTTGACCAGGGCCTATAGAGAACAGGGTTCTATTTGACCAGGGCCTATAGAGAACAGGGTTCCATTTGACCAGGGCCTATAGATAACAGGGTTCCATTTGACCAGGGCCTATAGAGAACAGGGTTCCATTTGACCAGAGCCTATAGAGAACAGGGTTATATTTGACCAGGGC
>NC_060184.1:2252488-2257488 GCF_021184085.1 Oncorhynchus gorbuscha
TTAGAGTCGCATTTAGTGGATATATTCCCCCACAAAGTGGAGTTGTCGTTCGCAACGACGTGATGTGCCATTTCTGTTCAAGGTTAAAGCAGATCGATTCTTCAGATTTTGAGTGGGCTTGGCTTTAGTGAAGCTTTTGATCTTTTTCTTCTTAACCTTAGTATCAGAGTCTACAGACAAAGCTTCTTGATCGAGCGGGCCCTGGATACAGTCTCGAGTGAGAACGGGAGAGACTAGAACTTTAACGTGCTCAGGGTGTTAATTCCTGCGGACCTGATGTCCGGTAATTCCCCATCTAGTCCTTGCTATGGGTGTTAATTCCTGCGGACCTGATGTCCGGTAATTCCCCGTCTAGTCCGTGCTATGGGTGTTAATTCCTGTGGACCTGGTGTCCGGTAATTCCCCGTCTAGTCCTTGCTCAGGGTGTTAATTCCTGTGGACCTGGTGTCCGGTAATTCCCCATCTAGTCCTTGCTATGGGTGTTAATTCCTGCGGACCTGGTGTCCGGTAATTCCCCGTCTAGTCCGTGCTATGGGTGTTAATTCCTGCGGACCTGGTGTGGGTGTTCATTCCGAGCATGTTTGACCGTGTTAGCCAGTGAGCTATCGTGTTTGTGACGGCACGTTTAGCGTAGTCATGTGTCACTGTTGTAGACGAATGAACCATCCAATGAGTCGTCTATGACAGTCAGGAACATCTCAGTATTATTTACCTGGAACGGGGTCAAAAGTGAAGACATTCTTGACGAGTTTGTCAAGGTGTTCCATGCCAAGCGGGAAGAGAGGGTTTGTTCGTCCTTTGGGGAAATTGGGGCCGAAAGGCCAAGAGGAGAAGCCAAACTTTGGCTTTGTTGTCCAAGAGGTGACATATTACTCAGTGCCTAATAGCCAAGAGGACAAGACTGAGGGACACATGAGGGAGGCAAAGTCTGAAACCTATCGTCTTTACAACTGTGAGTACAGGGCTCCGATTGCTTGGATGGGTAGTCACGCTGTAGCGCGTGATCATTCTGGACTTCCCCAAGATGGGTGGTATTCTGCTGCATTGCAAAGTCTACTTGGGCGCTTAGAGTACTGATTTTGGACATGTGAGTGTCACACTTGCTCTGTTCGGTCTCATACTTATCTGTTATGGTTTGCAGATAGAAGTCTTGAGTACGAAGCGAGAGGTTTGCAGATAGAGGTCTTGAGTACAAAGCGAGAGGTTTGCAGATAGAGGTCTTGAGTACGAAGCGAGAGGTTTGTAGATAGAGGTCTTGAGTACGAAGCGAGAGGTTTGCAGATAGAGGTCTTGAGTACGAAGCAAGAGGTTTGCAGATAGAGGTCTTGAGTACGAAGCGAGAGGTTTGCAGATAGAGGTCTTGAGTACGAAGCAAGAGGTTTGCAGATAGAGGTCTTGAGTACGAAGCGAGAGGTTTGCAGATAGAGGTCTTGAGTACAAAGCGAGAGGTTTGCAGATAGAGGTCTTGAGTACGAGAGGTTTGCAGATAGAGGTTTGCAGATAGAGGTCTTGAGTACGAAGCAAGAGGTTTGCAGATAGAGGTCTTGAGTACGAAGCGAGAGGTTTGCAGCATTTAGAGTAGAACATTGTTACTCTGAGTAACGTTCAACAAAACCACACGCATGTTATCATGTTGCGTGCTCCTGTTTGTAGATATCTCGTCAGATTTATCTAGTTTTTAGTGGACATTGTTGTATTTAGTTTTGGCTAAATCGAGTTGTTCCTGTAGAAGATTATTTTGTTGAAGATTTTGTGCTTCTTCGTCGTCATAAGTTATTTACATTTAATTGTTCAGTTTCCAAACACAGTTCCATAGCTAGCAGAATTTTTCCCAATTCGGCGTTTTCCATCGGTTTCCCGGTTCTCTCCACCTGTTCTTTTATGTCTACCGTGTCCGGCCTGGTTAACTAATTAGCGGGGGAGTGGGGACCACCCCCTCTGATAGCTGGCACATTATTAGAACATTTGAGAGGAAAGATTTCGTTTTGATTTGTTGGAAGCTGCAAACAATATTTGTATGTATTTATCGACGTCAATGAACCATCAATACTGTATCCATAATGAGTTGAAAGGGAATGAATATGCAAAAGTTAATTGAATATATTAATCAATGATAATGATTAATCATACCTGGATAGGCTATCTGGGAATTAAACTGTAATTATCCTGAGAAGTTGTTTCATCTAGTTAATATGGGAAAGTTTAAAATGTCTCATTTAATTGGAAGAAACTGAAACGGTATTTTTGACAATTTAACTTATTAAATTGAATGAGACAATGATATACAATCAATTGAGATTGTCTGGAATATCATAAGTGTAAACAGTAGTTCAAATGTTATGGTACATTCACCACTAAGTTCACTTATCCCTGAAGCCAAATGGGAATCCCGCGAAGGCAGGACTTCCGTCAGTACTGGGGGTTTGTACTCAATGAGCTTTGCAAAAGCACGTTTGTCTGATTAATCAATGTTAATAAATCAAACCTGATCATTTGGGAATGAAACTTTAATTAAGCTATAAGCTGTATCAAGGTTATCAAGGTTAATGTGGAAAAGTTTAAATTGTCTCATTCGTAGAAACCAATCAATTTGGATATTATTTAACTTCTTGCGTTGAGCAATCCCGTATCCGGGAGCGTAATCATAGTCTCAAGCTCATTACCATAACGCAACGTAAACTATTCATGAAAATCGCAAATGAAATGAAATAAATATATTCACTCACAAGCTTAGCCTTTTGTTAACAACACTGTCATCTCAGATTTTCAAAATATGCTTTTCAACCATAGCTACATAAGCATTTGTGTAAGAGTATTGATAGCTAGCATAGCATTTAGCCTAGCATTCAGCAGGCAACATTTTCACAAAAACAAGAAAAGCATTCAAATAAAACAATTTACCTTTGAAGAACTTCGGATGTTTTCAATGAGGAGACTCTCAGTTAGATAGCAAATGTTCAGTTTTTCCAAAAATATTATTTGTGTAGGAGAAATCACTCCGTTTTGTTCATCACGTTTGGCTAAGAAAAAAAAACGAAAATTCAGTCATTACAACGCCGAACGTTTTTCCAAATTAACTCCATAATATCAACAGAAACATGGAAAACGTTGTTTAGAATCAATCCTCAAGGTGTTTTTCACATATCTATTCGATGATAAGTCATTCGTGGCAGTTGGGTTTCTCCTCTGAAGCAAATGGAAAAATGCACGCAGATGGAGATTACGCAATAAGGACACCAAGCGACCACCTGGTAAATGTAGTCTCTTATGGTCAATCTTCCAATGATATGCCTACAAATACGTCACAATGCTGCAGACACCTTGGGGAAACGACAGAACGTGTAGGCTCATTCCTGGCGTATTCACAGCCATATAAGGAGACATTGGAACAAAGCGCCTCCAAAATCTGTGGCATTTCCTGTTTGAAATGTCATCTTGGTTTCGCCTGTAGCATCAGTTCTGTGGCACTCACAGACAATATCTTTGCAGATTTGGAAATGTCCGAGTGTTTTCTTTCCAAAGCTGTCAATTATATGCATAGTCGAGCATCTTTTCGTGACAAAATATCTTGTTTAAAACGGGAACGTTTGTTTATCCATAAATTAAAAGAGCGCCCCCTATATCCAAGAAGTTAAAATGTCCATTTGAAAAAAAAAAAACTCTTAATTAAATTGAATAAGACAACAATATCCAATCTGTTGCGATTGGCTGGACATCATAAGTAACCAATTGTTGGGTGTCACATAAATAATAATTAAATAATAAATAAATAACATTTTTTTTTAAATGATTGTTGATTCTTCACCCCAAGGTGTCACTTATTGTCACTTATCGTCACTTATAGGCTGAAATCAAACGGAAGTACAGAGGGGCGGGACTAGAAGACGGAGTCAACGTGACAATGGCTGCTCTCCCTTTGTTTTAGCATCTCGTGCTAATCCTACTTTGTACACTTTCAAGTATAACATAGGATCCCCTTAAACAAGGGAACAGTTTTACAAGTAATCCTTTCACATTCAAACCTTTTCTGCATTCTTCTCTCTTCCGATATAATCATATCTAATCGAGTCAGTCACTTATTAATGTTTTATTACCTCATCAGTCTCATTCTTGACTGTCACAAACCTCTGCATGAACCCTAACATAGATCATGAATCAGTGATATACAAATTGGCTTAATTCTTTTTTTACTAACTACCTAATGAATTACATAATTACATGAACACACACAGTAGGTCATACATTAGTTACTAACATGACACAAAGAAAAGTCCCTAGTGGATTAAACCGATAAGATGCCATGGTAGACCAAGGAAATATGTGAGGACATTTTGACCATGAACAACCGCTCATTTGAAAAGAAATTGCAATTTACATTATTACAAGTGCATGACTTGGTTGCAATCGCCGGTCCGTCTGCTGGATGTCGACAGGAAGTCTCTGGTCCACCAGAGATCAAAGTCTTTCGTAGTTGTAGCTTGTTCTAATGGATACGTCAGAGTACCATTCTGTCGTTCGACCGGTTGTGTGTACTAAAGTACTTAAACAGCTGCAGCCTGAATAATTGGTCTTGAGTTTGTAGATTTCTTCACCATTTCAGCTCCACATTCTCTGGTGTTTTCTTTGATAGAGCTGCATTTTAAACCACTTCCCACTTCAGCATCACCCATCATGCATTTTGGTCTCTAGAGAGGAGAAGCCATTTCAACGCTGTACATTTTGTCACAAATCTTTTTATTCTGGAATAGAAAAGTGGGCGTTCCATGACGCCGATTTAAATGTCATGGGGTGTGGTCACTGACTAGTTAAAACGTTACATACTCTCATTTAGAAGGCTATCATCACATTTCATCTTTTCAAAAGTAGTCCCATACTCAATCATTCATTTTATACAACATTCAGATGTAAATCTGGTAACTGGGAAAAATACACATTCAGAGAAACGGTTATGTTAACATTACAAATTAGTAAGGAATCCGACATCTTTAAGGCAGTTAAAC
>NC_060184.1:2262488-2309988 GCF_021184085.1 Oncorhynchus gorbuscha
ACATACACAAAATAGTCCAAAATGGTGAAGTGAAATTCAAAAAACTTACCTTCAGAAGTCACATAATTCAGTGAAATAAAGTCCACCTGTGTGCAATCTAAGTATCACATGATCTATTGCATGATCTCATTATATATACACCTGTTCTGAAAGGCCCCAGAGTCTGCAACACCACTAAGCAATGGGCAACAGCAAGCAAGAGGCACCATGAAGACCAAGGAGCTCTCCAAACAGGTCAGGGACAAAGTTGTGGAGAAGTACAGATCAAGGTTGTGTTATAAAAAAGTATCTGAAACTTTGAACATCCCACAGAGCACCATTAAATCATTTATTAAAAAATTGAAAGAATATGGCACCACAACAACCCTGCCAAGAGAGGGCCGCCCACCAAAATTCACAGACCATGCAAGGAGGGCATTAACCAGAGAGGCAACAAAGAGACCAAAGATAACCCTGAAGGAGCTGCAAAGCTCCACTGCAGATAATGGTGTATCTGTAGAACCACTTTAAGCCATACACGCTACGGAGCTGGGCTTTACGGAAGAATGACCAGAAAAAAGCCATTGCCTAAAGAAAAAAAACAAGCAAACACGTTTGGTGTTCACTAAAATGCCTGTGGGAGACTCCCCAAATATATGGAAGAAGGTACTCTGGTCAGAAAAGACTAAAATTGAGCATTTTGGCCATCAAGGAAAACGCTATGTCTGGGGCAAATCCAACACCTCCCATCACCCCGAGAAGACCATCCCCACAGTGAAGCATGGTGGTGGCAGTATCATGCTGTGGGGATGTTTTTCATTGGCAGGGACTGGGAAATTGGTCAGAATTGAAGGAATGATGGATGGCGCTAAATACAGGGAATTTCTTGAAGGAAACCTGTTTCAGTCTTCCAGAGATTTGAGTCTTTCTCATCTACCTTCACATTGCCCTAAGCCCATGAAGATGGTTGTTCTGAACCAAAAGGCCGCTAGCTCTTAAACAACATGATTATTTCTTCACTCTCCTGGTGTTCCCCTGCAGCAGGTAGGTCAGTGTCAGTCGTAGTTAGACGGTCTCTGCCTATTCCACAGCATCTCTCTGAAGGAGCCCGGTAGTGCAACTCAGACCCTATCCACCATCTGCTGTTGCTGCAGAACTCTGGTCTGGATGAGTGGTTTGTGAAACAGTGGCTCTTCCAATATCAGAGAGGGGGGGGGAGCGGAGTTGCAGAGTGACGCAAACCAAATAACTGAGGACTGTGGCTGAATCCACACCCGCTATTTTCTCTCTCTGCTATCCGATTGGCTGGTCTGAGTGGGCTGGACAGACTGACCCTAACTGTTTCTAGCCCCCATGTAAACAAACACACACACACACACACACACACACACACACACACACACACACACACACACACACACACACACACACACACACACACACACACACACACACACACACACACACACACACACACACACACACACACAACACACACACACACACACACACACACACACACACACACACACACACACACACACACACACACACTGCTTACCCCTTTCCCTCCGTCCTTTCCTGTCCTCTCCTTACCCCTTTCCCTCCGTCCTTTCCTGTGCTCTCCTTACCCCTTTCCCTCCGTCCTTTCCTGTCCTCCCCCTTACCCCTTTCCCTCCGTCCTTTCCTGTCCTCTCCTTACCCCTCTCCCTCCGTCCTTTCCTGTCCTCTCCGTACCCCTCTCGCTCCGTCCTTTCCTGTCCTCTCCTTACCCCTTTCCCTCTCCTTACCCCTTTCCCTCCTTCCTTTCCTGTCCTCTCCTTACCCCTCTCCCTCCGTCCTTTCCTGTCCTTTCCTGTCCTCTCCTTACCCCTCTCCCTCCGTCCTTTCCTGTCCTCTCCTTACCCCTTTCCCTCCATCCTTTCCTGTCCTCTCCTTACCCCTTTCCCTCCGTCCTTTCCTTTCCTGTCCTCTCCTTACCCCTTTCCCTCCGTCCTTTCCTTTCCTGTCCTCTCCTTACCCCTTTCCCTCCGTCCTTTCCTTTCCTGTCCTCTCCTTACCCCGTTCCCTCTGTCCTTTCCTTTCCTCTCTTCTCCTTACCCCTTTCCCTCCGTCCTTTCCTTTCCTGTCCTCTCCTTACCCCGTTCCCTCTGTCCTTTCCTTTCCTGTCCTCTCCTTACCCCTCTCCCTCCGTCCTTTCCTTTCCTGTCCTCTCCTTACCCCGTTCCCTCCATCCTTTCCTTTCCTGTCCTCACCTTACCCCTTTCCCTCCGTCCTTTCCTGTCCTCTCCTTACCCCTTTACCTCCATCCTTTCCTTTCCTGTCCTCTCCTTACCCATTTCCCTCCGTCCTTTCCTGTCCTCTCCTTACCCCTTTCCCTCTGTCCTTTCCTTTCCTGTCCTCCCCCTTACCCCTTTCCCTCTGTCCTTTCCTGTCCTCTCTTTACCCCTTTCCCTCCATCCTTTCCTTTCCTTTCCTGTCCTCTCCTTACCCCTTTCCCTCTGTCCTTTCCTTTCCTGTCCTCTCCTTACCCCTTTCCCTCCATCATTTCCTTTCCTCTCTTTACCCCTTTCCCTCCTTCCTTTCCTGTCCTCTCTTTACCACTTTCCCTCCGTCCTTTCCTTTCCTGTCCTCTGCTTACCCCTTTCCCTCCGTCCTTTCCTTTCCTCCCCCTCACCCCTTTCCCTCCGTCCAGTGGGCTACCTGCTTCCACTAGCCTAGTCCTTAAAAGTCTATTGATGCACCTGTGAGTCAATTGAAGTAACATTTAAAAAATCCCAATCACACATCCATCAGTTTACGCTGCGGAGAAAGGTGTCTGAGCTCCAACAACTGTTTTTTTATTTTTATATTTAACTCCTTATTTTGCGCACTGAACATTCTCTATATATACACCACCACCACCTCCACAAACACAACCTCCACCACCACCTCCACAAACACATCCTCTACCACCACCTCCACAAACACAACCTCTACCACCACCTCCACAAACACCAGCTCTACCACCACCATCTCCACAAACACAACCTCTACCACCACCTCCACAAACACAACCTCTACCACCACCTCCACAAACACAACCTCTACCACCACCTCCACAAACACAAACTCTACCACCACCTCCACAAACACCAGCTCTACCACCACCATCTCCACAAACACAACCTCTACCACCACGTCCACAAACACAACCTCTACCACCACCTCCACAAACACAACCTCTACCACCACCTCCACAAACACAACCTCTACCACCATCTCCACAAACACAACCTCTACCACCACCTCCACAAACACAACCTCTACCACCACCTCCACAAACACAAACTCTACCACCACCTCCACAAACACAACCTCTACCACCACCTCCACAAACACAACCTCTACCACCAGCTCCACATACACAACCTCTACCACCACCTCCACAAACACAACCTCTACCACCACCTCCACAAACACCATCTCTACCACCACCACCTCCTCCACCACCTCCACCACCTCCACAAACACCACTTCTACCACCACCACCACCACAACCACTACCAACCCCACTACCTCCAACACCACCTCCTCTACCACCACCTCCTCAACCACCACCTCCTCCAACACCACCTCCTCTACCACCACCTCCTCAACCACCACCTCCTCCACCACCACCTCCTCCACAACCACCACCACAACCACTACCAACCCCACTACCACCACCTCCTCAACCACCACCACCACCACAACCACTACCAACCCCACTACCACCACCTCCTCAACCACCACCACTTCTATCACCACCTCTACCACCACCACCTCTACCACCTCAAACACCACCACCTCTACCACCACCACCTTAACCACCACCACCACCTCTACCACCACCACCTCTACCACCTCAACCACAACCACCTCTACCACCACCTCCTCAACCACCACCACCTCTACCACCTCTACCACCACCACCTCTACCACCTGAACCACCAGCACCTCTACCACCACCACCTCTACCACCACCACCTCTACCACCACCACCTCTACCACCTCAAACACCACCACCTCCACCACCTCTACCACCACCTCCTCAACCACCACCACCTCAACCACCACCACCTCTACCACCAGCACCTCCGCCACCACCACCTCTACCACCACCTCCTCAACCACCACCACCTCTACCACCACCCCTCTACCACCACCACCTCTACCACCTCAAACACCACCACCACCACCTCTACCACCACCTCCACCACCACCACCACCTCTACCACCACCTCCTCAACCACCACCACCTCCACCACAACCACCTCTACTACCACCACCTCTACCACCTCCACCACCTCCACAACCACCACCTCCTCAACCACATCCACCTCCAACACCACCTCCTCCACCTCCACCACCACCTTAACCACCACCTCTACCACCACCACCTCTACCACCTCAACCACAACCACCTCTACCACCACCTCCTCAACCACCACCACCTCTACCACCACCACCTCTACCACCTGAACCACCACCACCTCTACCACCAACACCTCTACCACCACCACCTCTACCACCCCTTCCACCTCCACAACCACCACCACCAAAACCACCACCACCTCTACCACCAACACCTCTACCACCACCACCTCTACCACCTCCTCCACCTCCACAACCACCACCACCTCTACCACCACCACCTCCAACACCTCTACCACCTCCTCCACCTCCACAACCACCACCACCTCTACCACCACCACCTCCAACACCACCAACACCTCTACTACCCCCTCCAACTCCACAACCACCACCACAACCACAACCACCTCTACCACCACCTCCTCAACCACTACCACCTATACCACCACCTCCTCAACCACCACCACCTCTAACACCAACACCTCCTCAACCACCACCACCTCTACCACCACCTCCTCAACCACCACCACTTTTACCACAACCACCTCCTCGACCACCACCACCTCTACCACCACCACCTCTACCACCACCACCTCCTCATCCAACACCACCTCTATCACCACCACTTCTACCACCACCACCTCTATCACCACCACTTCTACCACCACCACCTCTATCACCATCACCACTACCAACCCCTCCTCTACCACCACCTCCTCAACCACCACCTCTAATACATCTACAACCACCACCTCTACCACCACCTCCTCAACCACCACCTCTACTACCTCTACCACCACCACCTCTACCAACACCTCCTCAACCACCACCATCTCTACCACCACCTCTACTACCGCTACCACCACCACCTCTACCACCACCTCCTCAACAACCACCTCTACTATCTCTACCACCACCACCTCTACCACCACCTCCACAACCACTAGCAACCCCACCACTTCTACCACCACCTCCACAACCACCACCACCTCTACCACCACCACCTCTACCACCACCACCACCAACCCCACCACCTCTACCATCACCATCTCCAACACCACCAACACCTCTACCACCCCCTCCACCTCCACAACCACCACCACAACCACCACCACCACCTCTACCACCACCTCCTCAACCACCACCACTTCTTCCACAACCACCTCCTCAGCCACCACCAACTCTACCAACACCTCCTCTACCACCACCTCCTCAACCACCACAACTTCTACCACCAGCACCTCCTCAACCACCACCATCTCTACCACCACCACCTCTACCACCACCTCCTCAACCACCACCACCTCTACCACCACCACCTCCTCAACCACCACCTCCTCAACCACCACCACCTTTACCACCTCAACCACCACCACCTCTACCACCACCACCTCCAACACCACCAACACCTCTACCACCCCTCCAACTCCACAACCACCACCACCTCTACCACCACCACCTCCAACACCACCACCACCTCTACCTCTCCCTCCACCTCCACAACCACCACCACAACCACCACCACCTGTAACACCACCTCTACCACCACCACCAACCCCACCACCTCTACCACAACCACCTCTACCACCACCTCCTCAACCACCACCACCTCTACCACCACCTCCTCAACCACCACCACCTCTACCACCACCACCACCTCAACCACCACCACCACCTCTACCTCTCCCTCCACCTCCACAACCACCACCACAACCACCACCACCTCTAACACCACCTCTACCACCACCACCAACCCCACCACCTCTACCACAACCACCTCTACCACCACCTCCTCAACCACCACCACCTCTACCACCACCTCCTCAACCACCACCACCTCTACCACCAACACCTCCTCAGCCACGACCACCTCCAACACCACCAACACCTCTACCACCACATCCACCTCCACAACCACCACCACAACCACCACCACCTCTACCACCACGTGGTCCTTCTGTAGCTCAGTTGGTAGAGCATGGCGCTTGTAACGCAAGGGTAGTGGGTTCGATCCCCGGGACCACCCATACGTAGAATGTATGCACACATGACTGTAAGTCGCTTTGGATAAAAGCGTCTGCTAAATGGCATATATTATTATTATATATATTATTATTATTATTATATTATTATATTATTATATATTATATTATTATACCACCACCTCCTCAACCACCACCACCTCTACCACCACCTCCTCAACCACCACCAACACCTACCACCCCCTCCTCCTCCACAACCACCACCACAATCACCACCACCTCTAATACCACCTCTACCACCACCACCAACCCCACCACCTCTACCACAACCACCTCTACCACCACCTCCTCAACCACCACCACCTCTACCACCACCTCCTAAACCATAACCACACCTCTACCACCACCACCTCTACCACCACCACCACCTCAACCACCACCACCTCTACCACCACCTCCTCAACCACCACCACTTCTACCACAACCACCTCCTCGATGACCACCTCAACCACCATCATCTCTACCACCACCAACTCCAACACCACCAACACCTCTACCACCCCCTCCACCTCCACAACCACCACCACCTCTACCACAACCACCTCTACCACCACCACTTCTACCACAACCACCTCCTCAACCACCACCACCTCTACCACCACCTCCTCAACCACCACTACCTCTACCACTACCTCCTCAACCACCAACACCTCCTCTACCACCACCTCCTCAACCACCACGACTTCTACCACCACCACAACAACCACCACCTTTAACACCACCTCTCCCACCACCACCTCTACCACCTCAACCACCACCACCACCTCCACCACCTCCTCCAGCACCTCTACCACCACCTCCACCACCTCAACCACCACCACCTCTACCACCACCTCCTCCAGCACCTCTACCACCACCTCCACCATCACCACATCACTTCCACCACCACCACTTCCACCAGCTCCACCACCTCCTCCACCAACTCCACCACCACCACCACATCACCTACACTACCACCACTACCACATCACCTCCACCACCAACACCACCACCATCACCCCCACCACCAGAGATGCTGTAATATATTTCACAGTAATATTTTCCTTAATGTAAAACATAACAGGATCCTTGCATCAACTCTGATGCCTGGATGCTGAACAGTTGTACAGCTAATAACCCAGAGACTGGAGACTGGTAGAAGACTAGATGTCAGTGAGTCAAAACAAAACTGAAGTTAAACTCTCAAACGCCTCTTGGAGTGTTCCTGCATCTACTGTAGCCCCGGCAGTGACACCTTATCCCCTCATAGAGCCATCACACACACACACACACACACACACACACACACACACACACACACACACACACACACACACACACACACACACACACACACACACACACACACACACACACACACACACACACACACACACACACACACACACACACTGTGACAGCAGGTGGTGTGTGACATATCAACAACTCTCTGTTCTGTCACTAACAGCTAGCAGGGTGTAATGGCCATCAGCTCTGCTCTGTCACTAACAGCTAGCAGGGTTTAACGGCCCTCAGCTCTGTTCTGTCGTTAACAGCTAGCAGGGTTTAACGGCCCTCAGCTCTGTTCTGTCGCTAACAGCTAGCAGGGTTTAACGGCCCTCAGCTCTGTTCTGTCGCTAACAGCTAGCAGGGTTTAATGGCCCTCAGCTCTGTTCTGTCGCTAACAGCTAGCAGGGTTTAATGGCCCTCAGCTCTGTTCTGTCGCTAACAGCTAGCAGGGTTTAATGGCCCTCAGCTCTGTTCTGTCGCTAACAGCTAGCAGGGTTTAATGGCCCTCAGCTCTGTTCTGTCGCTAACAGCTAGCAGGGTTTAATGGCCCTCAGCTCTGTTCTGTCGCTAACAGCTAGCAGGGTTTAATGGCCCTCAGCTCTGTTCTGTCGCTAACAGCTAGCAGGGTTTAATGGCCCTCAGCTCTGTTCTGTCGCTAACAGCTAGCAGGGTTTAATGGCCTTCAGTCCTCCACACATATTATTACTTTGTGTTCCACTTTTCTCCCCCCCGCCTCCATCTCCAACCCACAGCAGTTCCTTTCTGCTCCTATTTTTAAGTACAAGTGATGTCAATTAGGGACCTCCATGAAGGCAGCAGGCGGCAGGCAGCAGACAGTCACAGCAATGAGAGGAGAGAGGAAATTGTCTTTATTCTCCCCTCTCTCTCCCCCTCTTTTCCCTCTTCCTTCCCCTCTCATGTCTCTCCCCTTCTCCCCCTCATCTCCCTCCTCCTCATCCCCCCACCTCCCTCCCCATCTCCTACCTCCGCCTCATCATCTCTCTCCTCCTCTCTCTCCCCTTTTCCTCCCTCCTCCTCCCCACCAGAACCACTCACCCTCTCCATTGCTCACTTCCTCAGCTTTCCACGATCAGCTATTCTATGTTGAGAACAACGCACACAACGCAGAACTCTCTCTCTATGTCTCTGTCTCTCTCTCTCTCTGTCTCTCTCTCTGTCTCTCTCTCTCTCTCTCTCTGTCTCTCTCTCTCTCTCTGTCTCTCTCTCTCTCTGTCGCTCTCTCTGTCTCTCTCTCTCTCTCTCTCTCTCTCTCTCTCTCCCCCTCTCTCTCTCTCTCTCTCTCTCTCTCTCTCTCTCTCTCTCTTCTCTCTCTCTCTCTCTCTCTCTCTCTCTCTCTCTCTCTCTCTCTCTCTCTCTCTCTCTCTCTCTCTCTCTCTCTCTCTCTCTCTCTCTCTGTCTTTTCTCTCTCTCTTGAGGAAATGGTTAGCTTTAATCCTGTCTGTCTGTCTGTCTGTCCGTCTGTCTGCCAAGCCCTGCCATTGTTGGCATGTAGTCTGCAAAGCATTTGTGGCATTTATGCCACACAAACACACACACACACACACACACACACACACACACACACACACACACACACACACACACACACACACACACACACACACACACACACACACACACACACACACACACACACACACACACACACACACTCCTCTGAATCAATAGTAAAGTCTGTTCTCAGAGCTGTATGGTGACGTCAGCGAAACGGTGACAGTTATTATGGGATTACCTCTGATCTGGGGCCTTCTGATGAGGTGAGGAGAGGAGGAGGAAGATAAAGAGGAGGGGCAGGGGGAGGAGCAGGGGGAGGGGGAAGATAAAGAGGAGGGGCAGGGGAAGGAGCAGGGGGAGGAACCGAGGGAGGAGGAGGAAGATAAAGAGGAGGGGCAGGGGGAGGAGTAGGGGGAGGATCAGGGGGAGGGGGAGGAAGATAAAGAGGAGGGGCAGGGGGAGGAGTAGGGGGAGGGGGTAGATAAAGAGGAGGGGCAGGGGGAGGAGCAGGGGGAGGGGGAAGATAAAGAGGAGGGCAGGGGGAGGAGCAGGGGGAGGGGCCGAGGGAGGAGGAGGATAAAGAAGAGGGGCAGGGGAAGGAGCAGGGGGAGGGGGAAGATAAAGAGGAGGGGCAGGGGGAGGAGCAGGGGGAGGGGGAAGATAAAGAGGAGGGGCAGGGGGAGGAGCAGGGGGAGGAGCCGAGGGAGGAGGTGGAAGATAAAGAGGAGGGGCAGGGGAGGAGCAGGAAAAGGGGGAAAATAAAGAGGAGGAGTTGGAGGAGGAGCAGGGGGAAGATCATGGGGAGGAGGAGGAAGATAAAGAGGAGGGGCAGGGGGAGGAGTAGGAGTAGGGGGAGGAGCAGGGGGAGGAGGAGGAAGATAAAGAGGAGGAGTTGGAGGAGGAGGAAGATGAAGAGGAGCAGGGGAGGAGGCGGGGGAAGAGGAGGAGGAAGATGAAGAGGAGCAGGGGGAGGAGCACGAGGAGGAGGAGTTGGAAGAGGAATATATAAGAATTCATCCCCCATGACTTTTTCTACATTTTGTTACTTTACAGCCTTATAATTGATTCAATAATTTTTTCCCCTCATCAACCTACACACAATACCCCATAATGACAAAGCAAAAACAGGTTTATAGACTTTTTTGAGAAATTATTAAAATAAAATAACTGAAATATCACATTTATATAAGTATGCAGACCCTTTACTCAGTACTTTGTTGAAGAACCTTTGGCAACAATTACAGCCTTGAGTCTTCTTGGGTATGATGCTACAAGCTTGACACACCTGTATTTGGGGAGTTTCTCCCATTCTTCTCTGCAGATCCTCTCAAGCTCTGTCAGGTTGGATGGGGAGCGTCGCTGCACAGCTATTTTCAGGTCTCTCCAGACATGTTCGATCTGGTTCAAGTCCGGGCTCTGGCTGGGCCACTCAAGGACATTCAGAAACATGTCCTGAAGCCACTCCTGTGTTGTCTTGGCTGTGTGCTTAGGGTCTTTGTCCTGTTGGAAGGTGAACCTTCACCCCAGCCTTCACCCCAGCCTTCACCCCAGTCATCTCCATTCTAGAATATGGCTGTAACATAAAGAATGTGGGAAAATTCAAGGGGTCTGGGAGGGAGGGAGGAGGGAGGACCACTCTAAATGTTATACATAAGAGCAGTGTAAAATGCACCACTGTGAAATGGAGCCTAAATCCCGAGTCTTAAGTGGCTGTACTTTTCCTCTTGACCGATGAAAGAACGCAGGAGACTTTAGAAGGGAGGAAAAGAGAGAGAATAGGAACAACAGACTGGATCATGATGTTTGTTAAGTGTTCAGTCTTTGTATAAAGTGGCATTGGATGCCTAATGCCATTGGGAGGCACAGTACTGTATTTAGTAACAGTGTGCATTAACCACCACAGAATATCCCAATCAAATTCACATTTTACTTGTCACATGCGGTGAATACAACAGGTGTAGTAGACCTTACAGTGAAATGCTGAATACAACAGGTGTAGTAGACCTTACAGTGAAATGCTGAATACAACAGGTGTAGTAGACCTTACCGTGAAATGCTGAATACAACAGGTGTAGTAGACCTCACAGTGAAATGCTGAATACAACAGGTGTAGTAGACCTTACAGTGAAATGCTGAATACAACAGGTGTAGTAGACCTTACAGTGAAATGCTGAATACAACAGGTGTAGTAGACCTTACCGTGAAATGCTGAATACAACAGGTGTAGTAGACCTCACAGTGAAATGCTGAATACAACAGGTGTAGTAGACCTTACCGTGAAATGCTGAATACAACAGGTGTAGTAGACCTCACAGTGAAATGCTGAATCCAACAGGTATAGTAGACCTCACAGTGAAATGCTGAATACAACAGGTGTAGTAGACCTTACAGTGAAATGCTGAATACAACAGGTGTAGTAGACCTCACAGTGAAATGCTGAATACAACAGGTGTAGTAGACCTTACAGTGAAATGCTGAATACAACAGGTGTAGTAGACCTCACAGTGAAATGCTGAATACAACAGGTGTAGTAGACCTTACAGTGAAATGCTGAATACAACAGGTGTAGTAGACCTCACAGTGAAATGCTGAATACAACAGGTGTAGTAGACCTTACAGTGAAATGCTGAATACAACAGGTGTAGTAGACCTTACAGTGAAATGCTGAATACAACAGGTAGTAGACCTTACAGTGAAATGCTGAATACAACAGGTGTAGTAGACCTTACAGTGAAATGCTGAATACAACAGGTGTAGTAGACCTTACAGTGAAATGCTGAATACAACAGGTGTAGTAGACCTCACAGTGAAATGCTGAATACAACAGGTGTAGTAGACCTCACAGTGAAATGCTGAATACAACAGGTGTAGTAGACCTTACAGTGAAATGCTGAATACAACAGGTGTAGTAGACCTTACAGTGAAATGCTGAATACAACAGGTGTAGTAGACCTTACAGTGAAATGCTGAATACAACAGGTGTAGTAGACCTTACAGTGAAATGCTGAATACAACAGGTGTAGTAGACCTTACAGTGAAATGCTGAATACAACAGGTGTAGTAGACCTTACAGTGAAATGCTGAATACAACAGGTGTAGTAGACCTCACAGTGAAATGCTGAATACAACAGGTGTAGTAGACCTTACCGTGAAATGCTGAATACAACAGGTGTAGTAGACCTCACAGTGACATGCTGAATAGCTCAGTTGGTAGAGCATGGCGCTTGTAACGCCAGGGTAGTGGGTTCGATCCCCGGGACCACACATACGTAGAATGTATGCACACATGACTGTAAGTCGCTTTGGATAAAAGTGTCTGCTAAATGGCATATATTTATTTATTTATATTTACCGTAAAATGTTTACTTACAAGCCCTTAACCAACAATGCAGTTCAAGAAATAGAGTTAAGAAAATATTGACTAAATAAACTAGTTGAAAATTTTTTTTTATAGAAAAGTATCAACATTGGAAGAAACATTTCTGAGATGTCACAAATCGAAGAGGGTGCCTCTTCCTGTTCGGGCGGCGCTCGGCGGTCGTCGTCGCCGGCCTATTAGCTGCCATCGATTCCCTTTCTGTTTGTTTCTGGTTATTGGGTTTAATTGGGTTCACCTGTTTTGAGGTAGTGTTTGTTTGTAGGCTATTTAAGGGCACTAGGCCCGCTGGGTATTTGTGCAGGCTTGTTCTCTGTTATCTGGTGTATGAGTGTCATCTATATTTTTCCGGACAGTTTTAGTCCATTGTATTTTCAGAGGGGTTGTTTCATGCGCCCTGGTGTTTTGCATGTCGTGGCTCCACAGTCTATGGAATAAAATATCCACGGACTGAATTACCTGCTCTCTGCGCTTGACTCCTCCACTCACAATTCATAGAAGTTGTAACATGAGAGTCTAGTGCTACCTCTAACCTCTCTGTTAATATTCTACCTCTCTGTTAATATTCTGCCTCTGTTAATATTCAACCTCTCTGTTAATATTCTACCTCTCTGTTAATATTCTACCTCTCTGTTAATATTCTGCCTCTCTGTTAATATTCTGCCTCTCTGTTAATATTCTGCCTCTCTGTTAATATTCTGCCTCTCTGTTAATATTCTGCCTCTCTGTTAATATTCTACCTCTCTGTTAATATTCTGCATCTCTGTTAATATTCTACCTCTCTGTTAATATTCTACCTCTCTGTTAATATTCTGCCTCTCTGTTAATATTCTACCTCTCTGTTAATATTCTGCCTCTCTGTTAATATTCTACCTCTCTGTTAATAGATATTCTACCTCTCTGTTAATATTCTGCATCTCTGTTAATATTCTACCTCTCTGTTAATATTCTACCTCTCTGTTAATATTCTACCTCTGTTAATAATCTACCTCTCTGTTAATATTCTACCTCTCTGTTAATATTCTACCTCTCTGTTAATATTCTACCTCTCTGTTAATATTCTACCTCTCTGTTAATATTCTACCTCTCTGTTAATATTCTACCTCTGTTAATAATCTACCTCTCTGTTAATATTCTACCTCTCTGTTAATAATCTACCTCTCTGTTAATATTCTACCTCTCTGTTAATATTCTTCCTCTCTGTCAATAGATATTCTACCTCTCTGTTAATATTCTACCTCTCTGTTAATAGATATTCTACCTCTCTGTTAATATTCTGCCTCTCTGTTAATATTCTACCTCTCTGTTAATATTCTACCTCTGTTAATAATCTACCTCTCTGTTAATATTCTACCTCTCTGTTAATATTCTACCTCTGTTAATAATCTACCTCTCTGTTAATATTCTACCTCTCTGTTAATATTCTACCTCTCTGTTAATATTCTACCTCTCTGTTAATATTCTACCTCTCTGTTAATAGATATTCTACCTCTCTGTTAATATTCTGCCTCTCTGTTAATATTCTACCTCTCTGTTAATATTCTACCTCTGTTAATAATCTACCTCTCTGTTAATATTCTACCTCTCTGTTAATATTCTACCTCTGTTAATAATCTACCTCTCTGTTAATATTCTACCTCTCTGTTAATATTCTACCTCTCTGTTAATATTCTACCTCTCTGTTAATATTCTACCTCTCTGTTAATATTCTACCTCTCTGTTAATATTCTACCTCTCTGTTAATATTCTACCTCTGTTAATATTCTACCTCTCTGTTAATATTCTACCTCTCTGTTAATATTCTACCTCTGTTAATAATCTACCTCTCTGTTAATATTCTGCCTCTCTGTTAATATTCTGCCTCTCTGTTAATATTCTACCTCTCTGTTAATATTCTGCATCTCTGTTAATATTCTACCTCTCTGTTAATATTCTACCTCTCTGTTAATATTCTGCCTCTCTGTTAATATTCTACCTCTCTGTTAATATTCTGCCTCTCTGTTAATATTCTACCTCTCTGTTAATAGATATTCTACCTCTCTGTTAATATTCTGCATCTCTGTTAATATTCTACCTCTCTGTTAATATTCTACCTCTCTGTTAATATTCTACCTCTGTTAATAATCTACCTCTCTGTTAATATTCTACCTCTCTGTTAATATTCTACCTCTCTGTTAATATTCTACCTCTCTGTTAATATTCTACCTCTCTGTTAATATTCTACCTCTCTGTTAATATTCTACCTCTGTTAATAATCTACCTCTCTGTTAATATTCTACCTCTCTGTTAATATCTACCTCTCTGTTAATATTCTACCTCTCTGTTAATATTCTTCCTCTCTGTCAATAGATATTCTACCTCTCTGTTAATATTCTACCTCTCTGTTTAATATTCTACCTCTCTGTTAATATTCTGCCTCTCTGTTAATATTCTACCTCTCTGTTAATATTCTACCTCTGTTAATAATCTACCTCTCTGTTAATATTCTACCTCTCTGTTAATAGTCTACCTCTGTTAATAATCTACCTCTCTGTTAATATTCTACCTCTCTGTTAATATTCTACCTCTCTGTTAATATTCTACCTCTCTGTTAATATTCTACCTCTCTGTTAATAGATATTCTACTCTCCTCTCTGTTAATATTCTGCCTCTCTGTTAATATTCTACCTACCTCTCTGTTAATATTCTACCTCTGTTAATAATCTACCTACCTCTGTTAATATTCTACCTCTCTGTTAATATTCTACCTCTGTTAATATTCTACCTCTCTGTTAATATTCTACCTCTCTGTTAATATTCTACCTCTCTGTTAATATTCTACCTCTGTTAATATTCTACCTCTCTGTTAATATTCTACCTCTCTGTTAATATTCTGCCTCTCTGTTAATATTCTACCTCTCTGTTAATATTCTGCCTCTCTGTTAATATTCTGCCTCTCTGTTAATATTCTACCTCTCTGTTAATATTCTGCATCCTGTTAATATTCTACCTCTGTTAAATACCTCTCTGTTAATATTCTGCCTCTCTGTTAATATTCTACCTCTGTCAATAATATTCTACCTCTCTGTTAATATTCTACCTCTCTGTTAATATATTCTACCTCTCTGTTAATATTCTACCTCTCTGTTAATATTCTACCTCTCTGTTAATATTCTACCTCTCTGTTAATATTCTACCTCTCTGTTAATATTCTACCTCTCTGTTAATATTCTACCTCTCTGTTAATATTCTACCTCTCTGTTAATATTCTACCTCTCTGTTAATATTCTTCTGTTAATATTCTCTCTGTTAATATTCTGCCTCTCTGTTAATATTCTACCTCTCTGTTAATATTCTACCTCTCTGTTAATATTCTGCCTCTCTGTTAATATTCTGCCTCTCTGTTAATATTCTGCCTCTCTGTTAATATTCTACCTCTCTGTTAATATTCTACCTCTCTGTTAATATTCTACCTCTCTCGAATATTCTACCTCTCTGTTAATATTCTGCCTCTCTGTTAATATTCTACCTCTCTGTTAATATTCTGCCTCTCTGTTAATATTCTACCTCTCTGTTAATATTCTACCTCTCTGTTAATATTCTGCCTCTCTGTTAATATTCTACCTCTCTGTTAATATTCTGCCTCTCTGTTAATATTCTACCTCTCTGTTAATATTCTACCTCTCTGTTAATATTCTACCTCTCTGTTAATAGATATTCTACCTCTCTGTTAATATTCTACCTCTCTGTTAATAGATATTCTACCTCTCTGTTAATATTCTACCTCTCTGTTAATAGATATTCTACCTCTCTGTTAATATTCTGCCTCTCTGTTAATATTCTACCTCTCTGTTAATATTCTACCTCTCTGTTAATATTCGTCCTCTCTGTTAATAGATATTCTACCTCTCTGTTAATATTCTACCTCTCTGTTAATATTCTACCTCTCTGTTAATATTCTACCTCTCTGTAATAGATATTCTACCTCTCTGTTAATATTCTGCCTCTCTGTTAATATTCTACCTCTCTGTTTAATATTCTACCTCTCTGTTAATATTCTACTGTTAATATTCTACCTCTCTGTTAATATTCTACCTCTCTGTTAATAACCTCTCTGTTAATATTCTACCTCTCTGTTAATAGATATTCTACCTCTCTGTTAATATTCTGCCTCTCTGTTAATATTCTACCTCTCTGTTAATATTCTACCTCTGTTAATATTCGTCCTCTCTGTCAATAGATATTCTACCTCTCTGTTAATATTCTACCTCTCTGTTAATATTCTGCCTCTCTGTTAATATTCTACCTCTCTGTTAATAGATATTCTACCTCTCTGTTAATATTCTGCCTCTCTGTTAATATTCTACCTCTCTGTTAATATTCTGCCTCTCTGTTAATATTCTACCTCTCTGTTAATATTCTACCTCTGTTAATAATCTACCTCTCTGTTAATATTCTACCTCTCTGTTAATATTCTACCTCTGTTAATAATCTACCTCTCTGTTAATATTCTACCTCTCTGTTAATATTCTACCTCTGTTAATAATCTACCTCTCTGTTAATATTCTACCTCTCTGTTAATATTCTACCTCTCTGTTAATATTCTACCTCTCTGTTAATATTCTACCTCTCTGTTAATATTCTACCTCTGTTAATAATCTACCTCTCTGTTAATATTCTACCTCTCTGTTAATATTCTACCTCTCTGTTAGGCCTATCCACTCTGTAATAGATATTCCAGTCTAGTCCTACCCCTAACTCTCTGAGGCCTGTGGGAGCTGGTGGACACATGCTGTCTGTAGGGGAGAAGGAACAGAACAGTCACCTGTGATAAACACTTTCTGATGAATTCAGCCTTTCAGGTTTCAACACATATCTGTACCGGGGCTGCTGGGACAGGGACATGGACAGGACTGTGGGTAATGCTGGGACAGGGACAGGGCTGGGGTTAACGCTGGGACTGGGACAGGACTGGGGATAATGCTGGGACAGGGATATGGCTGGGGATAATGCTGAACAGTGACATGGCTGGGGATCATGCTGGGACTGGGACAGGACTGGGGGTAATGCTGGGACAGGGATATGGGATAATGCTGGGACTGGGACAGGGACAAGACTGGGGGTAATGCTGGGACAGGCATATGGACATGACTGGGGGTAATGCTGGGACTGGGAAATGGCTGGGGATAATGCTGGGACAGGGCTGGGGTTAATGCTGGGACTGGGACAAGGAAAGGGCTGGGACAGGGAAAGGTCTGGGACAGGGACAGGGACAGGGCTGGGACAGGGACAGGTACAGGGCTGGGACAGGGAGAGGGATGGGGTTAATGCTGGGACAGGGGGAGGGCTGGGACAGGGAGAGGGATGGGGTTAATGCTGGGACAGGGGAGGGCTGGGACAGGGACACGGCTGGGACAGGGACGGGTCTGGTACAGGGACAGGGCTAAGTTCACTTTGGAAAGTTTTTTACAGTTTTTTACATCAGGATTTTTAAAATATTGAACTCATTGGTAAAAAAAACACTATTAAAATATTCTGTCTGAAATTAACCCCTAATATTCTGTCTGAAATTAACACCTAATATTCTGTCTGAAATTAACCCCTAATATTCTGTCTGAAATTAACCCCTAACATTCTGTCTGAAATTAACCTCTAATATTCTGTCTGAAATTAACCCCTAATATTCTGTCTGAAATTAACCTCTAATATTCTGTCTGAAATTAACCCCTAACATTCTGTCTGAAATTAACTGCTAATTTTCTGTCTGTAATTATTCCCTAATATTCTGTCTGAAATTAACACTAAGATTCTGTCTGAAATTAACCCCTAACATTCAGTCTGAAATTAACCCCTAATATTCTGTCCTAAATTAACCCCCACATTCTGTCTGAAATTAACCCCTAATATTCTGTCTGAAATTAACCCCTAATATTCTGTCTGAAATTAACCCCTAATATTCTGTCTGAAATTAACCCCTAATATTCTGTCTGAAATTAACCCCTAATATTCTGTCCTAAATTAACCCCCACATTCTGTCTGAAATTAACCCCTAATATTCTGTCTGAAATTAACCCCTAATATTCTGTCTGAAATTAACCCCTAATATTCTGTCTGAAATTAACCCCTAACATTCTGTCTGAAATTAACCTCTAATATTCTGTCTGAAATTAACCCCTAACATTCTGTCTGAAATTAACTGCTAATTTTCTGTCTGTAATTATTCCCTAATATTCTGTCTGAAATTAACACTAATATTCTGTCTGAAATTAACCCCTAATATTCTGTCTGAAATTAACCCCTAACATTCTGTCTGAAATTAACTGCTAATTTTCTGTCTGTAATTATTCCCTAATATTCTGTCTGAAATTAACACTAAGATTCTGTCTGAAATTACCCCTAACATTCAGTCTGAAATTAACCCCTAATATTCTGTCTGAAATTAACCCCTAATATTCTGTCTGAAATTAACCCCTAACATTCAGTCTGAAATTAACCCCTAATATTCTGTCTGAAATTAACCCCTAATATTCTGTCTGAAATTCACAACTCTCACAAAAAGTTCAACATCTATAATGCATGTATTTACAAGGATGCAGAGATGGTAGTACATACAAGTACATACAGGAGGATGTAAGACAACACTACCCACAACACCCCAGTACATACAGGAGGATGTAAGACAACACTACCCACAACCCCCAAGTACATACAGGAGGATGTAAGACAACACTACCCACAACACCCCAGTACATACAGGAGGATGTAAGACAACACTACCCACAACCCCCCAGTACATACAGGAGGATGTAAGACAACACTACCCACAACCCCCAGTACATACAGGAGGATGTAAGACAACACTACCCACAACCCCCCAGTACATATTAGAGACAAGAGCAGAACATATAAATACATATTCCCAACCCATTCACATTATAGATCACCTTCTTTTGGAACATTTACAATATGAAGGCCTTGAACACAGTTCCTAAACATTCAAGAAAATCTGAAAATGATTAATGAACCAGTCTTATTACTCAGGGTGAAATGTAAATATATCTGCACCATGTTAGTTTCCTACTCTTGACATCCATGGGAAAACACACTGAGACAGAATGCCTTGTTAACACAAAATGCCGACTGAGCATTTTAGAACAAAGCAACAAGGTTTGGCGAGTCCTCACTACACCCAGCTGTCCTGAGACTAACTGACCCAGCACAAGCATGCGTGTGTGTGTGTGTGTGTGTGTGTGTGTGTGTGTGTGTGTGTGTGTGTGTGTGTGTGTGTGTGTGTGTGTGTGTGTGTGTGTGTGTGTGTGTGTGTGTGTGTGTGTGTGTGTGTGTGTGTGTGTGTGTGTGTGTGTGTGTGTGTGTGTGTGTGTGTGTGTGTGTGTGTGAGAGAGAGAGAGAGAGAGAAAGAGAGAGAGAGAGAGAGAGAGAGAGAGAGAGAGAGAGAGAGAGAGAGAGAGAGAGAGAGAGAGAGAGAGAGAGAGAGAGAGAGAGAGAGAGAATGAGTTAGACAGTGAATGAGTTAGACAGTGATAGAGACCTGTAGATTATACCAGCCTAAATCTGTACTGAGTAAAGATCCATGGAATGTTATGAAATGGAGTCAACGGGTGCCTGTTCATTCAAACAGTCATACTTCTCAAATCATGACCATAATACAAGGTCTGTATTATGACATTAATATTGATAGGGAGTTGAATATAGCAACGATGATATTGCGTATTTTGGAGGAGAGATGGAATTTACATTTCCTTCTGTCTCTTGAATTTGTCCAAATTCTATTTCTCATACATTTTAATATCGAGTGATATTTCACTTTCTCTGGTCATAGGAATTGAATTGGTGCACGAGGAAGAAGTAATGCAGTGCCACTTGAGTTTCACCATCAGCTGGAAGACTGTGTCCCCTTTTCTCAGCGGGGGGGGGGGGGGACGGCGAGTCGGGTGAAAGGCGCAAAAACGTCATACCTGTCGGTTTAGCGGGACAGGCAAGTAAGAAACACCGTGAGGGCAAAAGAAAGCCAGCAGGACTGTATGTGTTGATATGGGCATTTCAGTAAACAAACAGTGCAAATCAACATCTGGTAGAAACAACGCAGCAAAAGTTGAAATATTTGAACTCTGGCTACAAGTCTCGTCTACGGTGGCGGGTGACTGCATTCACAACCAGGCTCAACGGTATTTACGGCCGTGCTCACATTGAAAACAATGACATCCGGTTTGCCGGATCTACCTCCTACCATCTAAACGCAGCATCACGTCTGCCCTCCCTCCCTCTCATCAGACCGGCCATCAGATGCAGGCCACCAGTCCAATAAAAAGCTATTTATTATGCTCACTCAGCTGTGCCTCACAATACATGTATTCATTTAGCTAGGCAAGTCATTTAAATACAAATTCTTATTTACACTGACGGCCTAACCCGGACGACGCCGGGCCAATTTTGCGCAGCCGTGTGGGTCTCCCAATCACAGCCGGTTGTGATACAGTTTTGAAATCGAACCAGTGTCTGTAGTGATACCTCTAGCAATGAGATGCAGTGTCTTAGACCTCTACGCCACTCGGGAGCCCTAATAGTGTGTGATCATATACCAACATTTAAACAACACATATTTTCTAAATGTTCTGAAAACAGCAACAGTGCGATTCAACTACCGCCAATATATTTTGGACCTATAGCTTATTTTATAAACATCATTTCTAGTAGGTTAATGTTGCATACGTTTGTGTTTTTAAGTCATGGTTTAAAGAAAACATATGAACTGTAGATCTTGGCTTGCTTTTGGACTCAGAAAGAGCTCTTGACTCAGAATAGGTTGGTGACTACTGGTGTAGATGATTGTTCAAAGCAGTTTTCATACCTTTATTCTCGTGCCTTTGAATGGGTTCTGTACGTGAAATAGCCTGCAGGCTCGAAACTTTCAATTTGTCACAACGACCCAAGTGAAGCAACTGAAGTCTTGGCCTGACTTTTACAGAAATGAAATACTTTTAATGTAGAAAACATCTGGGAGGATTATTGTCGCAGTTTTGTTTATTTTTGTAATGATAGATTTCTTGAATTTTAATCATTATATAATTTCACACGAAGAATTCGGTCTGGTGTTTTTGACACGGACACTGACAAGAACATTTCCTAAGACCTTGTCATCAAAAATCCCCCTTGCGCATTCAGTCAGACGTGGTTTTCCAGCTGCAGACGGTTTTATTTTGAGGTTCGGAGGCGCCCTCCTATCCAACCGAAGTCTGTAGTGGAGAGAAGTTTAGCAACTCAGCGCGCTGAGAGAAGCGAGTCCCATTTTCCGTTGGCAGGAGAGCTGAAGCTCACTATCCGTGCCGAACAGAGCGGAGCAAACAGACAGAGTCACTCCGGTGGAGGGGACAGGAGAGCAGAGGAGAACTGGCTTGGTGGTCTTGACTCTTTCCCGTGCTCGCTGGCTGTCTGCTAACCCATAGTCTGTTGTGATGCGCATTCCCGTAGATCCCAGTGCCACGCGGAGATTTAGCCCGCCGTCCAGTAGCCTCCAGCCGCTCCCGGCCAAGATGAACGAGCTCAACACGCCGTCCGGGACCGGTCAGCAGGACAGCACGGTGCCAAGGCTGCGCCTGCAGGAGAACCGCAGCATGGCAGAGATCATAGCGGACCACCCGGCCGAGCTGGTCCGGACTGACAGCCCCAACTTCCTCTGCTCTGTCCTGCCCTCTCACTGGCGCTGCAACAAGACGCTGCCCGTCGCCTTCAAAGTAAATACCACTCTCTTCTAGTACTGTATACGTTGTAATGAATAGAACACTTTCTTTAGGCAGCTGTATTCGTTCTATTGAATATTGAGAGAAAAGATCTGACTGAATTCCTCTTGGCGTTTGGGTCAAACACATGTATTTATATTTGTATAAAATATTATTGCACTGCCCTTAAATGCGCATTACAAATTATGAGCTTGAATTTCCGTTTCTGCCAGAATTTGTCTATAGCAGGTCTGCACAATATGCCGTTGTAGTATTTCAGCAAATTAGAGTTAGAGACATAAAGACGTACCGTGCGTCTTTCAGGATATAATTAACAGAGCATGATTGTTTAAAGTTTATAATTGGGAGCAGAGAGGCGCAGAACAAAAACATGATGGATACGTTTCATGAACATGTTGGAAACCTTAGTTATTGTCTCTGTATGGGAGACAGACTGACAGACAGGCTGGTGGAGGGGACATTAGAATCATGCTGTCGTGTCTCTCACCGCCATTAGATATTATTTCCTAATTGTACTTGTTGAAATAATTATATTGCTCTCTATTCAAATTAACTTAGAAAATGGGGGACATTTGACTATTGTTCTATTACATTTTTTTTACTCTTAATTGTAATTGAATTCGACACCATGAAATGCATGTAGCTTCCCTAATATTACCAGTGGCCGACACTGAATAAACCATACGTTTGATAGAAGACATGTACCTATATGTTTTCCCTCGCAATTCTAAAACGTCATCTATTGGTTGGAAAGTTATATAAATGAATACCGGATGTTGATTTGTAGACCTTAATGCATCACAGACATGACAGGGAGCACCAGTTCTATTACCTTCCATTAAAACTATTCATAGTTGATTTTTGATGTGTACATTTGTATTTTATTTATTGTGCTTATATATTTATATTTTTCCTTTTGACATATTGATAACAGCCATTAAAGGCCGATATCCGCTACCGCTGAACGCTGTTCAATAAAGGCCTTTCAATATAATACTAATATAATTAAAACTGACAGAAGATGAACCCAATCTGTATATTAAATATGTATATTAAATCTGTATATTAAGTGTTATTACATAGATCTACGGCCCTGTCATACTACCCAATCATTAGGTGTTTATAATAAACCTTTGTAGTGTTGGTACTCTACGTTCTAATTGGACCACTTCTCGTGTTATTACACGGAGTTGTTAGTTGTAGTTCCACCGTTGTTATGCAACGTGTTAAGCTGTAGTCATGGTGTCAGATAAAGGATCTGTCCTCCAGCTATCTGGGGACTCAACACGATAAAGGAATGACTCTCTCCCTCTACAGAATGGATTCACTTACATGTCTTGTGTTTTTAAGAGATTCTGAATTTTCTCACAGTAAATTAAGATCATTTTTTGGGATTCATATTTCTAGAATTGAACCTCAGGAATATTTTTTTAGTGAGAAGGTCTCAGCCGCAGCAACTTATTTCTACGAAGTACAGGCCCTCGTGGAAATATATAACACATGGTCTAATGGAAATATATTACACATGGTCTTATGGAAATATATAACACATGGTCTAATGGAAATATATTACACATGGAATTATGGAAATATATAACACATGGTCTAATGGAAATATATAACACATGGTCTAATGGAAATATATAACACATGGAATTATGGAAATATATAACACATGGTCTAATGGAAATATATTACACATGGAATTATGGAAATATATAACACATGGTCTAATGGAAATATATAACACATGGTCTAATGGAAATATATTACACATGGAATTATGGAAATATATTACACATGGAATTATGGAAATATATAACACATGGTCTAATGGAAATATATTACACATGGAATTATGGAAATATATAACACATGGTCTTATGGAAATATATTACACATGGTCTTATGGAAATATATAACACATGGAATTATGGAAATATATAACACATGGTCTTATGGAAATATATAACACACGGTCTTATGGAAATATATTACACATGGTCTTATGGAAATATATAACACATGGAAATATATAACACATGGTCTTATGGAAATATATAACACATGGAAATATATAACACATGGAATTATATAACACATGGAAATATATAACACATGGTCTTATGGAAATATATAACACATGGAAATATATAACACATGGAATTATATAACACATGGTTTTATGGAAATATATAACACATGGAAATATATAACACATGGAAATATATAACATGGAAATATATAACACGTGGAAATATATAACACGTGGAAATATATAACACATGGAAATATATAACACATGGAAATATATAACACATGGAAATATATAACACATGGAAATATATAACACATGGTCTTATGGAAATATATTACACATGGAAATATATAACACATGGAAATATATAACACATGGTCTAATGGAAATATATAACACATGGTCTTATGGAAATATATAACACATGGAAATATATAACACATGGTCTTATGGAAATATATAACACATGGAAATATATAACACATGGAATTATATAACACATGGAAATATATAACACATGGTCTTATGGAAATATATAACACATGGAAATATATAACACATGGAATTATATAACACATGGTTTTATGGAAATATATAACACATGGAAATATATAACACATGGAAATATATAACATGGAAATATATAACACGTGGAAATATATAACACGTGGAAATATATAACACATGGAAATATATAACACATGGAAATATATAACACATGGAAATATATAAACACATGGAAATATATAACACATGGAAATATATATGGAAATATATAACACATGGAAATATATAACACATGGAAATATATAACACATGGAAATATATAACACATGGAAATATATAACACATGGTCTTATGGAAATATATTACACATGAAAATATATAACACATGGAAATATATAACACATGGAAATATATAACACATGGAAATATATAACACATGGTTATGGAAATATATTACACATGGAAATATATAACACATGGAAATATATAACACATGGAAATATATAACACATGGAAATATATAACACATGGAATTATATAACACATGGTCTTATGGCAATATATTACACATGGAAATATATAACACATGGTCTTATGGAAATATATAACACATGGTCTTATGGAAATATATAACACATGGTCTTATGGAAATATATTACACATGGTCTTATGGAAATATATTACACATGGTCTTATGGAAATATATAACACATGGTCTTATGGAAATATATAACACATGGTCTTATGGAAATATATTACACATGTTCTTATGGAAATATATTACACATGGTCTTATGGAAATATATAACACATGGTCTTATGGAAATATATAACACATGGAAATATATAACACATGGAAATATATTACACATGGTCTTATGGAAATATATAACACACGGTCGTAAGGAAATATATAACACATGGTCTTATGGAAATATATAACACACGGTCTTAAGGAAATATATAACACATGGTCTTATGGAAATATATAACACATGGTCTAATGGAAATATATAACACATGGTCTTATGGAAATATATTACACATGGTCTTATGGAAATATATAACACATGGTCTTATGGAAATATATAACACATGGTCTTATGGAAATATATAACACATGGTCTTATGGAAATATATAACACATGGAATTATGGAAATATATAACACACGGTCTTATGGAAATATATAACACATGGTCTAATGGAAATATATTACACATGGTCTTATGGAAATATATAACACATGGTCTTATCGAAATATATAACACATGGAATTATGGAAATATATTACACATGGTCTAATGGAAATATATTACACATGGAAATATGTAACACATGGTCTTATGGAAATATATAACACATGGTCTTATGGAAATAAATAACACATGGAAATATATAACACACGGTCTTATGGAAATATATAACACATGGAAATATATAACACATGGAAATATATAACACATGGTCTTATGGAAATATATAACACATCGCCTTATGGAAATATATAACACATGGTCTTATGGAAATATATTACACATGGTCTTATGGAAATATATTACACATGGTCTTATGGAAATATATAACACATGTTCTTATGGAAATATATAACACATGGTCTTATGGAAATATATAACATGGTCTTATGGAAATATATTCATGGTCTTATGGAAATATATTACACATGGTCTTATGGAAATATATTACACATGGTCTTATGGAAATATATTACACATGGTCTTATGGAAATATATTACACATGGTCTTATGGAAATATATAACACATGGTCTTATGGTGTCACGTTCTGACCTTAGTTCTTTTGTTTTGTCTTTGTTTTAGTATGGTCAGGGCGTGAGTTGGGTGGGTAGTCTATGTTCTTTTTTCTATGTTGTGGTTTTGTGTTTGGCCTGGTATGGTTCTCAATCAGAGGCAGGTGTCGTTAGTTGTCTCTGATTGAGAACCATACTTAGGTAGCCTTTTCCCACCTGTGTTTTGTGGCTGTTTATTTTCTGTTCTGTGTTTTGCTTCACCGTTCAGGAATGTTCGTTTTGTCGTTTTATTGTTTTTGTTCAGTGTTCAGTATTCTTATTAAAACAATATGGACACTTACCACGCTGCACATTGGTCCTCCTCTTCTTCCACCCAAGACGAGCGGTACACATGGAAATATATAATACATGGAAATATATAACACATGGAAATATATAACACATGATATTATGGAAATATATAACACATGGAAATATATAATACATGGAAATATATAACACATGGAAATATATAACACATGGAAATATATAATACATGGAAATATATAACACGTGGAAATATATAACACGTGGAAATATATAACACATGGAAATATATAACACATGATATTATGGAAATATATAACACATGGAAATATATAATACATGATATTATGGAAATATATAACACATGGAAATATATAACACATGATATTATGGAAATATATAACACATGGAAATATATAACACATGATATTATGGAAATATATAACACATGGAAATATATAACACATGATATTATGGAAATATATAACACATGATATTATGGAAATATATAACACATGATATTATGGAAATATATAACACATGGAAATATATAACACATGATATTATGGAAATATATAACACATGGAAATATATAACACATGATATTATGGAAATATATAACACATGATATTATGGAAATATATAACACATGGAAATATATAACACATGGTCTTATGGAAATATATAACACATGGAAATATATAACACATGATATTATGGAAATATATAACACATGATATTATGGAAATATATAACACATGATATTATGGAAATATATAACACATGATATTATGGAAATATATAACACATGGAAATATATAACACATGATATTATGGAAATATATAACACATGATATTATGGAAATATATAACACATGGAAATATATAACACATGATATTATGGAAATATATAACACATGGAAATATATAACACATGGAAATATATAACACATGGAAATATATAACACATGGAAATATATAACACATGGTCTTATGGAAATATATAACACATGGAAATATATAACACATGGAAATATATAACACATGGAAATATATAACACATGATATTATGGAAATATATAACACATGATATTATGGAAATATATAACACATGGAAATATATAACACATGGAAATATATAACACATGGAAATATATAACACATGGAAATATATAACACATGGAAATATATAACACATGATATTATGGAAATATATAACACATGGAAATATATAACACATGATATTATGTAAATATATAACACATGGAAATATATAACACATGATATTATGGAAATATATAACACATGGAAATATATAACACATGATATTATGGAAATATATAACACATGGAAATATATAACACATGGAAATATATAACACATGGAAATATATAACACATGGAAATATATAACACATGGAAATATATAACACATGGAAATATATAACACATGATATTATGGAAATATATAACACATGGAAATATATAACACATGATATTATGGAAATATATAACACATGGAAATATATAACACATGGAATTATGGAAATATATAACACATGGAAATATATAACACATGATATTATGGAAATATATAACACATGGAAATATATAACACATGATATTATGGAAATATATAACACATGGAAATATATAACACGTGAAAATATATAACACATGGAAATATATAACACATGGTCTTATGGAAATGGTCATAGTTCCTGCCAAGGCAGCAGCTACTCTTCCTGGGGTTATTATGGATCTCCATTAGTTCCTGCCAAGGCAGCAGCTACTCTTCCTGGGGTTTATTATGGATCCCCATTAGTTCCTGCCAAGGCAGCAGCTACTCTTCCTGGGGTTTATTATGGATCCCCATTAGTTCCTGCCAAGGCAGCAGCTACTCTTCCTGGTGTTTATTAAGGATCCCCATTAGTTCCTGCCAAGGCTTCAGCTACTCTTTCTGGGGTTTATTATGGATCCCCATTAGTTCATGTCAAGGCAGCAGCTACTCTTCCTGGTGTTTATTATGGATCCCCATTAGTTCCTGCCAAGGCAGCAGCTACTCTTCCTGGTGTTTATTATGGATCCCCATTAGTTCCTGCCAAGGCAGCAGCTACTCTTCCTGGGGTTTATTATGGATCCCCATTAGTTCCTGTCAAGGCAGCAGCTACTCTTCCTGAGGTTTATTATGGATCCCCATTAGTTCCTGTTAAGGCAGCAGCTACTCTTCCTGGGGTTTATTGTGGATCCCTATTAGTTCCTGCCAAGGCAGCAGCTACTCTTCCTGGGGTTTATTATGGATACCTATTAGTTCCTGCCAAGGCAGCAGCTACTCTTCCTGGGGTTTATTATGGACCCCCATTAGTTTCCACCAAGGCTGCAGGTACTCTTCCTGAGGTTTATTATGGATCCCCATTAGTTCCTGCCAAGGCTTCAGCTACTCTTTCTGGGGTTTATTATGGATCCCCATTAGTTCCTGTCAAGGCAGCAGCTACTCTTCCTGGTGTTTATTATGATTCCCCATTAGTTTCCACCAAGGCAGCAGCTACTATTCCTGGGGTTTATTATGGATCCCCATTAGTTCCTGTCAAGGCAGCAGCTACTCTTCCTGGTGTTTATTATGGATCCCCATTAGTTTCCACCAAGGCAGCAGCTACTCTTCCTGGGGTTTATTATGGATCCCCATTAGTTCCTGCCAAGGCAGCAGCTACTCTTCCTGGCGTTTATTATGGATCCCCATTAGTTCCTGCCAAGGCAGCAGCTTCTCTTCCTGGGGTTTATTATGGATCCCCATTAGTTCCTGTCAAGGCAGCAGCTACTCTTCCTGGGGTTTATTATGGATCCCCATTAGTTCCTGCCAAGGCAGCTACTTTTCCTGGGGTTTATTATGGATCCCCATTAGTTCCTGCCAAGGCAGCAGATACTCTTCCTGAGGTTTATTATGGATCCCCATTAGTTCCTGTCAAGGCAGCAGCTACTCTTCCTGGGGTTTATTGTGGATCCCTATTAGTTCCTGCCAAGGCAGCAGCTACTCTTCCTGGGGTTTATTATGGATACCTATTAGTTCCTGCCAAGGCAGCAGCTACTCTTCCTGGGGTTTATTATGGATCCCCATTAGTTTCCACCAAGGCAGCAGGTACTCTTCCTGAGGTTTATTATGGATCCCCATTAGTTCCTGTCAAGGCAGCAGCTACTCTTCCTGGGGTTTATTATGGATCCCTATTAGTTCCTGCCAAGGCAGCAGCTACTCTTCCTGGCGTTTATTATGGATCCCCATTAGTTCCTGCAGCAGCTACTCTTCCTGGGGTTTATTATGGATCCCCATTAGTTCCTGCCAAGGCAGCAGCTACTCTTCCTGGGGTTTATTATGGATCCCCATTAGTTCCTGCAGCAGCTACTCTTCCTGGGGTTTATTATGGATCCCCATTAGTTCCTGCCAAGGCAGCAGCTACTCTTCCTGGCGTTTATTATGGATCCCCATTAGTTCCTGCAGCAGCTACTCTTCCTGGTGTTTATTATGGATCCCCATTAGTTCCTGCAGCAGCTACTCTTCCTGGCGTTTATTATGGATCCCCATTAGTTCCTGCAGCAGCTACTCTTCCTGGTGTTTATTATGGATCCCCATTAGTTCCTGCCAAGGCAGCAGCTACTCTTCCTGGCGTTTATTATGGATCCCCATTAGTTCCTGCAGCAGCTACTCTTCCTGGGGTTTATTATGGATCCCCATTAGTTCCTGCCAAGGCAGCAGCTACTCTTCCTGGGGTTTATTATGGATCCCCATTAGTTCCTGCAGCAGCTACTCTTCCTGGGGTTTATTATGGATCCCCATTAGTTCCTGCCAAGGCAGCAGCTACTCTTCCTGGCGTTTATTATGGATCCCCATTAGTTCCTGCAGCAGCTACTCTTCCTGGTGTTTATTATGGATCCCCATTAGTTCCTGCAGCAGCTACTCTTCCTGGCGTTTATTATGGATCCCCATTAGTTCCTGCCAAGGCAGCAGCTACTCTTCCTGGCGTTTATTATGGATCCCCATTAGTTCCTGCAGCAGCTACTCTTCCTGGCGTTTATTATGGATCCCCATTAGTTCCTGCAGCAGCTACTCTTCCTGGCGTTTATTATGGATCCCCATTAGTTCCTGCAGCAGCTACTCTTCCTGGGGTTTATTATGGATCATTAGTTCCTGCAGCAGCTACTCTTCCCGTTTATTATGGATCCCCAAGGCAGCAGCTACTCTTCCTGGCGTTTATTATGGATCCCCATTAGTTCCTGCAGCAGCTACTCTTCCTGGCGTTTATTATGGATCCCCATTAGTTCCTGCAGCAGCTACTCTTCCTGGCGTTTATTATGGATCCCCATTAGTTCCTGCAGCAGCTACTCTTCCTGGGGTTTATTATGGATCCCCATTAGTTCCTGCAGCAGCTACTCTTCCTGCCGTTTATTATGGATCCCCATTAGTTCCTGCAGCAGCTACTCTTCCTGGGGTTTATTATGGATCCCCATTAGTTCCTGCCAAGGCAGCAGCTACTCTTCCTGGCATTTATTATGGATCCCCATTAGTTCCTGCAGCAGCTACTCTTCCTGGGGTTTATTATGGATCCCCATTAGTTCCTGCAGCAGCTACTCTTCCTGGGGTTATTATGGATCCCCATTAGTTCCTGCAGCAGCTACTCTTCCTGGGGTCCAGCAACATTAAGGCGGTTACATATAACATTACCATACATTCATAACAGATTTCACAACATATTAAAATGTATTTATATAGCCCTTCGTACATCAGCTGATATATCAAAGTGCTGTACAGAAACCCAGCCTAAAACCCCAAAACAGCAAGCAATGCAGGTGTAGAAGCACGGTGGCTAGGAAAAACTCCCTAGAAAGGCCAAAACCTAGGAAGAAACCTAGAGAGGAACCAGGCTATGTGGGTATTAAGTGTGTGCCCTCTGGCCTCTACTCTACTACCACATATCTTCAACCAGAATCCATATGTACATGCATGTATAGTGCGTCTGTTATTGTGTGTTTGTATGCATGTGTCTGTGTCTATGTTTGTGTCTCTTCACAGTCCCTGCTGTTCCATAAGGTGTATTTTTATCCATTTTTTTAATCTAATGTTAGTGAATCCCACCATAACCTTCACCCTTTTAGCTAAGTACTAATCTTAACCCTAACCTGAACCCTAACCCCTAGAGCTACAGTTAGCCCGTTAGCTAATGTTAGCATTAGCCACCTTGCCACCTAGCTAGCGTTAGCCACAACAAATTGTAATTTGTAACATATCATACAAAATGGATGATGGACATCCACACATACCGGCAGGTAGCCTAGTGGTTATAGTATATAATGGTGTCATGGAAAAGTAACCAAAAGATTGCGAGATAGAATCCCCGAGCTGACAGAAGTAACAATATGTCGTTCTGCCCCTGAACAAGGCAGTTAACCCACTGTTCCTAGGCCAGTTAACCCACTGTTCCTATGCCAGTTAACCCACTGTTCCTAGACCAGTTAACCCACTGTTCCTAGACCAGTTAACCCACTGTTCATAGACCAGTTAACCCACTGTTCCTAGGCCAGTTAATCCACTGTTCCTAGACCAGTTAATCCACTGTTCCTAGGCCAGTTAATCCACTGTTCCCAGGCCAGTTAACCCACTGTTCCTAGACCAGTTAACCCACAGTTCCTAGGCCAGTTAACCCACTGTTCCTAGACCAGTTAACCCACTGTTCCTAGACCAGTTAACCCACTGTTCCTAGACCAGTTAATCCACTGTTCCTAGGCCAGTTAACCCACTGTTCCTAGACCAGTTAACCCACTGTTCCTAGACCAGTTAACCCACTGTTCCTAGGCCAGTTAACCCACTGTTCCTAGACCAGTTAATCCACTGTTCCTAGGCCAGTTAATCCACTGTTCCCAGGCCAGTTAACCCACTGTTCCTAGGCCAGTTAACCCACTGTTCCTAGACCAGTTAACCCACTGTTCCTAGACCAGTTAACCCACTGTTCCTAGACCAGTTAACCCACTGTTCCTAGACCAGTTAACCCACTGTTCCTAGACCAGTTAACCCACTGTTCCTAGGCCAGTTAACCCACTGTTCCTAGACCAATTAACCCACTGTTCCTAGACCAGTTAACCCACTGTTCCTAGACCAGTTAATCCACTGTTCCTAGGCCAGTTAACCCACTGTTCCTAGACCAGTTAATCCACTGTTCCTAGGCCATCATGGAAAATAAGAATTTCTTCTTAACCGACTTGCCTAGTGAAATAAATACCATATGAAATGTAACAAATCAAACTGAATGGAGTGTCTCGGCTTTACATACAGAATGATAGGAAATGCTCTGAGACTGTGTTGAGAAGGAAGTAATTCTAGTTTGTCTTCCATTTTAGCTGGGTGCTGACCATTTAATAGTGTCAGTAATGATCAAATGGCTGAGGTGGAATTTCACAAAATTAGGTCTGAAGTTGATTTGAGTCCATTCTCCTCCTCCTCTCGCCTCCTTCACTCTCTTCATCAATCCTTTCTTCCTCTCCTCCTCCTCCTCCTCCTCCTCCTCCTCCTCCTCCTCCTCCTCCTCCTCCTCCTCCTCCTCCTCCTCCTCCTCCTCCTCCTCCTCCTCCTCCTCCTCCTCCTCCTCCTCATCCTTCCCAGGTTGTGGCATTGGGAGAGGTGACTGATGGGACGGTCGTCACGGTGATGGCAGGGAACGATGAGAACTACTCGGCGGAGTTGCGGAACGCATCTGGGGTGCTGAAGAACCAGGTGGCTCGCTTCAACGACCTGCGCTTCGTGGGCCGCAGTGGACGGGGTCAGTGTCTATGTTACCTAGATCAGTATCTATGTCTCTTTATCTATGTTATTATGGCCCGAGCTTCTTAGGAGGCAGATCGTTTCAAAATGAATTTGAAATTGGGTTTTTATTTGGATCATGGTGACATTAATTCCATGCCTCTGCTCCCCTCTGGGTATAGGGCACCCCTCAGCAGGAAAAACAAAACTAGACAAGAATTTGTGCCAGGTGTGATATCCCTCCTTAAATAGCTCGGGCTAATGTTCCTATCGACTCCATAAGGCCAGCAGGCTAATGTTCCTATCGACTCCATAAGGCCAGCAGGCTAATGTTCCTATCGACTCCATAAGGCCAGCAGGCTAATGTTCCTATCGACTCCATAAGGCCAGCAGGCTAATGCTAATTTCTATCGACTCCATAAGGCCAGCAGGCTAATGTTCCTATCGACTCCATAAGGCCAGCAGGCTAATGTTCCTATCGACTCCATAAGGCCAGCAGGCTAATGTTCCTATCGACTCCATAAGGCCAGCAGGCTAATGTTCCTATCGACTCCATAAGGCCAGCAGGCTAATGTTTCTATCGACTCCATAAGGCCAGCAGGCTAATGTTCCTATCGACTCCATAAGGCCAGCAGGCTAATGTTCCTATAGACTCAGTAAGGCCAGCAGGCTAATGTTCCTATCGACTCCATAAGGCCAGCAGGCTAATGTTCCTATCGACTCCATAAGGCCAGCAGGCTAATGTTCCTATCGACTCCATAAGGCCAGCAGGCTAATGTTCCTCCATCGACTCCATAAGGCCAGCAGGCTAATGTTCCTATCGACTCCATAAGGCCAGCAGGCTAATGTTCCTATCGACTCCATAAGGCCAGCAGGCTAATGTTCCTATCGACTCCATAAGGCCAGCAGGCTAATGTTCCTATCGACTCCATAAGGCCAGCAGGCTAATGTTCCTATCGACTCCATAAGGCCAGCAGGCTAATGTTCCTATCGACTCCATAAGGCCCTATCGACTCCATAAGGCCAGCAGGCTAATGTTCCTATCGACTCCATAAGGCCAGCAGGCTAATGTTCCTATCGACTCCATAAGGCCAGCAGGCTAATGTTCCTATCGACTCCATAAGGCCAGCAGGCTAATGTTCCTATCGACTCCATAAGGCCAGCAGGCTAATGTTCCTATCGACTCCATAAGGCCATAAGGCCAGCAGGCTAATGTTCCTATCGACTCCATAAGGCCAGCAGGCTAATGTTCCTATCGACTCCATAAGGCCAGCAGGCTAAGACTCCATAAGGCCAGCAGGCTAATGTTCCTATCGACTCCATAAGGCCAGCAGGCTAATGTTCCTATCGACTCCATAAGGCCAGCAGGCTAATGTTCCTATCGACTCCATAAGGCCAGCAGGCTAATGTTCCTATCGACTCCATAAGGCCAGCAGGCTAATGTTCCTATCGACTCCATAAGGCCAGCAGGCTAAATGTCCATAAGGCCAGCAGGCTAATGTTCCTATCGACTCCATAAGGCCAGCAGGCTAATGTTCCTATCGACTCCATAAGGCCAGCAGGCTAATGTTCCTATCGACTCCATAAGGCCAGCAGGCTAATGTTCCATAAGGCCAGCAGGCTAATGTTCCTATCGACTCCATAAGGCCAGCAGGCTAATGTTCCTATCGACTCCATAAGGCCAGCAGGCTAATGTTCCTATCGACTCCATAAGGCCAGCAGGCTAATGTTCCTATCGACTCCATAAGGCCAGCAGGCTAATGTTCCTATCGACTCCATAAGGCCAGCAGGCTAATGTTCCTATCGACTCCATAAGGCCAGCAGGCTAATGTTCCTATCGACTCCATAAGGCCAGCAGGCTAATGTTCCTATCGACTCCATAAGGCCAGCAGGCTAATGTTCCTATCGACTCCATAAGGCCAGCAGGCTAATGTTCCTATCGACTCCATAAGGCCAGCAGGCTAATGTTCCTATAAGGCCAGCAGGCGACGACTCCATAAGGCCAGCAGGCTAATGTTCCTATCGACTCCATAAGGCCAGCAGGCTAATGTTCCTATCGACTCCATAAGGCCAGCAGGCTAATGTTCCTATCGACTCCATAAGGCCAGCAGGCTAATGTTCCTATCGACTCCATAAGGCCAGCAGGCTAATGTTCCTATCGACTCCATAAGGCCAGCAGGCTAATGTTCCTATCGATGTTCCATAAGGCCAGCAGGCTAATGTTCCTATCGACTCCATAAGGCCAGCAGGCTAATGTTCCTATCGACTCCATAAGGCCAGCAGGCTAATGTTCCTATCGACTCCATAAGGCCAGCAGGCTAATGTTCCTATCGACCATAAGGCCCATAAGGCCAGCAGGCTAATGTTCCTATCGACTCCATAAGGCCAGCAGGCTAATGTTCCTATCGACTCCATAAGGCCAGCAGGCTAATGTTCCTATCGACTCCATAAGGCCAGCAGGCTAAATGTTCGACTCCATAAGGCCAGCAGGCTAATGTTCCTATCGACTCCATAAGGCCAGCAGGCTAATGTTCCTATCGACTCCATAAGGCCAGCAGGCTAATGTTCCTATCGACTCCATAAGGCCAGCAGGCTAAGGCTAATGTTCCTCGACTCCATAAGGCCAGCAGGCTAATTCCTATCGACTCCATAAGGCCAGCAGGCTAATGTTCCTATCGACTCCATAAGGCCAGCAGGCTAATGTTCCTATCGACTCCATAAGGCCAGCAGGCTAATGTTCCTATCGACTCCATAAGGCCAGCAGGCTAATGTTCCTATCGACTCCATAAGGCCAGCAGGCTAATGTTCCTATCGACTCCATAAGGCCAGCAGGCTAATGTTCCTATCGACTCCATAAGGCCAGCAGGCTAATGTTCCTATCGACTCCATAAGGCCAGCAGGCTAATGTTCCTATCGACTCCATAAGGCCAGCAGGCTAATGTTCCTATCGACTCCATAAGGCCAGCAGGCTAATGTTCCCGACTCCATAAGGCCAGCAGGCTAATGTTCCTATCGACTCCATAAGGCCAGCAGGCTAAATCGACTCCATAAGGCCAGCAGGCTAATGTTCCTATCGACTCCATAAGGCCAGCAGGCTAATGTTCCTATCGACTCCATAAGGCCAGCAGGCTAATGTTCCTATCGACTCCATAAGGCCAGCAGGCATAAGGCCAGCAGGCTAATGTTCCTATCGACTCCATAAGGCCAGCAGGCTAATGTTCCTATCGACTCCATAAGGCCAGCAGGCTAATGTTCCTATCGACTCCATAAGGCCAGCAGGCTAATGTTCTCGACTCCATAAGGCCAGCAGGCTAATGTTCCTATCGACTCCATAAGGCCAGCAGGCTAATGTTCCTATCGACTCCATAAGGCCAGCAGGCTAATGTTCCTATCGACTCCATAAGGCCAGCAGGCTAATGTTCCTATCGACTCCATAAGGCCAGCAGGCTAATGTTCCTATCGACTCCATAAGGCCAGCAGGCTAATGTTCCTATCTAATGTTCCTCCATAAGGCCAGCAGGCTCCATAAGGCCAGCAGGCTAATGTTCCTATCGACTCCATAAGGCCAGCAGGCTAATGTTCCTATCGACTCCATACTCCATAAGGCCAGCAGGCTAATGTTCCTATCGACTCCATAAGGCCAGCAGGCTAATGTTCCTATCGACTCCATAAGGCCAGCAGGCTAATGTTCCTATCGACTCCATAAGGCCAGCAGGCTAGTCTGTTTTTTGTCATGTTTTTTCTTTATTTATTATAATTATTATCTTATTTTTATTTTTTATTATTGGTATGTAACTGTTATGAAAGTTTTATTGTCAATTTTTGGTGTTGTATTTAAACACCACTTTAAATGTGTACATGACACTGCAACATTTCCCCATGGGGACCATAAACTCAGGAAGTCAGGAAGAAGAGTTAATAACGTTAAGGTGCTGGTGAATCACAGGGAGCTTGGGGTCATAACTGATGCAAGACCGTTCACCCATCGCTGTGAACTATATAACATGGTGGAGTGGCCCTCCTTGCTCCCAGAACACACGGGTACATATTTGTGTACAAGGCAGTGCTTGACCTCTTCCGTACATAATGCATCTTTCCTACTCACTAACAACATCATAATCCTATAGCCTCCACTCTGTCAGTGCTCTCATTCACAGGTCCTAGGGCAAGGACTGAAATGGGGAAACAAGCCTTCTCCTACAACGCTCCTTGGTCTTGGAACAAACTAAAAAAGACTTTCAAACCTGAGGAGAGGGTGTCTCTGTCTGAGTTGAAAACTTTGATAGAAGACAATATAATTGAACGTTGTGATTGTTTTTAATGTTTTGTATTGAAGTATTGTGTTCGTGTGTTGTGTTGTGTGTACACACTGACAACTTCGTGCTGACCTCTTGACAGGTCCCCTTCCAAAAACAGGTTTCTAACGTCAAGGTTTCTAACCGTACATTGTACTGACCTCTTGACAGGTCTTCTTCTGGTTAAATAACTGATCTTAGTGTCTATATTTCTATATCTAATACCTCTATATTATAAAAGAGGTCAGTGTCTATACATCTATACTATTAAAGAGGCTATTATTAAAGAGGTTGTTGTCTATCTCTATATCTATACATCTATATTATTAAAGAGGTCAGTGTCTATATCTCTATACCTATACCACTATATTCATAAAGAGGTCAGACTCTATCTCTATATCTATACCTCTATATTAGTAAATAAGTCAGTGTCTAAATCTATATATTTACCTCTATATTATTAAATAGGTTATTGTCTATATCTCTATATCTATACCTCTACATTATTAATGAGTTTATTGTCTATATCTCTATATTTCTACCTCTCATTATTAAAGAGGTTATTGTCTATATCTCTGTATATCTATACCTCTATATTATTAAAGAGGCTATTGTTTATATCTATATATCTACCTCTACATTATTAAAGAGGTTATTGTCTATATCTATATATCTATACCTCTACATTATTAAAGATGTTATTGTCTATAGCTCTATATATCTATACCTCTACATTATTAATGAGGTTATTGTCTATATCTCTGTATATCTATACCTCTTATTAAAGAGGTTATTGTCTATATCTCTATATATATACCTCTACATTATTAACTAGGTTATTGTCTATATCTATATATCTATACCTCTACATTATTAAAGAGGTTATTGTCTATATCTCCATATATCTACCTCTATAATATTAAAGAGGTCGGTCTCTATCTCTATAGCTATACCTCTATATTAGTAAAGAGGTCAGTGTCTATGTCTCTATATCTATGCCTCTATATTAGTAAAGAGGTCAGTGTCTATACCACTATATCTATACCTCTATATAAGTAAGGAGGTAGGTCAGTGTCTATGTCTCTACATCTATACCTCTATATTAGTAATGAGGTCAGTGTCTATGTCTCTACATCTATACCCTCTATATTATTAGAGGTTATTGTATATATCTCTATATTTCTACCTCTACATTATTAAAAAGGTTATTGTCTATATCTATATATATCTATACCTCTACATTATTAATGATGTTATTGTCTATATCTCCATATCTATACCTCTATATTATTAAAGAGCTTATTGTCTACATCTCTATACATCTACCTCTATATTAATTAATGAGGTCAGTGTCTATGTCTCTATATCTATACCTCTACATTATTAAAGAGGTTATTGTATATATCTCCATATCTATACCTCTATATTATTAAAGAGGTTATTGTAAACATCTCTATATATCTACCTCTACATTAATTAAGATGTTATTGTCTATATCTCTATATCTCTATATAACTATAACTCAACATTATTAAAGAGGTTATTGTCTATATATCTGTACCTCTATATTAGTAAAGAGGTCAGTGTCTATGTCTCTACATCTATACCTCTATATTAGTAAAGAGGTCAGTGTCTATGTCTCTATATCTATACCTCTATATTAGTAATGAGGTCAGTGTCTATGTCTCTACATCTATACCTCTACATTATTAAAGAGGTTACTGTCTATATCTATATATCTATACCTCTATATTATTAAAGAGGTTATTGTCTATATCTATATATCTATACCTCTATATTATTAAAGAGGTTATTGTCTATATCTCTGTATATCTACCTCTACATTATTAAAGAGGCTATTGTCTATATCGATATATCTATACCTCTATATTATTAAAGAGGTTATTGTCTATATCTGTATATCTATACCCCTATATTATTAAAGAGGTTATTGTCTATATCTATATATCTATACCTCTACATTATTAAAGAGGCTATTGTCTATATCTATATATCATACCTCAATATTATTAATAAAGAGGTTGTCTATATCTATATATCTATACCTCTATATTATTAAAGAGGTTTTTGTCTATATCTTTATATATCTACCTCTACATTATTAAAGAGGTTATTGTCTATATCTATATATCTATACCTCTATATTATTAAATAGGCTATTGTCTATATCTATATATTTATACCTCTATATTATTAAAGAGGCTATTGTCTATATCTATATATCATACCTCAATATTATTAAAAGGGCTATTGTCTATATCTATATATCTATACCTCTATATTATTAAAGAGGCTATTGTCTATATCTATACCTCTATATTATTAAAGAGGCTATTGTCTATATCTATATATCATACCTCTATATTATTAAAGAGGCTATTGTCTATATCTATATATCTATACCTCTATATTATTAAAGAGGTTATTGTCTATATCTATATATCTATACCTCTATATTATTAAATAGGTTATTGTCTATATCTCTATATATCTACCTCTATAATATTAAAGAGGTCGGTCTCTATCTCTATATCTATACCTCTACATTATTAAAGAGGTTATTGTCTATATCTCTATATCTATACCTCTATATTATTAAAGAGGCTATTGTCTATATCTATATATCATACCTCTATATTATTAAAGAGTGTCACGCCTTGGTCATTGTATCTTGTGTTTTTGTTATATGTTTGGGTAGGCCAGGGTGTGACATGGGTTTATATGTTGTATTTCGTATTGGGGTTTGTATTAATTGGGAGTGTGTATTAGTAGGGGTGTGTCTAGTTAGGCTTGGCTGTCTGAGGCGATTCCTAATTGAAGTCAGCTGATTCTAGTTGTCTCGGATTGGGAACCGTATTTAGGTAGCTTGAGTGCGCGTTGTATTTCGTGGGCGATTGTACCTGTCTCTGTGTTAGTCACCAGATAGGCTGTATTAGTTTCACTCGTTTGTTGTTTTCGTATTTTCAGTTATTTTATGTACCGCTATTTTCTTCATTAAAAGTCATGAGTAACCTACACGCTGCATTTCGGTCTGACTCACTTTAAACAACAGACGAAGTTCATTACAAAGAGGTTATTGTCTATATCTATATATCTATACCTCTATATTATTAAAGAGGTTGTTGTCTATATCTTTATATATCTACCTCTACATTATTAAAGAGGCTATTGTCTATATCTATATATCTATACCTCTACATTATTAAAGAGGTTTATGTCTATATCTATATATCTATACCTCTATATTATTAAAGAGGTTATTGTCTATATCTATATATCTATACCTCTATATTATTAAAGAGGTTATTGTCTATATATATATCTATACCTCTATATTATTAAATAGGTTATTGTCTCTATCTCTATATCTATACCTCTACATTATTAAAGAGGTTTATGTCTATATCTATATATCTATACCTCTATATTATTAAAGAGGCTATTGTCTATATCTATATATCTATACCTCTATATTATTAAAGAGGTTATTGTCTATATCTATATATCTATACCTCTATATTATTAAAGAGGCTATTGTCTATATCTCTATATATCTACCTCTATAATATTAAAGAGGTCGGTCTCTATCTCTATATCTATACCTCTACATTATTAAAGAGGTTATTGTCTATATCTATATATCTATACCTCTATATTATTAAAGAGGTTATTGTCTATATCTATATATCTATACCTCTATATTATTAAAGAGGCTATTGTCTATATCTATATATCTATACCTCTATATTATTAAAGAGGTTATTGTCTATATCTATATATCTATACCTCTATATTATTAAAGAGGTTATTGTCTATATCTATATATCTATACCTCTATATTATTAAATAGGTTATTGTCTATATCTCTATATCTATACCTCTATATTATTAAAGAGGCTATTGTCTATATCTATATATCTATACCTCTATATTATTAAAGAGGTTATTGTCTATATCTATATATCTATACCTCTATATTATTAAAGAGGTTATTGTCTATATCTTTATATATCTACCTCTACATTATTAAAGAGGCTATTGTCTATATCTATATATCTATACCTCTATATTATTAAAGAGGTTATTGTCTATATCTTTATATATCTACCTCTACATTATTAAAGAGGCTATTGTCTATATCCAGGGGTGAAAGTACATTTCTTCCCAGAATGGGACTTCCTATGTGTGCATGTGCACCCCAAAAAATGTACAGTCTGGACGTTCTGGCGCCCCAGGCGAGACAAAAAATGGCCACACCGCTCCTTTCCCTGCTAAACTAGAACAGTGTATGTATAGCAGGGATCTGCAATAGGTTTGGCCGCGGGCCAATTCTTTCCTCAGCCAATAGTCGGCAGAATAGAACACAATAGCAGCCCATTCATATGCCTATGCTACAAATGAAACAGCATGTTTAACACACCTGGTTAGTAGGTTATATAATCAGTTTAATATGGAGGTTAATGTCTATAACATATCCTAATATTTTAAACTGATAAAATCCACCAATGTCTCTATTAAATTAGTTTGTAATATTGATTTGTGCGGCTGATTGTGGAAAAACAGCTTACAATAAAGAGAAAATGTTGCTCTGAAAAGTGTATAATGAAAGTAGTTTCAGTTTAGACTGAGAAATAGGCCTCCTTACCATTCTCCCAATGTCAAACCACGGTGTCTGCACCCAAATGGTGGCTGTTTGCAAATAAATATTACACACATTATCCTTATTATAATATTCATATATTAAATTATAACTTTAGTTAAATAATATCATAAATATTTCAATTATAATATAATATTATATTGTAATTATATTGTAATTGTAATTATATAATATTATAAATATTATCCTAATTATTGTAAGCATGGCACTTTCTAAAGTAACCTTTGCCCCCAGAGGACTCGAACCAAAGTAATTAATAGGAACAGAATAGCAGAGTCCAAATCTTTATCTCCTCGAAGGCCGCAGCTCATCTTCAGCAGGTCATGGAGAGGAATCAATATATCCTCATATGCATCAGATGCCTTTTTTTATGGGCCGATTGTTAAACAATGTTTCATATTATCCGGATCATTTTTATATATTTAATATAAAGTTAACAATGGGTATTCTTTTGCCCTTTTCATTAACAAAGGGTATGGCATACCCTCACTCAATTTGAGCCCTGGTGTTAATCAAATCCACCAAGCCCTTCACGGAGGTATATAAGAAGGGCATGGTGACGGTATTGGAGGATTTGACTATACTGATAAATCCATGGACAGAATGATTTTCTTCTGTCAAAACTCTTATTTTTGTTTTTATAGGAAGAAATAGGTTCCAACAATGTCCTCTGTTGTCGTGAAGGCAAATTAAAAAAGAAGACAATTGTTGAAATGAAGTCAGCACCATTTGCTGTCCACATCTGTGTGATTTTTCCGCCCTAAAGATGATGTCTATCCGCGTTGCCTTTATAGTGGAGTTTCTCCTGCACTCTCTCTCCTCATGAATACAATAATGATTTTAAAAGTCTGTCTCATGACATTGTAATACATTCGGTCTCCAGTTTATGGGCTACAAAAAAACGTCATAGAGTTATTTTCCTACCGTAGGGTACATAACGTCTGTTAAATTCATTTGTTAAATTAATTTTGCTCTGGGGAGGCGCCATGCGGAGGCACCCTGGGGAGGCGCCCATATGAGGCACCCTGGGGAGGCGCCCATGCGAGGCACGCTGGGGAGGTGCCCTGGGCATTTGATAAGCTGCATCCCTCCAGCAACACCCTGGGGAGGCGCCCTGGGGAGGCGCCCTGGGGAGGCGCCCTGGGGAGGGCCCTGGGGAGGCGCCCTGGGGAGGCGCCCTGGGGAGGCGCCCTGGGCATTTGATAAGCTGCATCTCTCCAGCAACACCCTGGGAGGCGCCCTGGGGAGGCGCCCTGGGGAGGCGCCCTGGGGAGGCGCCCTGGGGAGGCGCCCTGGGGAGGCGCCATATTGTTTCACGGTTCGTTTTGTTGTTTTGTTTAGTTCTGTTCAGTGTTCTCTCTTTAATTAAAGAGTTATGTTCACTTACCACGCTGCGCCTTGGTCTCCTCACTATGACAACCGTGACAGATTCATAGTGGTGTAATGATTCAGTGGTGTAATGATTCATAGTGGTGTAATGATTCAGTGGTGTAATGATTCAGTGGTGTAATGATTCAGTGGTGTAATGATTCAGTGGTTTAATGATTCATAGTGGTGTAATGGTTCAGTGGTGTAATGGTTCAGTGGTGTAATGATTCAGTGGTGTAATGGTTCAGTGGTGTAATGATTCATAGTGGTGTAATGATTCAGTGGTGTAATGATTCAGTGGTGTAATGATTCAGTGGTGTAATGGTTCAGTGGTGTAATGGTTCAGTGGTGTAATGGTTCAGTGGTGTAATGATTCATAGTGGTGTAATGATTCATAGTGGTGTAATGATTCAGTGGTGTAATGGTTCAGTGGTGTAATGGTTCAGTGGTGTAATGGTTCAGTGGTGTAATGGTTCAGTGGTGTAATGGTTCAGTGGTGTAATGGTTCATAGTGGTGTAATGATTCATAGTGGTGTAATGGTTCAGTGGTGTAATGGTTCATAGTGGTGTAATGATTCATAGTGGTTTAATGGTTCATAGTGTTGTAATGATTCAGTGGTGTAATGGTTCAGTGGTGTAATGGTTCAGTGGTGTAATGGTTCAGTGGTGTAATGGTTCAGTGGTGTAATGATTCATAGTGGTGTAATGGTTCAGGAGTGTAATGATTCATAGTGGTGTAATGGTTCAGTGGTGTAATGATTCAGTGGTGTAATGGTTCAGTGGTGTAATGGTTCATAGTGGTGTAATGATTCAGTGGTGTAATGGTTCATAGTGGTGTAATGATTCAGTGGTGTAATGGTTCATAGTGGTGTAATGATTCATAGTGGTGTAATGGTTCAGTGGTGTAATGATTCATAGTGGTGTAATGGTTCAGTGGTGTAATGGTTCAGTGGTGTAATGGTTCAGTGGTGTAATGATTCAGTGGTGTAATGGTTCATAGTGGTGTAATGGTTCAGTGGTGTAATGATTCAGTGGTGTAATGGTTCAGTGGTGTAATGATTCAGTGGTGTAATGGTTCAGTGGTGTAATGATTCAGTGGTGTAATGATTCAGTGGTGTAATGATTCAGTGGTGTAATGATTCAGTGGTGTAATGATTCAGTGGTGTAATGGTTCATAGTGGTGTAATGGTTCAGTGGTGTACTGGTTCAGTGGTGTAATGTCCTACAGTTTCCTGGACCTTTTATTTTAATTATTGTGATAGGCTCATGTTTGACAGGTACTGGGTAAAATGTCTATATATTCATATCTATCAATTCTATCTACATTTGATTATCTTTGATGTGAATTGCTAACTAATATTTAGATTTTTAGGAATACTGAAATATTTGTATATTAGTCATCAGTAATACTAGTGGAATAAACCTGTGAGGTACTAGCTACATTTAGAATACATAAAGAGGCAACCAGCCCATTTAAGCTAACATATACCCAAATAATAATAATACACTATTGCATGAAATTACTTTAGAAAGGACCATTAGTCAGGTATGTTCTCTTTCCCCTTCCTGTTTGCAACAAGATTTAGACAGGTCCCAAACATAACAGGTGTGTTCTCTTTCCCCTTCCTGTTTGCACTGGCAATTCAACTGCTTGCAACAAGATTTAGACAGGTCCCAAACATAACAGGTGTGTTCTCTTTCCCCTTCCTGTTTGCACTGGCAATTCAACTGCTTGCAACAAGATTTAGACAGGTCCCAAACATAACAGGTGTGTTCTCTTTCCCCTTCCTGTTTGCACTGGCAATTCAACTGCTTGCAACAAGATTTAGACAGGTCCCAAACATAACAGGTGTGTTCTCTTTCCCCTTCCTGTTTGCACTGGCAATTCAACTGCTTGCAACAAGATTTAGACAGGTCCCAAACATAACAGGTGTGTTCTCTTTCCCCTTCCTGTTTGCACTGGCAATTCAACTGCTTGCAACAAGATTTAGACAGGTCCCAAACATAACAGGTGTGTTCTCTTTCCCCTTCCTGTTTGCACTGGCAATTCAACTGCTTGCAACAAGATTTAGACAGGTCCCAAACATAACAGGTGTGTTCTCTTTCCCCTTCCTGTTTGCACTGGCAATTCAACTGCTTGCAACAAGATTTAGACAGGTCCCAAACATAACAGGTGTGTTCTCTTTCCCCTTCCTGTTTGCACTGGCAATTCAACTGCTTGCAACAAGATTTAGACAGGTCCCAAACATAACAGGTGTGTTCTCTTTCCCCTTCCTGTTTGCACTGGCAATTCAACTGCTTGCAACAAGATTTAGACAGGTCCCAAACATAACAGGTGTGTTCTCTTTCCCCTTCCTGTTTGCACTGGCAATTCAACTGCTTGCAACAAGATTTAGACAGGTCCCAAACATAACAGGTGTGTTCTCTTTCCCCTTCCTGTTTGCACTGGCAATTCAACTGCTTGCAACAAGATTTAGACAGGTCCCAAACATAACAGGTGTGTTCTCTTTCCCCTTCCTGTTTGCACTGGCAATTCAACTGCTTGCAACAAGATTTAGACAGGTCCCAAACATAACAGGTGTGTTCTCTTTCCCCTTCCTGTTTGCACTGGCAATTCAACTGCTTGCAACAAGATTTAGACAGGTCCCAAACATAACAGGTGTGTTCTCTTTCCCCTTCCTGTTTGCACTGGCAATTCAACTGCTTGCAACAAGATTTAGACAGGTCCCAAACATAACAGGTGTGTTCTCTTTCCCCTTCCTGTTTGCACTGGCAATTCAACTGCTTGCAACAAGATTTAGACAGGTCCCAAACATAACAGGTGTGTTCTCTTTCCCCTTCCTGTTTGCACTGGCAATTCAACTGCTTGCAACAAGATTTAGACAGGTCCCAAACATAACAGGTGTGTTCTCTTTCCCCTTCCTGTTTGCACTGGCAATTCAACTGCTTGCAACAAGATTTAGACAGGTCCCAAACATAACAGGTGTGTTCTCTTTCCCCTTCCTGTTTGCACTGGCAATTCAACTGCTTGCAACAAGATTTAGACAGGTCCCAAACATAACAGGTGTGTTCTCTTTCCCCTTCCTGTTTGCACTGGCAATTCAACTGCTTGCAACAAGATTTAGACAGGTCCCAAACATAACAGGTGTGTTCTCTTTTTCCCCTTCCTGTTTGCACTGGCAATTCAACTGCTTGCAACAAGATTTAGACAGGTCCCAAACATAACAGGTGTGTTCTCTTTCCCCTTCCTGTTTGCACTGGCAATTCAACTGCTTGCAACAAGATTTAGACAGGTCCCAAACATAACAGGTGTGTTCTCTTTCCCCTTCCTGTTTGCACTGGCAATTCAACTGCTTGCAACAAGATTTAGACAGGTCCCAAACATAACAGGTGTGTTCTCTTTCCCCTTCCTGTTTGCACTGGCAATTCAACTGCTTGCA
>NC_060184.1:2314988-2347488 GCF_021184085.1 Oncorhynchus gorbuscha
TCTATGACTGATTCAAGTATTTTTAGCCAAATCCTAATTGGTATGTTGAAATTTATGTTTCTTTTGATGGCATAGAATGCCCTTCTTGCCTTGTCTCTCAGATCGTTCACAGCTTTGTGGAAGTTACCTGTGGCGCTGATGTTTAGGCCAAGGTATGTATAGTTTGTTGTGTGCTCTAGGGCAACAGTGTCTAGATGGAATTTGTATTTGTGGTCCTGGTGACTGGATCTTTTTTGGAACACCATTATTTTGGTCTTACTGAGATTTACTGTCAGGGCCCAGGTCTGACAGAATCTGTGCATAATATCTAGGTGCTGCTGTAGGCCCTCCTTGGTTGGTGACAGAAGCACCAGATCATCAGCAAACAGCAGACATTTGACTTCGGATTCTAGTAGGGTGAGGCCTGGTGCTGCAGACGGTTCTAGTGCCCGCGCCAATTCGTATATATATATATATATATATTTTGAAGCGGGTGGGGCTTAAGCTGCATCCCTGTCTCACCCCACGACCCTGTGTGAAGAAATGTGTGTGTTTTTTGCCAATTTTAACCGCACACTTGTTGTTTGTGTACATGGATTTTATAATGTCGTATGTTTTACTCCCCAACACCACTTTCCATCAGTTTGTATAGCAGACCCTCATGCCAAATTGAGTCGAAGGCTTTTTTGAAATCAACAAAGCATGAGAAGACTTTGCGTTTGTTTTGGTTTGTTTGGTTGTCAATTAGGGTGTGCAGGATGAATACATGGTCTGTTGTACGGTAATTTGGTAAAAACCCAATTTGACATTTGCTCAGTACATTGTTTTCATTGAGGAAATGTACGAGTCTGCTGTTAATAATAATGCAGAGGATTTTCCCAAGGTTACTGTTGACACATATTCCACAGTAGCTATTGGGGTCAAATTTGTCTCCACTTTTGTGGATTGGGGTGATCAGTCCTTGGTTCCAAATATTGGGGAAGATGCCAGAGCTAAGTATGATGTTAAAGAGTTTTAGTATAGCCAATTGGAATTTGTTGTCTGTATATTTGATCATTTCATTGAGGATACCATCAACACCACAGGCCTTTTTGGGTTGGAGGGTTTTTATTTTGTCCTGTAACTCATTCAATGTAATTGGAGAATCCAGTGGGTTCTGGTAGTCTTTAATAGTTGATTCTAAGATCTGTATTTGATCATATATATGTTTTTGCTCTTTATTCTTTGTTATAGAGCCAAAAAGATTGGAGAAGTGGTTTACCCATCTTCATTTTGGATAGATAATTCTTCATGTTGTTGTTTGTTTAGTGTTTTCCAATTTTCCCAGAAGTGGTTAGAGTCTATTCTTCAATTGCATTGAGCTGATCTCTCTCTCTCTCTCTCTCTCTCTCTCTCTCTCTCTCTCTCTCTCTCTCTCTCTCTCTCTCTCTCTCTCTCTCTTTCCCTCTTTCCCTCTCTCTTCCCCTCTTCCTGTCTCTCTCTCTATATCTCTCTCTCTCTCCCCCTCTCTCTCCCCCTCTCCCTCTGTCTCTCTCCCTCGCTCTCTCGCTCTCTGTCTCTCTCTGTCTCCCCTCTCTCTCTCTCTTTCCCTCTTTCCCTCTCTCTTCCCCTCTTCCTGTCTCTCTCTCTATATCTCTCTCTCCCCCCTCTCCCTCTGTCTCTCTCCCTCGCTCTCTCGCTCTCTGTCTCTCTCTGTCTCCCTCTCTCTCTCTCTCTTTCCCTCTTTCCCTCTCTCTTCCCCTCTTCCTGTCTCTCTCTCTATCTCTCTCTCTCTCTATATATCTATCTCTCTCTCTCTCTCTCTGTCTGTCTGTCTGTCTGAAACAAAATCCGACCTCAAAAAGCACTAATCTTTCAGCACTAGTATCCTCAGCCTCAACGTGTCTGTCTGTCTGTCTGTCTGTCTGTCTGTCTGTCTGTCTGTCTGTCTGTCTGTCTGTCTGTCTGTCTGTCTGTCTGTCTGTCTGTCTGTCTGTCTGTCTGTCTGTCTGTCTGTCTGTCTGTCTGTCTGTCTGTCTGTCTGTCTGTCTGTCTGTCTGTCTGTCTGTCTGACACGTGGACTGCACCACCAGCTGTTCACCACAGCAACACCCCTCCCACTTCCTTTTTCCTGTGGGTAGCCATGGTTACATGACGCGTCCACATACCTCTGCCGTTAATGTTTGTGCTGAGTCGGCAGCTCCGCTCTGAATCATAACACACACACACATGCATACACACGCTAGGCTTAGCAGCAACTGCTTGGATTATCTGTAGAGGAAATTACTATTAAAATACCCCGTTTCGGCCCACGCAAATATACACTGACAGACAAGAGGTCAGATGGACAGACCTTCACTGTTCAAACAGTCCAGGTCTGGAAGCTACAGTGCCTTGCAAAACTATTCATATGTTTTTCCTATTTTGTTGCATTACAACTTGTAATTTAAATTGATTTTTTTTTTAGTTATAAAAAAGTATCCAAATATTTGAACATCCCACAGAGCATCATTAAATCCATTATTAAAAAATGGATAACCCTGAAGGAGCTGCAAAGCTCCACAGCGGAGATTGGAGTATCTGTCCATAGGACCACTTTAAGTCGTACACTCCACAGAGCTGGGCTTTATGGAAGTGGCCAGAAAAAAGCCATTGCTTCAAAAAAAATGAGCAAACACGTTTGGTGTTCACCAAAAGGCATCTGGGAGACTCTCCAAACATATGGAATAAGGTACTCTGGTCAGATGAGACTAAAATGTAGCTTTTTGGCCATCAAGCAGAACGCTAAGTCTGGCGCAAACCCAACACCTCTCTGCGCCCCGAGAACACCATCCCCATAGCAGTGGATGGGGCTAAATACAGGGACATTTTTGAGGGAAACCTGTTTCAGTCTCTCAGAGATTTGAGACTGGGATGGAGGTTCACCTTCCAGCAGGACAATGACCCAGAGCATCCTGCTAAAGCAACACTTGAGGGGGGGAACATCTAAATGCTTTGGAATGGCCTAGTCAAAGCCCAGACCTCAGTCCAATTGAGAATCTGTGGTATGACTTAAAGATTGCTGTACACCAGCGGAACCCATCCTACTTGAAGGAGCTGGAGCAGTTTTGCCTTGAAGAATGGGCAAGCATCCCAGTGGCTAGATTTGCCAAGCTTATAGACACATACCCTAAGCGATTTGCAGCTGTAATTGGTGCAAAAGGTCTACAAAGTACTGACATTGGGGGGTTAATCGTTTCTCAAGTTTTCAGTTTTTTGTTGTTGTCTTATTTGGTCCTGTGTAGCTCAGTTGGTAGAGCATGGCGCTTGTAACGCCAGGGTAGTGGGTTCGATCCCCGGGACCACCCATACGTAGAATGTATGCACACATGACTGTAAGTCGCTTTGGATAAAAGCGTCTGCTAAATGGCATATATTATTTGTTGTTTGTTTCACAATAAAACATATTTTGCATCTTCAAAGTGTTGTGAAAATCAAGTGATACGAACACCCCCAAAAATATATTTTAATTCCAGGTTGTAAGGCAACAAAATAGGAAAAATACCAAGGGGGTGAATAGAAGCCACTGTGTTGAAACAGACAAGGTCGGGAGGCCATATGGAAAACAAATTCACTGTTCAAGGAAGGAAGGAAGGAAGGAAGGAAGGAAGGAAGCAAGGAAAGATAGAAAGAAATAAAGAAAGAAAAAGATAAGCAAGGAAGGAAGTATTGAATAGTCCTTAGGTAATGAATAGTCTTCTGACTCAGTGTATCTGACGATGTTCCCACAGGAAAGAGCTTCACACTGACCATCACAGTGTTCACCAACCCTCCTCAAGTAGCAACGTACCATCGAGCCATTAAAGTCACTGTGGACGGACCCCGTGAACCAAGGAGTGAGTACACACACACGCGCACGCAAGCACACACACCTCATCAAGTGTTGTTGGAATGAATTTCGAAATAATTCTAAAACGGTGTGTGTGTGTGTGTGTGTGTGTGTGTGTGTGTGTGTGTGTGTGTGTGTGTGTGTGTGTGTGTGTGTGTGTGTGTGTGTGTGTGTGTGTGTGTGTGTGTGTGTGTGTGTGTGTGTGTGCGTGTGCGTGTGCGTGTGGAGGTATACGGGGTAGCAGAGTGCTAGACCTAGCTCGGTTTAATGGTGCTTATAAAAACAACTGAAGAGGGAAAAAAACTTGACAATTTCCATCTAGTGCCAACTGGTCTGGCAGGCAGCTGTTCTCTCCTCCCTTGTTTTCCTCCCTCCCTCACTCTCCTCTGCTCTCTATTCATAAAAACATTATTCTCAACTCTAGCGTCTCAATGAACACTATCACATCACAAAAAAACTTTCCCCATCTCCCCTCTTCCCCTCTCTTCCCCTCCTCCCCTCCCTTCCTCTCTCCATTGCCCAGTCTTAGTAAGTCGTAATTAAGAGGCCCTTCACACACTGGGCTACGGAGAGATGGAGGTAAGGGGACGTATAGGGAGGGAGGTAAGGGGATGTATAGGGAGGGAGGGAGGGAGGTAAGGGGATGTATAGGGAGGGAGGTAAGGGGACGTATAGGGAGGGAGGTAAGGGGACGTATAGGGAGGGAGGGAAGGAGGTAAGGGGATGTATAGGGAGGGAGGGAGGTAAGGGGACGTATAGGGACGGAGGGAGGTAAGGGGATGTATAGGGAGGGAGGGAGGCAAGGGGACGTATAGGGAGGGAGGGAGGTAAGTGGATGAATAGGGAGGGAGGTAAGGGGATGTATAGGGAGGGAGGGAGGCAAGGGGACGTATAGGGAGGGAGGGAGGTAAGTGGATGAATAGGGAGGGAGGTAAGGGGAAGTATAGGGAGGGAGGTAAGGGGATGTATAGGGAGGGAGGGAGGCAAGGGGACGTATAGGGAGGAGATAAGGGGACGTATAGGGAGGGAGGTAAGGGGACGTATAGGGAGGGAGGTAAGGGGAAGTATAGGGAGGGAGGGAGGTAAGGGGACGTATAGGGAGGGAGGGAGGTAAGGGGACGTATAGGGAGGGAGGTAAGGGGATGTATAGGGAGGGAGGTAAGGGGACGTATAGGGAGGGAGGTAAGGGGACATATAGGGAGGGAGGCAGGTAAGGGGACGTATAGGGAGGGAGGTAAGGGGACGTATAGGGAGGGAGGGAGGTAAGGGGACGTATAGGGAGGGAGGTAAGGGGACGTATAGGGAAGGAGGTAAGGGGACGTATAGGGAGTGAGGTAAGGGGACGTATAGGGAGGGAGGTAAGGGGACGTATAGGGAGGGAGGTAAGGGGACGTATAGGGAGGGAGGGAGGTAAGGGGACGTATAGGGAGGGAGGTAAGGGGACGTATAGGGAGGGAGGTAAGGGGAAGTATAGGGAGGGAGGTAAGGGGAAGTATAGGGAGGGAGGGAGGTAAGGGGACGTATAGGGAGGGAGGTAAGGGGACGTATAGGGAGGGAGGTAAGGGGACGTATAGGGAGGGAGGGAGGGAGGTAAGGGGACGTATAGGGAGGGAGGGAGGTATAGGGAGGGAGGTAAGGGGACGTATAGAGAGGGAGGGAGGTAAGGGGACGTATAGGGAGGAGGTAAGGGGACGTATAGGGAGGGAGGTAAGGGGACGTATAGGGAGGGAGGGAGGTATAGGGAGGGAGGGAGGGAGGTAAGGGGACGTATAGGGAGGGAGGGAGGTATAGGGAGGGAGGGAGGGAGGTAAGGGGACGTATATGGAGGGAGGGAGGGAGGTATAGGGAGGGAGGTAAGGGGACGTATAGGGAGGGAGGGAGGGAGGTAAGGGGACGTATAGGGAGGGAGGGAGGGAGGTATAGGGAGGGAGGTAAGGGGACGTATAGGGAGGGAGGTAAGGGGAGGTATAGGGAGGGAGGGAGGGAGGGAGGTATAGGGAGGGAGGTAAGGGGAAGTATAGGGAGGGAGGGAGGTAAGGGGACGTATAGGGAGGGAGGGAGGTAAGGGGAAGTATAGGGAGGGAGGGAGGGAGGTAAGGGGACGTATAGGGAGGGAGGGAGGGAGGTATAGGGAGGGAGGTAAGGGGAGGTATAGGGAGGGAGGGAGGTAAGGGGACGTATAGGGAGGGAGGGAGGGAGGGAGGGAGGGAGGGAGGGAGGGAGGTAAGACTATAGACTATCAGTAAAATGTCAACCAACTATCTACAAATCCAACCTCTAACCCTAACCTTGGCCCTTAGCCTTTATTCTAAACTTAACCTTAACCTCAGCAAGCAGTTGCTTATCAACAGTGTGTTGATAGCATGACAATCTGGACCATCTACAGATGGAACATCATCCCCCAAAAAGATATTAAGATTCAGTCAAAATGACTTTTTTTATCAAATACATTTTATACATTTGTTGAGCTGACCATTTTTTTTTGACTTCACTGAGAATGCTGTGGTAGTTAAAGACTTCACTGAGAATGCTGTGGTAGTTAAAGACTTCACTGAGAATGCTGTGGTAGTTAACGACTTCACTGAGAATGCTGTGGTAGTTAACGACTTCACTGAGAATGCTGTGGTAGTTAAAGACTTCACTGAGAATGCTGTGGTAGTTAACGACTTCACTGAGAATGCTGTGGTAGTTAACGACTTCACTGAGAATGCTGTGGTAGTTAACGACTTCACTGAGAATGCTGTGGTAGTTAAAGACTTCACTGAGAATGTTGTGGTAGTTAAAGACTTCACTGAGAATGCTGTGGTAGTTAAAGTGGTCTGTCTTTTGGTGGGTTGACTTCACTGAGAATGCTGTGGTAGTTAAAGTGGTCTGTCTTTTGGTGGGTTGACTTCACTGAGAATGCTGTGGTAGTTAAAGACTTCACTGAGAATGCTGTGGTAGTTAACGACTTCACTGAGAATGATGTGGTAGTTAACGACTTCACTGAGAATGCTGTGGTAGTTAACGACTTCACTGAGAATGCTGTGGTAGTTAACGACTTCACTGAGAATGCTGTGGTAGTTAACGACTTCACTGAGAATGCTGTGGTAGTTAAAGTATGTCTGTCTTTTGGTGGGTTGACATTACTGAATGCTGTGGTAGTTAAAGTGGTTTGTCTTTTATGGGTTGACATTACTGAGAATGCTGTGGTAGTTAAAGTGGTCTGTCTTTTATGGGTTGACACTACTGAATGCTGTGGTAGTTAAAGTGGTCTGTCTTTTGTGGGTTGACACTACTGAATGCTGTGGTAGTTAAAGTGGTCTGTCTTTTGTGGGTTGACATTACTGAATGCTGTGGTAGTTAAAGTGGTCTGTCTTTTGGTGGGTTGACACTACTGAATGCTGTGGTAGTTAAAGTATGTCTGTCTTTTATGGGTTGACACTACTGAATGCTGTGGTAGTTAAAGTGGTCTGTCTTTTGGTGGGTTGACATTACTGAATGCTGTGGTAGTTAAAGTGGTCTGTCTTTTGTGGGTTGACACTACTGAATGCTGTGGTAGTTAAAGTGGTCTGTCTTTTGGTGGGTTGACACTACTGAATGCTGTGGTAGTTAAAGTGGTCTGTCTTTTGGTGGGTTGACACTACTGAATGCTGTGGTAGTTAAAGTGGTCTGTCTTTTGTGGGTTGACACTACTGAATGCTGTGGTAGTTAAAGTGGTCTGTCTTTTGGTGGGTTGACACTACTGAATGCTGTGGTAGTTAAAGTGGTCTGTCTTTTGGTGGGTTGACATTACTGAATGCTGTGGTAGTTAAAGTGGTCTGTCTTTTATGGGTTGACATTACTGAGAATGCTGTGGTAGTTAAAGTGGTCTGTCTTTTATGGGTTGACACTACTGAATGCTGTGGTAGTTAAAGTATGTCTGTCTTTTGGTGGGTTGACACTACTGAATGCTGTGGTAGTTAAAGTATGTCTGTCTTTTGGTGGGTTGACACTACTGAATGCTGTGGTAGTTAAAGTATGTCTGTCTTTTGGTGGGTTGACACTACTGAATGCTGTGGTAGTTACAGTATGTCTGTCTTTTGTGGGTTGACACTACTGAATGCTGTGGTAGTTAAAGTATGTCTGTCTTTTGTGGGTTGACACTACTGAATGCTGTGGTAGTTAAAGTGGTCTGTCTTTGGTGGGTTGACATTACTGAATGCTGTGGTAGTTAAAGTGGTCTGTCTTTTGTGGGTTGACACTACTGAATGCTGTGGTAGTTAAAGTGGTCTGTCTTTTGGTGGGTTGACACTACTGAATGCTGTGGTAGTTAAAGTGGTCTGTCTTTTGTGGGTTGACATTACTGAATGCTGTGGTAGTTAAAGTGGTCTGTCTTTTGTGGGTTGACACTACTGAATGCTGTGGTAGTTAAAGTATGTCTGTCTTTTATGGGTTGACACTACTGAATGCTGTGGTAGTTAAAGTGGTCTGTCTTTTATGGGTTGACACTACTGAATGCTGTGGTAGTTAAAGTGGTCTGTCTTTTGGTGGGTTGACATTACTGAATGCTGTGGTAGTTAAAGTGGTCTGTCTTTTGTGGGTTGACACTACTGAATGCTGTGGTAGTTAAAGTGGTCTGTCTTTTGGTGGGTTGACACTACTGAATGCTGTGGTAGTTAAAGTGGTCTGTCTTTTGGTGGGTTGACACTACTGAATGCTGTGGTAGTTAAAGTGGTCTGTCTTTTGTGGGTTGACACTACTGAATGCTGTGGTAGTTAAAGTGGTCTGTCTTTTGTGGGTTGACACTACTGAATGCTGTGGTAGTTAAAGTGGTCTGTCTTTTGGTGGGTTGACACTACTGAATGCTGTGGTAGTTAAAGTGGTCTGTCTTTTGGTGGGTTGACACTACTGAATGCTGTGGTAGTTAAAGTGGTCTGTCTTTTGTGGGTTGACACTACTGAATGCTGTGGTAGTTAAAGTGGTCTGTCTTTTGGTGGGTTGACACTACTGAATGCTGTGGTAGTTAAAGTGGTCTGTCTTTTGGTGGGTTGACATTACTGAATGCTGTGGTAGTTAAAGTGGTCTGTCTTTTATGGGTTGACATTACTGAGAATGCTGTGGTAGTTAAAGTGGTCTGTCTTTTATGGGTTGACACTACTGAATGCTGTGGTAGTTAAAGTATGTCTGTCTTTTGGTGGGTTGACACTACTGAATGCTGTGGTAGTTAAAGTATGTCTGTCTTTTGGTGGGTTGACACTACTGAATGCTGTGGTAGTTAAAGTATGTCTGTCTTTTGGTGGGTTGACACTACTGAATGCTGTGGTAGTTACAGTATGTCTGTCTTTTGTGGGTTGACACTACTGAATGCTGTGGTAGTTAAAGTATGTCTGTCTTTTGGTGGGTTGACACTACTGAATGCTGTGGTAGTTACAGTGGTCTGTCTTTTGTGGGTTGACACTACTGAATGCTGTGGTAGTTAAAGTGGTCTGTCTTTGGTGGGTTGACACTACTGAATGCTGTGGTAGTTAAAGTGGTCTGTGACACTACTGAATGCTGTGGTAGTTTGGTCTGTCTTTTGGTGGGTTGACACTACTGAATGCTGTGGTAGTTAAAGTGGTCTGTCTTTTGGTGGGTTGACATTACTGAATGCTGTGGTAGTTAAAGTGGTCTGTCTTTGGTGGGTTGACACTACTGAATGCTGTGGTAGTTAAAGTGGTCTGTCTTTTATGGGTTGACACTACTGAATGCTGTGGTAGTTACAGTGGTCTGTCTTTTGGTGGGTTGACACTACTGAATGCTGTGGTAGTTAAAGTGGTCTGTCTTTGGTGGGTTGACACTACTGAATGCTGTGGTAGTTAAAGTGGTCTGTCTTTGGTGGGTTGACACTACTGAATGCTGTGGTAGTTAAAGTGGTCTGTCTTTTGTGGGTTGACATTACTGAATGCTGTGGTAGTTACAGTGGTCTGTCTTTTGGTGGGTTGACACTACTGAATGCTGTGGTAGTTAAAGTGGTCTGTCTTTTTGTGGGTTGACACTACTGAATGCTGTGGTAGTTAAAGTGGTCTGTCTTTTGGTGGGTTGACATTACTGAATGATGTTGTAGTTAAAGTGGTCTGTCTTTTGTGGGTTGACACTACTGAATGCTGTGGTAGTTAAAGTGGTCTGTCTTTTGGTGGGTTGACACTACTGAATGCTGTGGTAGTTAAAGTATGTCTGTCTTTGGTGGGTTGACACTACTGAATGCTGTGGTAGTTAAAGTGGTCTGTCTTTTGGTGGGTTGACACTACTGAATGCTGTGGTAGTTAAAGTGGTCTGTCTTTTGGTGGGTTGACATTACTGAATGCTGTGGTAGTTAAAGTGGTCTGTCTTTGGTGGGTTGACACTACTGAATGCTGTGGTAGTTAAAGTGGTCTGTCTTTTATGGGTTGACACTACTGAATGCTGTGGTAGTTACAGTGGTCTGTCTTTTGGTGGGTTGACACTACTGAATGCTGTGGTAGTTAAAGTGGTCTGTCTTTGGTGGGTTGACACTACTGAATGCTGTGGTAGTTAAAGTGGTCTGTCTTTGGTGGGTTGACACTACTGAATGCTGTGGTAGTTAAAGTGGTCTGTCTTTTGTGGGTTGACATTACTGAATGCTGTGGTAGTTACAGTGGTCTGTCTTTTGGTGGGTTGACACTACTGAATGCTGTGGTAGTTAAAGTGGTCTGTCTTTTTGTGGGTTGACATTACTGAATGCTGTGGTAGTTAAAGTATGTCTGTCTTTGGTGGGTTGACACTACTGAATGCTGTGGTAGTTAAAGTGGTCTGTCTTTTGGTGGGTTGACACTACTGAATGCTGTGGTAGTTAAAGTGGTCTGTCTTTTGGTGGGTTGACATTACTGAATGCTGTTGTAGTTAAAGTGGTCTGTCTTTTGTGGGTTGACACTACTGAATGCTGTGGTAGTTAAAGTGGTCTGTCTTTTGGTGGGTTGACACTACTGAATGCTGTGGTAGTTAAAGTATGTCTGTCTTTGGTGGGTTGACACTACTGAATGCTGTGGTAGTTAAAGTGGTCTGTCTTTTGGTGGGTTGACACTACTGAATGCTGTGGTAGTTAAAGTAGTCTGTCTTTTGGTGGGTTGACATTACTGAATGCTGTGGTAGTTAAAGTGGTCTGTCTTTGGTGGGTTGACACTACTGAATGCTGTGGTAGTTAAAGTGGTCTGTCTTTTATGGGTTGACACTACTGAATGCTGTGGTAGTTACAGTGGTCTGTCTTTTGGTGGGTTGACACTACTGAATGCTGTGGTAGTTAAAGTGGTCTGTCTTTGGTGGGTTGACACTACTGAATGCTGTGGTAGTTAAAGTGGTCTGTCTTTGGTGGGTTGACACTACTGAATGCTGTGGTAGTTAAAGTGGTCTGTCTTTTGTGGGTTGACATTACTGAATGCTGTGGTAGTTAAAGTGGTCTGTCTTTTGGTGGGTTGACACTACTGAATGCTGTGGTAGTTAAAGTATGTCTGTCTTTTGTGGGTTGACACTACTGAATGCTGTGGTAGTTAAAGTGGTCTGTCTTTTTGTGGGTTGACATTACTGAATACTGTGGTAGTTAAAGTATGTCTGTCTTTTTGTGGGTTGACATTACTGAATGCTGTGGTAGTTAAAGTATGTCTGTCTTTTTGTGGGTTGACACTACTGAATGCTGTGGTAGTTAAAGTATGTCTGTCTTTTTGTGGGTTGACACTACTGAATGCTGTGGTAGTTAAAGTATGTCTGTCTTTTTGTGGGTTGACACTACTGAATGCTGTGGTAGTTAAAGTATGTCTGTCTTTTTGTGGGTTGACACTACTGAATGCTGTGGTAGTTAAAGTGGTCTGTCTTTTGGTGGGTTGACACTACTGAATGCTGTGGTAGTTAAAGTGGTCTGTCTTTTGGTGGGTTGACATTACTGAATGCTGTGGTAGTTAAAGTGGTCTGTCTTTGGTGGGTTGACACTACTGAATGCTGTGGTAGTTAAAGTGGTCTGTCTTTTATGGGTTGACACTACTGAATGCTGTGGTAGTTACAGTGGTCTGTCTTTTGGTGGGTTGACACTACTGAATGCTGTGGTAGTTAAAGTGGTCTGTCTTTTATGGGTTGACACTACTGAATGCTGTGGTAGTTACAGTGGTCTGTCTTTTGGTGGGTTGACACTACTGAATGCTGTGGTAGTTAAAGTGGTCTGTCTTTTGTGGGTTGACATTACTGAATGCTGTGGTAGTTACAGTGGTCTGTCTTTTGGTGGGTTGACACTACTGAATGCTGTGGTAGTTAAAGTGGTCTGTCTTTTTGTGGGTTGACATTACTGAATGCTGTGGTAGTTAAAGTATGTCTGTCTTTGGTGGGTTGACACTACTGAATGCTGTGGTAGTTAAAGTGGTCTGTCTTTTGGTGGGTTGACACTACTGAATGCTGTGGTAGTTAAAGTGGTCTGTCTTTTGGTGGGTTGACATTACTGAATGCTGTTGTAGTTAAAGTGGTCTGTCTTTTGTGGGTTGACACTACTGAATGCTGTGGTAGTTAAAGTGGTCTGTCTTTTGGTGGGTTGACACTACTGAATGCTGTGGTAGTTAAAGTATGTCTGTCTTTGGTGGGTTGACACTACTGAATGCTGTGGTAGTTAAAGTGGTCTGTCTTTTGGTGGGTTGACACTACTGAATGCTGTGGTAGTTAAAGTGGTCTGTCTTTTGGTGGGTTGACATTACTGAATGCTATGGTAGTTAAAGTGGTCTGTCTTTGGTGGGTTGACACTACTGAATGCTGTGGTAGTTAAAGTGGTCTGTCTTTTATGGGTTGACACTACTGAATGCTGTGGTAGTTACAGTGGTCTGTCTTTTGGTGGGTTGACACTACTGAATGCTGTGGTAGTTAAAGTGGTCTGTCTTTGGTGGGTTGACACTACTGAATGCTGTGGTAGTTAAAGTGGTCTGTCTTTGGTGGGTTGACACTACTGAATGCTGTGGTAGTTAAAGTGGTCTGTCTTTTGTGGGTTGACATTACTGAATGCTGTGGTAGTTAAAGTGGTCTGTCTTTTGGTGGGTTGACACTACTGAATGCTGTGGTAGTTAAAGTATGTCTGTCTTTTGTGGGTTGACACTACTGAATGCTGTGGTAGTTAAAGTGGTCTGTCTTTTTGTGGGTTGACATTACTGAATGCTGTGGTAGTTAAAGTATGTCTGTCTTTTTGTGGGTTGACACTACTGAATGCTGTGGTAGTTAAAGTATGTCTGTCTTTTTGTGGGTTGACACTACTGAATGCTGTGGTAGTTAAAGTATGTCTGTCTTTTTGTGGGTTGACATTACTGAATGCTGTGGTAGTTAAAGTATGTCTGTCTTTTTGTGGGTTGACACTACTGAATGCTGTGGTAGTTAAAGTATGTCTGTCTTTTTGTGGGTTGACACTACTGAATGCTGTGGTAGTTAAAGTGGTCTGTCTTTTGGTGGGTTGACACTACTGAATGCTGTGGTAGTTAAAGTATGTCTGTCTTTTGGTGGGTTGACACTACTGAATGCTGTGGTAGTTAAAGTATGTCTGTCTTTTTGTGGGTTGACACTACTGAATGCTGTGGTAGTTAAAGTGGTCTGTCTTTTGGTGGGTTGACACTACTGAATGCTGTGGTAGTTAAAGTATGTCTGTCTTTTGGTGGGTTGACACTACTGAATGCACTGCCGGTTTTGAATCTGGCAAAAGATCTTATGCGCAAGGGAGCATACTATTGGGAGCATACTATTGGGAGCATACTATTGGGAGCATACTATTGGGAGCATACTATTGGGAGCATACTATTGGGAGCATACTATTGGGAGCATACTATTGGGAGCATACTATTGGGAGCATACTTTTCCCTGCTGAAATCTCTATTCTATCATTGTTTGGGTTGTTAATTAAATCAATGCAAATACTGTACATTATACTTTACTTGATAGTCTGTTAGATTAATTGGAAAATATGAAGTATTTTCAAAATTAGTTATCTCTTCTAAAACCTAAATTTATCCAACTATAAATAGTAGATTATACTGTCAAACTGTTAAGCTGTCTTGACTTTCTTTTATTAGTCAAAGTAAATTTGGTCTTAGTTGGGATAACTCTTAAGTTTAAAGTTCATATAACTAAAGTTGAAATTGATTGAAGTATGAATTGTAAGTTATACGGACAAATTGGTAAGTTAGGATAGCTTGAATTGGTAAGTTAGGATAGCTTGAAACGTAAAGTTGATAAAAGCTTGAAAAAAGGAATATAGTGAGTTGAAACAACATGTTTTCCAGTGAGGGTGAGAACGCTGGCGCGTCTTAGCATTGGACTCCGTCTTATAAAAACACATTTTGTAACTGAGAGGCAAACAGACGACGACTGTGTGTTTCCATCTCAGAGATTGAGGACACATCTCGGATGCGCTGTCATTATTTAATTACTGTAGATTGATGCTTGTTCTTTTCCCCCCACATCCTCTCCACGTTGTCTCTGTTTTGTCATTCTGTTTATTCAAGCAAATCATTCAAATGTATTTCATAAAATGCCTTTCTTACATTACCCCGTTGGCACTAAGTGCTTTACAGTTACCCAGTAAGCAAGCAAAGATTACAAATTGTATTACTGTTGTTAAATTCTCTCTCCTTCATTCAGTGGAAGAGGGAGATAGGGAATAATTAAGAGAGTATCTAGGGACTAATGTTATTCATGTGTTAATGTGTTTGTACTTCTACAGGAAGTCACATGACTTCTACAGGAAGTCACATGACTTCTACAGGAAGTCACATGACTTCTACAGGAAGTCACATGACTTCTACAGGCGTGGAACTTGAAGAGAACACTCCTTCTGAGTTGCTGTGTTTATTCCTTCCCCCAGACCTAGCCCAGCTAGCATGTACAATGCCTTCGCAAAGGATCCCCTTCCTTTTTTCTCCACATTGTATTCCGTTACAGCCTTATTCTGATTGATTAAATTAAACATTTTCCTCATTAATGACAAAGCAAGAAAAAAAAAGGAAAAAAAATCCAAATGCACTATAAAGTTTCTTAAAGCTTGGTGAGAGCGTGGTTGTTCTATGGTTATTTATCATACAACCTTTCCACAACGCTCTGGGAACGGGGCAGGACAGTTGCTTAGCTTTGGAACGTCCTCAGCACAAGGGACTTGACAACAAACAAAAAAATAGCTTTCGTCTTCATCACTTTAACAGAATGTTTCCTAAAAGTTCAGATGTTGCATTTCATTTCTATTTTGGTATCGTTCTAGAAACGTTCTCCAGCTGGTTTGACATTGGGAATGTTCTCCTGTAGTTTAGAGAACATTAAGAAACATTATCCTTCTGCGGGAATGTCAGTACCTCAGCGTTACGTTTCCTACAGGTTTACTCATGGTTCTATTTAAAGTCATGTTCTCAAATTGTCCAGAGAACATTAAGAAACAACGTTCTTCTGTGGGAATTTCTGTACTTCCACAGAACATTTCACACAAGTTCCCAAGCGGTTCTTTTTAATGGCATATTTTTTTACTCCATTCTGTGAAAGTTCCCAAAAAAATGTTGTTCTCAGAACGTTTAGAGAATGTATGGTTCTCTTTTATTTCAGTTAGTGGCAATAATCTGGGAATGTTCTAGAATAAAATGTAATTGTAACAATCAAAAAGCTCCATAAGAACCACAATGAAACTTTATTAACGTTCGGGGAACGTTCTAAGAATATATATATATATATTGTTTTTTAATTATACATTTCGTTCTCAGCATCAACAAAACTCCCTATCCTTTATTTGGTTAAGTGCTATGATCTTAATGAGTGCTTGTTTCCTCTGAAATGGGGTCTGTTTGAACAAACTCAAATGTTTAGCTTTGTATGCCTTCCCATCCTGGTGGTGCTGATTCCATGACCAAAAAACAGAAGGTTTAAATCTCATTGATGCTTTGTCACATTAAAACGTTTTATGTGTTTGCAATACCTAAGCAAATTCATTTCAATGGGTCTGGCATTGGAGTAAAACATTTTTTTTTAAACCCAAAATAAGCTAGGAGTATTATTAAAAGTAAGTAAACCTATTGAAACATTTAGATAACATTTTAAGCAAGTTACTAAAAAAAAAACATATAATTTCCATCCCAGAAATATGTTACATGAACCAGAGTAAAACGTTCTCAGAACTTCCCTGGAACCAGAGTAAAACGTTCTCAGAACTTCCCTGGAACCAGAGTAAAACGTTCTCAGAACTTCCCTGGAACCAGAGTAAAACGTTCTCAGAACTTCCCTGGAACCAGAGTAAAACGTTCTCAGAACTTCCCTGGAACCAGAGTAAAACGTTCTCAGAACTTCCCTGGAACCAGAGTAAAACGTTCTCAGAACTTCCCTGGAACCAGAGTAAAACGTTTAGAGTAAAATTCTGCAGAATTTGTCTGCAGTTAAACAGTTATTTACCAAGAACAGGCAAAATGTAAAGTTTAAAAAACGTTCACTTTTACCAGTCAGGAAACGTATGGCTTCGTTCCCAGAACCAATGTGTACCAAAAACATTTGTTCCCGCAACTTCGAGGAACCAAATGTGCTAGCTGGGAGGTTTCTGTCTGTACTGTCAGTAGAGGACTACAGTAGCTAGCTATATGAACCACTGTAGTAGCAGTGAATGTCTACCTGGCTTTGTGTGGAGGTCAGTAGCAACTGTCTGTGTCTGTATGGTGAGTGGTTTGTTGGAACACTGTGTAATTGGGGTTAAGTGGCTCAGTGTGGTAGCTAGCTATACTGTGATATTAGCTAGAGGCTAACTGGCTGTACTGTAAGATACTGTGATATTAGCTAGAGGCTAACTGGCTGTACTGTATGATACTGTGGTATTAGCTAGAGGCTAACTGGCTGTACTGTATGATACTGTGATATTAGCTAGAGGCTAACTGGCTGTACTGTATGATACTGTGATATTAGCTAGAGGCTAACTGGCTGTACTGTATGATACTGTGGTATTAGCTAGAGGCTAACTGGCTATACTGTAAGATACTGTGATATTAGCTAGAGGCTAACTGGTTGTATGATATTGTGTAATTAGCTAGTGGCTAACTGGCTGTATGGTACTGTGATATTAGCTAGAGGCTAACCGGCTCTATAGTACTGTGGTATTAGCTAGTGGCTAACTGGCTGTATGGTACTGTGGTATTAGCTAGAGGCTAACCGGCTCTATAGTACTGTGGTACTTCTGTAGCTCAGTTGGTAGAGCATGGCGCTTGTAACGCCAGGGTAGTGGGTTCGATTCCCGGGACCACCCATACGTAGAATGTATGCACACATGACTGTAAGTCGCTTTGGATAAAAGCGTCTGCTAAACGGCATATTTTTTTTAATTTTTTTATTTTATTAGCTAGAGGCTAGCTGGCTGTATGGTACTGTGGTATTAGCTAGATGCTAGCTGGCTGTATGGTACTGTGATACTAACTAGAGGCTAACCGGATGTATAGTACTGTGATATTAGCTAGAGGCTAACTGGCTGTATGGTACTGTGGTATTAGCTAGATGCTAACTGGGTGTATGGTACTGTGGTATTAGCTAGAGGGTAGCAGGCTGTATGGTACTGTGATATTAGCTAGTGGCTAACTGGCTGTATGGTACTGTGATATTAGATAGAGGCTAACTGGCTGTATGGTACTGTGGTATTAGCTAGATGCTAACTGGGTGAGAGTGTCTCTCTGTGCTCACTGTGTGTAACAGTATAACTTTAGACCGTCCCCTCGCCAATACCCGGGCGCGAACCAGGGACCCTCTGCACACATCAACAGCAGTCACCCACGAAGCATCGTTACCCATCGCTCCACAAAAGCCACGGCCCTTGCGGAGCAAGGGGAACCACTACTTCAAGGTCTCAGAGCAAGTGACGTCACCGATTGAAACGCTATTTAGCGCGCACCACCGCTAACTAGCTAGCAGTTTCACATCCGTTACACTCACCCCCCTTTTGACCTCCTCCTTTTCCGCAGCAACCAGTGATACGGGTCAACAGCATCAATGTAACAGTATAATTTTAAACCGTCCCCTCGCCCATACCCGGGCGCGAACCAGGGACCCTCTGCACAAATCAACAGCAGTCACCCACGAAGCATCGTTACCCATCGCTCCACAAAAGCGGAGCAAGGGGAACCACTACTTCAAGGTCTCAGAGCAAGTGACGTCACCGATTGAAACGCTATTTAGCGCGCACCACCGCTAACTAGCTAGCAGTTTCACATCCGTTACATGTGCTTAATGTGATGACAGCGCTGGGTTACCCTGTGGTTGGCCACTGTGTGTGTGTTTTGCTGTCATTAGCAGTTTCGAACAGACAGCCTTGTTCAGGTGCTCTAAGAATACCTATCATTACTAGGTACTGAGTGTGTAGGGACTGTCAGCAGTGTTAGACAGACACACACACACACACTGTTACATACTGCTGACGGACCGTACACGCTCAGTACCTAGTGATAATAGGTATACTTAGAGCACCAGAACAAGGCTGTCTGTTCAGAACCGATAAGGAGGTGAGAGAAAACACTGGCCAATAACAGGGTAACCTAGCTAAGGTGAGAGAAAACACTGGCCAATAACAGGGTAACCTAGCTAAGGTGAGAGAAAACACTGGCCAATAACAGGGTAACCTAGCTAAGGTGAGAGAAAACACTGGCCAATAACAGGGTAACCTAGCTAAGGTGAGAGAAAACACTGGCCAATAACAGGGTAACCTAGCTAAGGTGAGAGAAAACACTGGCCAATAACAGGGTAACCTAGCTAAGGTGAGAGAAAACACTGGCCAATAACAGGGTAACCTAGCTAAGGTGAGAGAAAACACTGGCCAATAACAGGGTAACCTAGCTAAGGTGAGAGAAAACACTGGCCAATAACAGGGTAACCTAGCTAAGGTGAGAGAAAACACTGGCCAATAACAGGGTAACCCAGCTAAGGTGAGAGAAAACACTGGCCAATAACAGGGTAACCTAGCTAAGGTGAGAGAAAACACAGTGGTGTAGATGACTTGGTGATAAACATGTTGATGTGGATCTGGGGTTCTGGTCTGGTTCTGTTCTAGTTCTGGTCTGGTATAAGTATGGTTCTGGGGTTATATTCTAGTTCTGGTCTGGTATAAGTATGGTTCTGGGGTTATATTCTAGTTATATATTACTATACTGTTGGAGCTAGAAACACAAGCATTTAGTTATATATTACTATACTGTTGGAGCTAGAAACACAAGCATTTAGTTATATATTACTATACTGTTGGAGCTAGAAACACAAGCATTTAGTTATATATTACTATACTGTTGGAGCTAGAAACACAAGCATTTAGTTATATATTACTATACTGTTGGAGCTAGAAACACAAGCATTTAGTTATATATTACTATACTGTTGGAGCTAGAAACACAAGCATTTAGTTATATATTACTATACTGTTGGAGCTAGAAACACAAGCATTTAGTTATATATTACTATACTGTTGGAGCTAGAAACACAAGCATTTAGTTATATATTACTATACTGTTGGAGCTAGAAACACAAGCATTTAGTTATATATTACTATACTGTTGGAGCTAGAAACACAAGCATTTAGTTATATATTACTATACTGTTGGAGCTAGAAACACAAGCATTTAGTTATATATTACTATACTGTTGGAGCTAGGATCACAAGCATTTAATTAGATACTACCATACTGTTGGAGCAAGAAACACAAGCATTTAGTTAGATATTACTGTTGGAGCTAGAAACACAAGCATTTAGTTATATATTACTATACTGTTGGAGCTAGAAACACAAGCATTTAGTTATATATTACTATACTGTTGGAGCTAGAAACACAAGCATTTAGTTATATATTACTATACTGTTGGAGCTAGAAACACAAGCATTTAGTTATATATTACTATACTGTTGGAGCAAGAAACACAAGCATTTAGTTAGATATTACTGTTGGAGCTAGAAACACAAGCATTTAGTTAGATACTACTGCACTGTTGGAGCTAGAAACACAAGCATTTAGTTAGATATTACTGTTGGAGCTAGAAACACAAGCATTTAGTTAGATACTACCATACTGTTGGAGCTAGGATCACAAGCATTTAGTTAGATATTACTGTTGGAGCTAGAAACACAAGCATTTAGTTAGATACTACCATACTGTTGGAGCTAGAAACACAAGCATTTAGTTAGATATTACTGTTGGAGCTAGAAACACAAGCATTTAGTTAGATACTACCATACTGTTGGAGCTAGGATCACAAGCATTTAGTTATATATTACTGTTGGAGCTAGAAACACAAGCATTTAGTTAGATATTACTGTTGGCGCTAGAAACACAAGCATGTAGTTATATATTACTGTTGGCGCTAGAAACACAGGCATTTAGTTAGATATTACTGTTGGAGCTAGAAACACAGGCATTTAGTTAGATATTACTGTTGGAGCTAGAAACACAAGCATTTAGTTAGATATTACTACACTGTTGGAGCTAGAAACACAAGCATTTAGTTATATATTACTGTTGGCGCTAGAAACACAAGCATTTAGTTAGATATTACTGTTGGCGCTAGAAACACAGGCATTTAGTTAGATACTACTGCACTGTTGGCGCTAGAAACACAGGCATTTAGTTAGATACTACTGCACTGTTGGTGCTAGAAACACAGGCATTTAGTTAGATATTACTGTTGGAGCTAGAAACACAAGCATTTAGTTAGATATTACTGTTGGAGCTAGAAACACAGGCATTTAGTTAGATACTACTGCACTGTTGGCGCTAGAAACACAGGCATTTAGTTAGATACTACTGTTGGAGCTAGAAACACAAGCATTTAGTTAGATATTACTGTTGGAACTAGAAACACAAGCATTTCTCTACACCCGCAATAACATCTGCCAAATATGTGTATGTGACCAATCCATTTAGATATGATTTTAAATATGGTTCTGGTCTAATATGGGTCTGGGTTCTGTTCTAGTTCTGGTCTGAGTATGGTTCTGGTCTAATATGGGTCTGGGTTCTGTTCTAGTTCTGGTCTAATATGGGTTTGGGTTCTGTTCTAGTTCTGGTCTAATATGGGTCTGGGTTCTGTTCTAGTTCTGGTCTGAGTATGGTTCTGGTCTAATATGGGTCTGGGTTCTGTTCTAGTTCTGGTCTGAGTATGGTTCTGGTCTAATATGGGTCTGGGTTCTGTTCTAGTTCTGGTCTAATATGGGTCTGGGTTCTGTTCTAGTTCTGGTCTAATATGGGTCTGGGGTTCTGTTCTAGTTCTGGTCTGAGTATGGTTCTGGTCTAATATGGGTCTGGGTTCTGTTCTAGTTCTGGTCTAATATGGGTCTGGGTTCTGTTCTAGTTCTGGTCTGGTATGGGTCTGGGTTCTGTTCTAATTCTGGTCTGGTATGGGTCTGGGTTCTGTTCTAGTTCTGGTCTGGTATGGGTCTGGGTTCTGTTCTAATTCTGGTCTGAGTATGGGTCTGGGTTCTGTTCTAGTTCTGGTCTGAGTATGGGTCTGGGGTTCTGTTCTAGTATGGGTTTGGGTTCTGTTGTAATTCTGGTCTGAGTATGGGTCTGGGTTCTGTTCGAGTTCTGGTCTGAATATAGGTCTGGGTCTTTTCTAATTCTGGTCTTAGTATGGGTCTGGGGTTCTGTTCGAGTTCCCAAGAAGGGAGACAAGGAGAGTGACAAGGAGATGAGACAAGGAGAGAGACAAGGAGAGAAGGAAGTCAGACAAACGTCTTATGAGGTTCCATTATTAAGTAATGACAAGACTTTAAAACATGAAACCAAACCATCAGAGAGGAGGAAGGAGCTCCCAGAGATGTAACACATCTCTGGGAGCTACAGAATGTTTTACCCTGAGTAAGTCGTGAGAGAGCCTGGCTCAGTCCAGCTAATGACTAAAACTTACAGCACGACTGTTTGTGTTTGTGTTTGTGTGTCTGTGTCAGTGTCTGTGTCAGTGTGTGTGTGTGTGTGTCGGTGTGTGTGTGCCCTTCCCTGCCCTGGATTGCTTTCTCGAGGCAGGAACTCCTGGACCACACAGACGCTGGCAGCTCTCCACCACAACCCCTCTCTCTCTCTCTCCACTTCAGACCCCATAGTAGTCTGGCGTCTGGCTGTCACCCACTCAGCTCTTTTCCTCTTAAAAAAATGACATTTTCTTCTTTCCTCTACTCTCTTACGCCACGCTTTGCCTTCTCCCCCTCTCTCTCCCCCTCCCTCTCTCCCGCTCTCCTTCTCTCCTCTCGTTGTCTTCTCAACCCTCCCTCCCACCTCCATTCTTCCCTTCTCTCTCTCTCTCTTCCCGCTTCCCTCCTCCCCTTTCTACCGCCTCTCCCTCCCTCCTGTCCTTCTCTCCTCTCCTTCCCACCTCTCCTCTCTCCTCCTCTTCTTGCCTTCTCCCTCCCTCTCCTCCCCTCTCTCTTCCTTCTCTTCTCTCCTTCCCTCCTCTCCTTGCCTTCTCCCCCTCTCCTCCCCTCTCTCTTAATTCTCTCCTCTCCTTCCCACCTCTCCTCTCTCCTCCTCTTCTTGCCTTCTCCCCCTCTCTCTTCCTTCTCTCCTCTCCTTCCCTCCTCTTCTTGCCTTCTCCCCCTCTCCCCCTCTCCTCCCCTCTCTCTTAATTCTCTCCTCTCCTTCCCACCTCTCCTCTCTCCTCCTCTTCTTGCCTTCTCTCTCCCTCTCCTCCCCTCTCTCTTCCTTCTCTCCTCTCCTTCCCTCCTCTCCTTGCCTTCTCCCCCCTCTCCTCCCCTCTCTCTTAATTCTCTCCTCTCCTTCCCACCTCTCCTCTCTCCTCCTCTCCTTGCCTTCTCCCCCCCTCTCCTCCCCTCTCTCTTCCTCCTCTCCTCTCCTTCCCACCTCTCCCCTCTCCTCCTCTTTTTGTCTCCCCCTCTCCTCCCCTCTCTCTTCCTTCTCTCCTCTCCTTGCCTTCTCCCTCCTCTCCTCCCCTCTCTCTTAATTCTCTCCTCTCCTTCCCACCTCTCCTCTCTCCTCCTCTTCTTGCCTTCTCCCCCCCTCTCTCTTCCTTCTCTCCTCTCCTTCCCTCCTCTTCTTGCCTTCTCCCCCCCTCTCCCCCTCTCTTAATTCTCTCCTCTCCTTCCCTCCTCTCTTCTCCTCTTCTTGCCTTCTCCCTCCCTCTCCTCCCCTCTCTCTTCCTTCTCTCCTCTCCTTCCCACCTCTCCTCTCTCCTCCTCTCCTTGCCTTCTCCCTCCCTCTCCTCCCCTCTCTCTTCCTTCTCTCCTCTCCTTGCCTTCTCCCCCTCTCCTCCCCTCTCTCTTAATTCTCTCCTGTCCTTCCCACCTCTCCTCTCTCCTCCTCTCCTTGCCTTCTCCCCCTCTCCTCCCCTCTCTCTTCCTCCTCTCCTCTCCTTCCCACCTCTCCCCTCTCCTCCTCTTTTTGTCTCCCCCTCTCCTCCCCTCTCTCTTCCTTCTCTCCTCTCCTTGCCTTCTCCCCCCTCTCCTCCCCTCTCTCTCCCTTCTCTCCTCTCCTTCCCACCTCTCCCCTCTCCTCCTCTTTTTGTCTCCCCCTCTCCTCCCCTCTATCTTCCTTTTCTCCTCTCCTTGCCTTCTCCCCCCCTCTCCTCCCCTCTCTCTTAATTCTCTCCTCTCCTTCCCACCTCTCCCCTCTCCTCCTCTTTTTGTCTCCCCCCTCTCCTTCCCACCTCTCCTCTCTCCTCCTCTCCTTCCCACCTCTCCCCTCTCCTCCTCTTTTTGTCTCACCCCCCTCTCCTTCCCACCTCTGCTCTCTCCTCCTCTCCTTCCCACCTCTCCCCTCTCCTCCTCTTTTTGTCTCCCCCTCTCCTTCCCACCTCTCCTCTCTCCTCCTCTCCTTCCCACCTCTCCCCTCTCCTCCTCTTTTTGTCTCGCCCCCTCTCCTCCCCTCTATCTTCCTTCTCTCCTCTCCTTGCCTTCTCCCCCCTCCTCCCCTCTCTCTTAATTATCTCCTCTCCTTCCCACCTCTCCCCTCTCCTCCTCTTTTTGTCTCCCCCTCTCCTTCCCACCTCTCCTCTCTCCTCCTCTCCTTCCCACCTCTCCCCTCTCCTCCTCTTTTTGTCTCCCCCTCTCCTTCCCACCTCTCCTCTCTCCTCCTCTCCTTCCCACCTCTCCCCTCTCCTCCTCTTTTTGTCTCCCCCTCTCCTTCCCACCTCTCCTCTCTCCTCCTCTCCTTCCCACCTCTCCCCTCTCCTCCTCTTTTTGCCCCCCTCTCCTTCCCACCTCTCCCCTCTCCTCCTCTTTTTGTCTCCCCCCCTCTCCTTCTCTCCTCTCCTTCCCACCTCTCCCCTCTCCTCCTCTTTTTGTCTCACCCCCTCTCCTCCCCTCTCCTTGCCTCCTCCCTCCCTCCCTCCCTCCCTCCCTCCCTCCTTCACTCCCAGACAGCCATCTGAGGTACTTCATTGTACTGACCGACAGGAAAAACATGATTGCTGTTCCACATAGTATGTACCTCAATTAGAGTCTGTTCGTTCACTGCTTTTACTAGCTGTTTTAGTTCCTTTAATTGGCTGTTCCACCGCACCCTACCAGACTGACTCTCTGACTGTGTGATTCGTCTGACTGTCTGATTCATCTGACTGTCTGATTCATCTGACTGTCTGATTCGTGTGATTCATCTGACAGTCTGATTCATCTGACAGTCTGATTCATCTGACTGTCTGATTCATGTGATTCATCTGACTGTCTGATTCATCTGACTGTCTGATTCATGTGATTCATCTGACAGTCTGATTCATCTGACTGTCTGATTCGTGTGATTCATCTGACTGTCTGATTCGTGTGATTCATCTGACTGTCTGATTCGTGCGATTCATCTGACTGTCTGATTCATCTGACTGTCTGATTCATGTGATTCATCTGACTGTCACAAACAGGCCATTGCCTGGACCGTATCTATGAGAGGAAACTCAGAACCACATTGTCTGATGACAAATTTGAAAGACATTTATTACAAATACATGGCCCTCGAGCTGAAAATAACACAAACATTTTACAGAAGAAAAGGCCTCATCACAGAGCCATGTTATCCCACGGGACCTGAAGCCCCTCCACCTTTAGCATTCCCAAAGGCCTCATCACGGAGCCATGTTATCCCACGGGACCTGAAGCCCCTCCCCTTTAGCATTCCCATTGGTCACCTGCAATCAGGGACAGAAGGAAGAGAGAGAGGAAGAAAGAGAGAACAAAATGATACCACAGCATAATGACATTACATCATTCATACATAACAGTTCAAGGTGAAATCATGAAAGTATGCATATGTTTGTACATTGATTGAATTTGGGTTATGACCGTATCATGTGACCAGGAAGTAGGGAGCCGAAAGTTGGAGTGGCGATACCGAACTTCTGGATTCCTCTATTTTGTAGTGGGATCTGGAGATCGGACAGGAAAGACCTGTCATATGTTCACCGCAGAGGAAGAAGTTACTGAGTTATACACGTGCCTCAAAGACCGGATGATTCAACACAGTGCAGGAGAACAGGGTCCTGAAGGAACGTCTCGCTCTCGCTAACAAGGCGTTAAGACTGTTTTTGACACAACATCTAAATGACGGATAATTCAGGATCCCGATGAGACTGAACTCCTCTACAGTACAGTTGTGGCAAAAAGTTGAGAGAGTGACACACATATTAATTTCCAAAAAAGTCTGCTGCCTCAGTGTCTTTAGATATTTTTGTCAGATGTTACTATGAAACACTGGAGTATAATTAGAAGCATTTCATACGTGTCAAAGGCTTTTATTGACATTTACATGAAGTTGATGCAAAGAGTCAATATTTGCAGTGTTGACCCTTCTTTTTCAAGACCTCTGCAATCCGCCCAGGTAAGCTGTCAATTAACTTCTGGGCCACATCCTGACTGATGGCAGCCCATTCTTGCATAATCAATGATTGGAGTTTGTCAGAATTTGTGGGTTTTTGTTTGTCCACCCGCCTCTTGAGGATTGACCACAAGTTCTTAATGGGATTAAGGTCTGGGGAGAATCCTGGCCATGGACCCAAAATATTGATGTTTTGTTCCCCGAGCCACTTAGTTATCCCTTTTGTCTTATGGCAAGGTGCTCCATCATGCTGGAAAAGGCATTGTTCATCACCAAACTGTTCCTGGATGGTTGGGAGAAGTTGCTCTCGGAGAATTGTGAGTGAGTCCACTCCCCTGGCTGAGAAGCAACCCCACACATGGTCTCAGGATGATTTACTGTTGGCATGACACAGGTCTGATGGCAGCGCACACCTTGTCTTCTCTGGACAAGCTTTTTTCTGATGCCCCAAACAATAGGAAAGGGGATTCATCAGAGAAAATGACTTTACCCCAGTCCTCAGCAGTCCAATCCCTGTACCTTTTGCAGAATATCAGTCTGTCCCTGATGTTTTTCCTGGAGGGAAGTGGCTTCTTTGCTGCCCTTCTTCAGAACATCCTCCAAAAGACTTTGCCTCAAAGTGCATGCAGATGCATCACACCTGCCTGCTGCCATTTCTGAGCAGCATCCCGCAGCTGAATCACCTTTAGGAGACGGTCCTGGCGCTGGCTGGACTTTCTTGGGCGCCCCAAAGCCTTCTTCACAACAATTGAACCGCTCTCCTTGAAGTTCTTGATGATCCGATAAATGGATGATATTGGTGCAATCTTACTGGCAGCAATATCCTTGCCTGTGAAGCCCTTTTTGTGCAAAGCAATGATGACGGCATTGTGTTAACGAGAGAATCACTGACATGATGTCAGCTGGTCCTTTTGTGGCAGGGCTGAAATTCAGTGGTAATGTTTTTTGGGGATTCAGTTCATTTGCATGGCAAAGAGGGACTTTGCAATTCATCTGATCACTCTTCATAACATTCTGGAGTATATGCAAATTGTCATCATACAAACTGAGGCAGCAGACTTTGTGAAAATTAATATGTGTGTCATTCTCAAAACATTTTGCCACGACTGTAGTTACTGATACTACTGATATTGCAGGGACTATGCTGGTCTGCTTGAAGCAGACTGGGTCAGGGAGAGGTTGAAAATGTCAGTGAAGACAGTTGACAGTTGGTCAGCGCAGTGCCTGTTTGATGGTTTGCATAGCGGAATTTCTGCTCCTGGAAAGCAGCAGCTCAGTGCGGATGTTGCCTGTAATACATGACATCAGTTGATGTTGGTTAATAGACAGCTACAAAAAAATCTAGGTGAAAACACTCTTGTTAAACCTTATGGTCTACACTTTATAATGAGTTATTCTGACTCAGAACCTCCAGCCTTCCTCCAGCTGTTAACAAAGAGATCTTACCGGACGTTCCGTCCTGCTGAAAACCCAGTGAACTGTATATTATATATTATATTATTATATTATGTCCTGCGCTGAAGGTTCAATGAAGTAGGAGCCTTCGTTCAAATCGAGGTTAGTGATCGCTGCTCTTCTCAGTCATAGGATGGCAGAAACATGGACAAAAAAACTTATGATCAGTGAAAATTTGAATCACCTCAAGTACCTCGTACCCCAGCACATACTTTAAAATACTACTTACATTTTGTGAGGGAGGGGTATCTGTACTTTACTTAACTATTTATATTTTTGACTACTTTTACTTCACTACATTCCAAAAGAAAATAATGTATTTTTTACTCCATACATTTTCCCTGACAACGAAAAGTATTTGTTACATTTGGAATGTTCAGGAAAATGATCCAATTCACATACTTGTCAAGAGAACATCTCTGGTCGTCCCTACTGCCTCTGATCTGGAGGACTCACTAAACAGAGATCATCCCTGGTTATCCCTACTGCCTCTGATCTGGAGGACTCACTAAACAGAGAACATCCCTGGTCGTCCCTACTGCCTCTGATCTGGAGGACTCACTAAACAGAGAACATCCCTGGTCATCCCTACTGCCTCTGATCTGGAGGACTCACTAAACAGAGAACATCCCTGGTCATCCCTACTGCCTCTGATCTGGAGGACTCACTAAACAGAGAACATCCCTGGTCATCCCTACTGCCTCTGATCTGGAGGACTCACTAAACAGAGAACATCCCTGGTCATCCCTACTGCCTCTGATCTGGAGGACTCACTAAACAGAGAACATCCCTGGTCATCCCTACTGCCTCTGATCTGGAGGACTCACTAAACAGAGAACATCTCTGGTCGTCCCTACTGCCTCTGATCTGGAGGACTCACTAAACAGAGAACATCCCTGGTCATCCCTACTGCCTCTGATCTGGAGGACTCACTAAACAGAGAACATCCCTGGTCATCCCTACTGCCTCTGATCTGGAGGACTCACTAAACAGAGAACATCCCTGGTCATCCCTACTGCCTCTGATCTGGAGGACTCACTAAACAGAGAACATCCCTGGTCATCCCTACTGCCTCTGATCTGGAGGACTCGCTAAACAGAGAACATCCCTGGTCATCCCTACTACCTCTGATCTGGTGGACTCACTAAACAGAGAACATCCCTAGTAATCCCTACTGCCTCTGATCTGGAGGACTCACTAAACAGAGAACATCCCTGGTCATCCCTACTGCCTCTGATCTGGAGGACTCACTAAACAGAGAACATCCCTGGTCATCCCTACTGCCTCTGATCTGGAGGACTCACTAAACAGAGAACATCCCTGGTCATCCCTACTGCCTCTGATCTGGAGGACTCACTAAACAGAGAACATCCCTGGTCATCCCTACTGCCTCTGATCTGGAGGACTCACTAAACAGAGAACATCTCTGGTCACCTCTACTGCCTCTGATCTGGAGGACTCACTAAACAGAGAACATCCCTGGTCATCCCTACTGCCTCTAATCTGGAGGACTCACTAAACACAAAGGCATCTTTTATAAATTATGTCTGAGTGTTGGAGCGTGCCCCTGGCTATCCATACATTTAAAAAACAAGAACATTGTTCAGTATGCTTTGCTTAATATAAGGAATTTGAGATGATTTATACTTTAACATTTGATACTAAAGTATATTTAGAACCAAATACATTAAAACCTTTACTCAAGTAGTATATTACTGCTCACTTTTACTTGAGTAAATATCTGTTAAGGTATTTAAAAAATGTCCAGCACTGCTCGGTACCGGTACTTCCTGTTTATAGCGTCCTTATTGGTAACTCTGCATTGTTCCCCCACTGCTCGGTACCGGTACTTCCTGTTTATAGCGTCCTTATTGGTAACTCTGCATTGTTCCCCCACTGCTCGGTACCGGTACTTCCTGTTTATAGCGTCCTTATTGGTAACTCTGCATTGTTCCCCCACTGCTCGGTACCGGTACTTCCTGTTTATAGCATCCTTATTGGTAACTCTGCATTGTTCCCCCACTGCTCGGTACCGGTACTTCCTGTTTATAGCGTCCTTATTGGTAACTCTGCATTGTTCCCCACTGCTCGGTACCGGTACTTCCTGTTTATAGCGTCCTTATTGGTAACTCTGCATTGTTCCCCCACTGCTCGGTACCGGTACTTCCTGTTTATAGCGTCCTTATTGGTAACTCTGCATTGTTCCCCACTGCTCGGTACCGGTACTTCCTGTTTATAGCGTCCTTATTGGTAACTCTGCATTGTTCCCCCACTGCTCGGTACCGGTACTTCCTGTTTATAGCGTCCTTATTGGTAACTCTGCATTGTTCCCCACTGCTCGGTACCGGTACTTCCTGTTTATAGCGTCCTTATTGGTAACTCTGCATTGTTCCCCCACTGCTCGGTACCGGTACTTCCTGTTTATAGCGTCCTTATTGGTAACTCTGCATTGTTCCCCCACTGCTCGGTACCGGTACTTCCTGTTTATAGCATCCTTATTGGTAACTCTGCATTGTTCCCCCACTGCTCGGTACCGGTACTTCCTGTTTATAGCATCCTTATTGGTAACTCTGCATTGTTCCCCCACTGCTCGGTACCGGTACTTCCTGTTTATAGCGTCCTTATTGGTAACTCTGCATTGTTCCCCCACTGCTCGGTACCGGTACTTCCTGTTTATAGCATCCTTATTGGTAACTCTGCATTGTTCCCCCACTGCTCGGTACCGGTACTTCCTGTTTATAGCGTCCTTATTGGTAACTCTGCATTGTTCCCCCACTGCTCGGTACCGGTACTTCCTGTTTATAGCGTCCTTATTGGTAACTCTGCATTGTTCCCCCACTGCTCGGTACCGGTACTTCCTGTTTATAGCGTCCTTATTGGTAACTCTGCATTGTTCCCCCACTGCTCGGTACCGGTACTTCCTGTTTATAGCGTCCTTATTGGTAACTCTGCATTGTTCCCCCACTGCTCGGTACCGGTACTTCCTGTTTATAGCATCCTTATTGGTAACTCTGCATTGTTCCCCCACTGCTCGGTACCGGTACTTCCTGTTTATAGCATCCTTATTGGTAACTCTGCATTGTTCCCCCACTGCTCGGTACCGGTACTTCCTGTTTATAGCGTCCTTATTGGTAACTCTGCATTGTTCCCCCACTGCTTGGTACCGGTACTTCCTGTTTATAGCGTCCTTATTGGTAACTCTGCATTGTTCCCCCACTGCTCGGTACCGGTACTTCCTGTTTATAGCGTCCTTATTGGTAACTCTGCATTGTTCCCCCACTGCTCGGTACCGGTACTTCCTGTTTATAGCATCCTTATTGGTAACTCTGCATTGTTCCCCCACTGCTTGGTACCGGTACTTCCTGTTTATAGCGTCCTTATTGGTAACTCTGCATTGTTCCCCCACTGCTCGGTACCGGTACTTCCTGTTTATAGCGTCCTTCCTGTCAGTGAACATTTCACAAGTCGTTTTCAAATTCAATTCGACCAACGTGGAGGAGGTTCTTATAAAATATAAACATCCCATTCCCTCTACTTCACAGCGTTATCATCGTACTAGATTATATCTACATATTATTATATTTTACATATATTATTATATATTATTAACGTTTTGAATATTGTCAATAATAATCTTATGACTGTAAAGTTGAATTCCTTTGTTAGCCCATTTGGAAGACATCTGTGCTCAGCTCGTCCAGCGCTATTATTATGTTTACAAGTATATGTTGAAATGATATGTTATATCATTTAATTACCCTAAATATGGACACACCCTCTGTCTTCCAATCACTTAGAGGGTTTGGGCTTTTACATATCAACGTACGGAGATTGATGTCAACAGTGAACCTTCTTGATGTCTGTCTGACATCAGATGTTTTTGGTTCTCACGGGCGGCAGGGTAGTCTAGTGGTTAGAGTGTAGAGGAGGTAGGTAGTCTAGTGGTTAGAGTGTAGAGGAGGCAGGTAGCCTAGTGGTTAGAGTGTAGAGGAGGTAGGTAGTCTAGTGGTTAGAGTGTAGAGGAGGCAGGTAGCCTAGTGGTTAGAGTGTAGAGGAGGTAGGTAGTCTAGTGGTTAGAGTGTAGAGGAGGCAGGTAGCCTAGTGGTTAGAGTGTAGAGGAGGTAGGTAGACTAGTGGTTAGAGTGTAGAGGAGGCAGGTAGACTAGTGGTTAGAGTGTAGAGGAGGCAGGTAGTCTAGTGGTTAGAGTGTAGAGGAGGCAGGTAGTCTGGTGGTTAGAGTGTAGAGGAGGCAGGTAGCCTAGTGGTTAGAGTGTAGAGGAGGCAGGGTAGCCTAGTGGTTAGAGTGGAGAGGCGGCAGGTAGTCTAGTGGTTAGAGTGTAGAGGAGGCAGGTAGTCTAGTGGTTAGAGTGTAGAGGGGGCAGGGTAGCCTAGTGGTTAGAGTGTAGAGGGGGCAGGGTAGTCTAGTGGTTAGAGTGTAGAGGTGGCAGGTAGCCTAGTGGTTAGAGTGTAGAGGTGGCAGGTAGCCTAGTGGTTAGAGTGTAGAGGAGGCAGGTAGTCTAGTGGTTAGAGTGTAGAGGTGGCAGGGTAGCCTAGTGGTTAGAGTGTAGAGGAGGCAGGTAGTCTAGTGGTTAGAGTGTAGAGGAGGCAGGTAGTCTAGTGGTTAGAGTGTAGAGGTGGCAGGTAGCCTAGTGGTTAGAGTGTAGAGGAGGCAGGTAGCCTAGTGGTCAGAGTGTAGAGGAGGCAGGTAGTCTAGTGGTTAGAGTGTAGAGGAGGCAGGTAGACTAGTGGTTAGAGTGTAGAGGAGGCAGGTAGTCTAGTGGTTAGAGTGTAGAGGAGGCAGGTAGACTAGTGGTTAGAGTGTAGAGGAGGCAGGTAGACTAGTGGTTAGAGTGTAGAGGAGGCAGGTAGCCTAGTGGTTAGAGTGTAGGGGCGGCAGGTAGTCTAGTGGTTAGAGTGTAGAGGAGGCAGGTAGTCTAGTGGTTAGAGTGTAGAGGAGGCAGGTAGTCTAGTGGTTAGAGTGTAGAGGAGGCAGGTAGTCTAGTGGTTAGAGTGTAGAGGCGGCAGGTAGTCTAGTGGTTAGAGTGTAGAGGCGGCAGGTAGCCTAGTGGTTAGAGTGTAGGGGTGGCAGGTAGTCTAGTGGTTAGAGTGTAGAGGAGGCAGGTAGCCTAGTGGTTAGAGTGTAGAGGAGGCAGGTAGCCTAGTGGTTAGAGTGTGGAGGCGGCAGGTAGCCTAGTGGTTAGAGTGTAGGGGTGGCAGGTAGCCTAGTGGTTAGAGCAAGTAGCCTAGTGGTTAGAGTGGAGGGGCGGCAGGTAGCCTAGTGGTTAGAGTGTAGCGGTGGCACGTAGCCTAGTGGTTAGAGTTAGAGGAGGCAGGTAGCCTAGTGGTTAGAGTGTAGAGGAGGCAGGTAGTCTAGTGGTTAGAGTGTAGAGGAGGCAGGTAGTCTAGTGGTTAGAGTGTAGAGGAGGCAGGTAGCCTAGTGGTTAGAGTGTAGAGG
>NC_060184.1:2352488-2419988 GCF_021184085.1 Oncorhynchus gorbuscha
GTGGACTCCAATCAAGTTGTAGAAACATCTCAAGGATGATCAATGGAAACATGATGCACCTGAGTGCAATTTCAAATGTCAAATAGCAAATGGTCTGAATACTTATGTAAATAAGGTATTTATTTTAAAAATGTTTAATGCATTTGCAAACATTTCGAAAAATCTGTTTTTACTTTGTCATTGAGGGACATTGTGTGTAGATTGATGATGATTTTAAAAAATATATCTATTTTAGAATAAGGCTGTAACGTAACAACATTTGGAAAAAGTCAAGGGGTCTGAATACTTTCCCAATTTATAGTTTGGGACTGTTAGTAATGAGCTCTAGAAGTGTATTGTTGGGTGAGGGGGGGGTGTTAATAATGGGTTATTTAAGTGTAGAGTCGGGGACTGTTATTAATTAGATCTAGATGTTTATAGTCGGGGACTGTTATTAATTAGATCTAGATGTTTATAGTTTGGGACTGTTATTAATTAGATCTAGATGTTTATAGTTTGGGACTGTTATTAATTAGATCTAGATGTTTATAGTCGGGGACTGTTATTAATTAGATCTAGATGTTTATAGTCGGGGACTGTTATTAATTAGATCTAGATGTTTATAGTTTGGGACTGTTATTAATTAGATCTAGATGTTTATAGTCGGGGACTGTTATTAATTAGATCTAGATGTTTATAGTTTGGGACTGTTATTAATTAGATCTAGATGTTTATAGTTTGGGACTGTTATTAATTAGATCTAGATGTTTATAGTCGGGGACTGTTATTAATTAGATCTAGATGTTTATAGTTTGGGACTGTTATTAATTAGATCTAGATGTTTATAGTCGGGGACTGTTATTAATTAGATCTAGATGTTTAAAGCGTTCTAGAAATGTATAGTTGAGGGGGGTTATTAACAAATTATAGAAGCTGCATATTATCAATATATCAAAGTGTCACCAACAAAAAGGTAAACAATAGGCCTATAGCTAATGCAGAATATGGCATTTATTTATCACATGTAAATAGCACTTCTCAGTAGTGCTCAAAGCCATTCCATCAGCATTCATTTTTAAATTCGAATCAATGAGCCCAATCGGGTCCTCCATGACAACTAAATCTTAAACAACAGAGTAGGGCTGGCTAATAAGTTCATAGTTTTGGGGTCATGCTCATGTAAAACAGTTTGGCTAATCTATACTTCCATATTTCCAAGTCCTATTCTTGAAGATCAAGGGGTATAACATTTATTGAAATGACTGGAATTCTGATAGACTGGTTTTTAATGTAAATATATAATTTAATCATATTATTATATGTAGTAGAAAGCGATGGGTTAGAAGAAGCCTACATAACCAACCCATAAAGTAACATTTTACAACCAGCTGTGTAAACTTTAACATTGATTTATCCTGCAATAGATGTTGTTCAATTGGTAAAAATACATTTTTTTATCTTCTTCTAATGTCTCTTAAGGGGGAAGTAATCTAAAGTAACTGAATGTAATCAGATTACGTTACTGAGTTTGGGGTAATCCAAAAGTTATGTTACCGATTACAATTTTGGACAGGTAACTAGTAACTGTAACAGATTACATTTAGAAAGCAACATACCCAATCCCGGTAATTAATTAATTTTGTACGTGTATAGTGTGGGGATTGTTATTAGTGAGTTATAGAAGTGTATAGTTGGGGGGGATATTAATGTGTTCTAGTATTGTATAGTTGTTGACTGTTATTAATGTGTTCTAGTATTGTATAGTTGTTGACTGTTATTAATGAGTTCTAGAAGTGTGTAGTTGGACATTGTTATTAATGAGTTCTAGAAGTGTATAGTTGGACATTGTTATTAATGAGTTCTAGAAGTGTATAGTTGGACATTGTTAATAATGAGTTCTAGAAGTGTATAGTTGGACATTGTTATTAATGAGTTCTAGAAGTGTATAGTTGGACATTGTTATTAATGAGTTGTAGAAGTGTATAGTTGGACATTGTTATTAATGAGTTCTAGAAGTGTATAGTTGGACATTGTTATTAATGAGTTGTAGAAGTGTATAGTTGGACATTGTTATTAATGAGTTCTAGAAGTGTGTAGTTCGAGGGTTATTAATACGTTCTAGAAGTGTATAGTTGGACATTGTTATTAATGAGTTCTAGAAGTGTATAGTTGGACATTGTTATTACTGAGTTCTAGAAGTGTATATTTGGACATTGTTATTGATGAGTTCTAGAAGTGTGTAGTTCGAGGGTTATTAATACGTTCTAGAAGTGTATAGTTGGGGGGTTATTAATGAGTTCTAGAAGTGTGTAGTTCGAGGGTTATTAATACGTTCTAGAAGTGTATAGTTGGGGGGTTATTAATGCCTTCTAGAAGTGTATAGTTGGACATTGTTATTAATGAGTTCTAGAAGTGTATATTTGGACATTGTTATTAATGCGTTCTAGAAGTGTGTAGTTCGAGGGTTATTAATACGTTCTAGAAGTGTATAGTTGGGGGGTTATTAATACGTTCTAGAAGTGTATAGTTGGGGGTTATTAATACGTTCTAGAAGTGTATAGTTGGGGGTTATTAATACGTTCTAGAAGTGTATAGTTGGGGGTTATTAATACGTTCTAGAAGTGTATAGTTGGACATTGTTATTAATGAGTTCTAGAAGTGTGTAGTTCGAGGGTTATTAATGAGTTCTAGAAGTGTATAGTTGGGGGGTTATTAATACGTTCTAGAAGTGTATAGTTGGGGGTTATTAATACGTTCTAGAAGTGTATAGTTGGGGGTTATTAATACGTTCTAGAAGTGTATAGTTGGGGGTTATTAATGAGTTCTAGAAGTGTATAGTTGGGGGGTTATTAATACGTTCTAGAAGTGTATAGTTCGGGGTTATTAATACGTTCTAGAAGTGTATAGTTGGGGGTTATTAATACGTTCTAGAAGTGTATAGTTGGGGGTTATTAATACGTTCTAGAAGTGTATAGTTGGGGGTTATTAATACGTTCTAGAAGTGTATAGTTCGAGGGTTATTAATGAGTTCTAGAAGTGTATAGTTGGGGGTTATTAATACGTTCTAGAAGTGTGTAGTTCGAGGGTTATTAATGAGTTCTAGAAGTGTATAGTTGGGGGTTATTAATACGTTCTAGAAGTGTATAGTTGGGGGGTTATTAATACGTTCTAGAAGTGTATAGTTGGGTGGTTATTAATACGTTCTAGAAGTGTATAGTTGGGGGTTATTAATGAGTTCTAGAAGTGTATAGTTGGGGGGGGTTATTAATACGTTCTAGAAGTGTATAGTTGGGGGTTATTAATACGTTCTAGAAGTGTATAGTTGGGGGTTATTAATACGTTCTAGAAGTGTATAGTTTGGGGTTATTAATGAGTTCTAGAAGTGTATAGTTGGGGGTTATTAATACGTTCTAGAAGTGTATAGTTGGGGGTTATTAATACGTTCTAGAAGTGTATAGTTGGGGGTTATTAATACGTTCTAGAAGTGTATAGTTGGGGGTTATTAATGAGTTCTAGAAGTGTATAGTTGGGGGTTATTAATACGTTCTATAAGTGTATAGTTGGGGGTTATTAATACGTTCTAGAAGTGTATAGTTGGGGGTTATTAATACGTTCTAGAAGTGTATAGTTTGGGGGTTATTAATGAGTTCTAGAAGTGTATAGTTGGGGGTTATTAATACGTTCTAGAAGTGTATAGTTGGGGGGTTATTAATACGTTCTAGAAGTGTATAGTTGGGGGGTTATTAATACGTTCTAGAAGTGTATAGTTGGGGGTTATTAATACGTTCTAGAAGTGTATAGTTGGGGGTTATTAATACGTTCTAGAAGTGTATAGTTGGGGGTTATTAATACGTTCTAGAAGTGTATAGTTGGGGGTTATTAATGCGTTCTAGAAGTGTATAGTTGGGGGGTTATTAATGAGTTCTAGAAGTGTATAGTTGGGGGGTTATTAATGCCTTCTAGAAATGTACACTTGGGGATTGTTATTCATGAGTTCTATAAGTGTACAGGTGGGGTCTGTTTTTAATTAGTTATAGAAGTGTATAGTTGGGATTGTTATTAATGAGTTGTAGAAGTTTATAGTTGGGGACTGTTGGGGTTATTAATGAGCTCTAACAGTGTATATTTGGGGACGATTTAATTATATATCTAGAAGTGTTTTGGGGGACTGTTATTAATGAGTTCTAGAGGTGAATAATTGTAGGTGTTATTAATGAGTTCTCGAAGTGTATCGTTGGCAGGGTTATTAATCAGTTCTGTAATTGTGCAGTTGAAAACAGACAGCAGTATTGTATCTTTCATATGGTGTACAGCAAAACATCTGTACAGCAGATAGCCAGAAGCTGTCAGAAGCTGGAGGAGTCTCCTAAAACAGGGCTGTTCTCAGACCGTCTCGTTGTTGTTGTTGTTGTTGTTGTTGTTGTTGTTGTTTTACAGGACATCGTCAGAAGCTGGAGGAGTCTCCTAAAACATGGCTGTTCTCAGACCGTCTCGTTGTTGTTGTTGTTGTTGTTGTCGTCAGAAGCTGGAGGAGTCTCCTAAAACAGGGCTGTTCTCAGACCGTCTCGTTGTTGTTGTTGTTGTTGTACAGGACATCGTCAGAAACTGGAGGAGTCTCCTAAAACAGGGCTGTTCTCAGACCGTCTCGTTGTTGTTGTTGTTGTTGTTGTTGTCAGAAGCTGGAGGAGTCTCCTAAAACAGGGCTGTTCTCAGACCGTCTCGTTGTTGTTGTTGTTGTTGTTGTTGTCAGAAGCTGGAGGAGTCTCCTAAAACAGGGCTGTTCTCAGACCGTCTCGTTGTTGTTGTTGTTGTTGTTGTTGTACAGGACATCGTCAGAAGCTGGAGGAGTCTCCTAAAACATGGCTGTTCTCAGACCGTCTCGTTGTTGTTGTTATTGTTGTTGTTGTACAGGACATCGTCAGAATCTAAAGGAGTCTCCTAAAACAGGGCTGTTCTCAGACCATCTCGTTGTTGTTGTTGTTGTTGTCGTCAGAAGCTGGAGGAGTCTCCTAAAACAGGGCTGTTCTCAGACCGTCTCGTTGTTGTTGTTGTTGTTGTTGTACAGGACATCGTCAGAAGCTAGAGGAGTCTCCTAAAACAGGGCTGTTCTCAGACCATCTCGTTGTTGTTGTTGTTGTACAGGACATCGTCAGAAGCTGGAGGAGTCTCCTAAAACAGGGCTGTTCTCAGACCATCTCGTTGTTGTTGTTGTTGTTGTTGTTGTTGTTGTTGTTGTTGTACAGGACATCGTCAGAAGCTAGAGGAGTCTCCTAAAACAGTGCTATTCTCAGACCGTCTGGTTGTTGTTGTTGTTGTTGTTGTACAGGACATCGTCAGAAGCTAGAGGAGTCTCCTAAAACAGTGCTATTCTCAGACCGTCTCAGTGAGCTGGAGAGGATCAGACAGACAACCATGAGAGTTGCCATGCCGACACAACCCCAACGACAGCCACTCAACGCCGGACCCAACTCCTTCAACCACCAGGGACAGACACAGACACCAGGTGAGTCTAATACCACTAACCCTAACCCCAGGGACAGACACAGACACCAGGTGAGTCTAATACCTCTAACCCCAACCCCAGGGACAGACACAGACACCAGGTGAGTCTAATACCACTAACCCTAACCCCAGGGACAGACACAGACACCAGGTGAGACCATAACATTACCCCCCCCTTAACCTTCTCAATACGAGGTGAGACCGTAACTTGAACCACTCTAACCCCAGTTACAGACAACGGTACATTTACATTACATTTACATTTTACATTTAAGTCATTTAGCAGACGCTCTTATCCAGAGCGACTTACAAATTGGTGCATTCACCTTATGACATCCAGTGGGACAGTCACTTAACAATAGTGCATCTAAAACTTAGGGGGGGTGGGGTGAGAGGGATTACTTAACCTATCCTAGGTATTCCTTAAAGAGGTGGGGTTTCAGGTGTCTCCGGAAGGTGGTGATTGACTCCGCTGTCCTGGCGTCGTGAGGGAGTTTGTTCCACCATTGGGGGGCCAGGGCAGCGAACAGTTTTGACTGGGCTGAGCGGGAGCTGTACTTCCTCAGTGGTAGGGAGGCGAGCAGGCCAGAGGTGGATGAACGCAGTGCCCTTGTTTGGGTGTAGGGCCTGATCAGAGCCTGGAGGTACTGAGGTGCCGTTCCCCTCACAGCTCCGTAGGCAAGCACCATGGTCTTGTAGCGGATGCGAGCTTCAACTGGAAGCCAGTGGAGAGAACGGAGGAGCGGGGTGACGTGAGAGAACTTGGGAAGGTTGAACACCAGACGGGCTGCGGCGTTCTGGATGAGTTGAAGGGGTTTAATGGCACAGGCAGGGAGCCCAGCCAACAGCGAGTTGCAGTAATCCAGACGGGAGATGACAAGTGCCTGGATTAGGACCTGCGCCGCTTCCTGTGTGAGGCAGGGTCGTACTCTGCGGATGTTGTAGAGCATGAACCTACAGGAACGGGCCACCGCCTTGATGTTAGTTGAGAACGACAGGGTGTTGTCCAGGATCACGCCAAGGTTCTTGGCGCTCTGGGAGGAGGACACAATGGAGTTGTCAACCGTGATGGCGAGATCATGGAACGGGCAGTCCTTCCCCGGGAGGAAGAGCAGCTCCGTCTTGCCGAGGTTCAGCTTGAGGTGGTGATCCGTCATCCACACTGATATGTCTGCCAGACATGCAGAGATGCGATTCGCCACCTGGTCATCAGAAGGGGGAAAGGAGAAGATTAATTGTGTGTCGTCTGCATAGCAATGATAAGAGAGACCATGTGAGGTTATGACAGAGCCAAGTGACTTGGTGTATAGCGAGAATAGGAGAGGGCCAAGAACAGAGCCCTGGGGGACACCAGTGGTGAGAGCGCGTGGTGAGGAGACAGATTCTCGCCACGCCACCTGGTAGGAGCGACCTGTCAGGTAGGACGCAATCCAAGCGTGGGCCGCGCCGGAGATGCCCAACTCGGAGAGGGTGGAGAGGAGGATCTGATGGTTCACAGTATCGAAGGCAGCCGATAGATCTAGAAGGATGAGAGCAGAGGAGAGAGAGTTAGCTTTAGCAGTGCGGAGCGCCTCCGTGATACAGAGGAGAGCAGTCTCAGTTGAATGACTAGTCTTGAAACCTGACTGATTTGGATCAAGAAGGTCATTCAGAGAGAGATAGCGGGAGAGCTGGCCAAGGACGGCACGTTCAAGAGTTTTGGAGAGAAAAGAAAGAAGGGATACTGGTCTGTAATTGTTGACATCGGAGGGATCGAGTGTAGGTTTTTTCAGAAGGGGTGCAACTCTCGCTCTCTTGAAGACGGAAGGGACGTAGCCAACGGTCAGGGATGAGTTGATGAGCGAGGTGAGGTAAGGGAGAAGGTCTCCGGAAATGGTCTGGAGAAGAGAGGAGGGGATAGGGTCAAGCGGGCAGGTTGTTGGGCGGCCGGCCGTCACAAGACGCGAGATTTCATCTGGAGAGAGAGGGGAGAAAGAGGTCAGAGCACAGGGTAGGGCAGTGTGAGCAGAACCAGCGGTGTCGTTTGACTTAGCAAACGAGGATCGGATGTCGTCGACCTTCTTTTCAAAATGGTTGACGAAGTCATCTGCAGAGAGGGAGGAGGGGGGGGGAGGGGGCGGAGGATTCAGGAGGGAGGAGAAGGTGGCAAAGAGCTTCCTAGGGTTAGAGGCAGATGCTTGGAATTTAGCGTGGTAGAAAGTGGCTTTAGCAGCAGAGACAGAGGAGGAAAATGTAGAGAGGAGGGAGTGAAAGGATGCCAGGTCCGCAGGGAGGCGAGTTTTCCTCCATTTCCGCTCGGCTGCCCGGAGCCCTGTTCTGTGAGCTCGCAATGAGTCATCGAGCCACGGAGCGGGAGGGGAGGACCGAGCCGGCCTGGAGGATAGGGGACATAGAGAGTCAAGGGATGCAGAGAGGGAGGAGAGGAGGGTTGAGGAGGCAGAATCAGGAGATAGGTGGGAGAAGGTTTGAGCGGAGGGAAGAGATGATAGGATGGAAGAGGAGAGAGTAGCGGGGGAGAGAGAGCGAAGGTTGGGACGGCGCGATACCATCCGAGTAGGGGCAGTGTGGGAGGTGTTGGATGAGAGCGAGAGGGAAAAGGATACAAGGCAGTGGTCGGAGACTTGGAGGGGAGTTGCAATGAGGTTAGTGGAAGAACAGCATCTAGTAAAGATGAGGTCGAGCGTATTGCCTGCCTTGTGAGTAGGGGGAAGGTGAGAGGGTGAGGTCAAAAGAGGAGAGGAGTGGAAAGAAGGAGGCAGAGAGGAAAGAGTCAAAGGTAGACGTGGGGAGGTTAAAGTCGCCCAGAACTGTGAGAGGTGAGCCGTCCTCAGGAAAGGAGCTTATCAAGGCATCAAGCTCATTGATGAACTCTCCGAGGGAACCTGGAGGGCGATAAATGATAAGGATGTTAAGCTTGAAAGGGCTAGTAACTGTGACAGCATGGAATTCAAAGGAGGCGATAGACAGATGGGTAAGGGGAGAAAGAGAGAATGACCACTTGGGAGAGATGAGGATCCCGGTGCCACCACCCCGCTGACCAGACGCTCTCGGGGTGTGCGAGAACACGTGGGCGGACGAAGAGAGAGCAGTAGGAGTAGCAGTGTTGTCTGTGGTGATCCATGTTTCCGTCAGTGCCAAGAAGTTACCAGGTGAGACCGTAACTATAACACTCTAACACCAGTTACAGACAACGGTACCAGGTGAGACCGTAACTATAACACTCTAACCCCAGTTACAGACAACGGTACCAGGTGAGACCGTAACTATAACACTCTAACACCAGTTACAGACAACGGTACCAGGTGAGACCGTAACTATAACACTCTAACCCCAGTTACAGACAACGGTACCAGGTGAGACCGTAACTATAACACTCTAACCCCAGTTACAGACAACGGTACCAGGTGGGACCGTAACTATAACACTCTAACACCAGTTACAGACAACGGTACCAGGTGAGACCTATAACACTCTATAACACTCTAACCCCAGTTACAGACAACGGTACCAGGTGAGACCGTAACTATAACACTCTAACCCCAGTTACAGACAACGGTACCAGGTGAGACCGTAACTATAACACTCTAACCCCAGTTACAGACAACGGTACCAGGTGAGACCGTAACTATAACACTCTAACACCAGTTACAGACAACGGTACCAGGTGAGACCGTAACTATAACACTCTAACACCAGTTACAGACAACGGTACCAGGTGAGACCGTAACTATAACACTCTAACACCAGTTACAGACAACGGTACCAGGTGAGACCGTAACTATAACACTCTAACCCCAGTTACAGACAACGGTACCAGGTGCTTGAACCACCGTTACAGACAACGGTACCAGGTAACTATAACACTCTAACCCCAGTTACAGACAACGGTACCAGGTGAGACCGTAACTTGAACCACTCTAACCCCAGTTACAGACAACGGTACCAGGTGAGACCGTAACTATAACACTCTAACACCAGTTACAGACAACGGTACCAGGTGAGACCGTAACTATAACACTCTAACACCAGTTACAGACAACGGTACCAGGTGAGACCGTAACTATAACACTCTAACCCCAGTTACAGACAACGGTACCAGGTGAGACCGTAACTATAACACTCTAACCCCAGTTACAGACAACGGTACCAGGTGAGACCGTAACTACAACACTCTAACACCAGTTACAGACAACGGTACCAGGTGAGACCGTAACTCTAACACCAGTTACAGACAACGGTACCAGGTGAGACCGTAACTATAACACTCTAACACCAGTTACAGACAACGGTACCAGGTGAGACCGTAACTATAACACTCTAACCCCAGTTACAGACAACGGTACCAGGTGAGACCGTAACTATAACACTCTAACACCAGTTACAGACAACGGTACCAGGTGAGACCGTAACTATAACACTCTAACCCCAGTTACAGACAACGGTACCAGGTGAGACCGTAACTATAACACTCTAACCCCAGTTACAGACAACGGTACCAGGTGAGACCGTAACTATAACACTCTAACACCAGTTACAGACAACGGTACCAGGTGAGACCGTAACTATAACACTCTAACCCCAGTTACAGACAACGGTACCAGGTGAGACCGTAACTATAACACTCTAACCCCAGTTACAGACAACGGTACCAGGTGAGACCGTAACTATAACACTCTAACACCAGTTACAGACAATGGTACCAGGTGAGACCGTAACTATAACACTCTAACACCAGTTACAGACAACGGTACCAGGTGAGACCGTAACTATAACACTCTAACCCCAGTTACAGACAACGGTACCAGGTGAGACCGTAACTTGAACACACACAGCCTTTTATGTTCCAGTTCCTATTCTAGTTCTCTAGTTGTCTGTATCTATTACATCGGCCCTCCTCCTCCTCCTCCTCCTCCCCTCCAACCATCCCTCTCCTCCTTCCTCCAGACCCTCGCCAGTCTCAGTCATCTCCTTCCTGGTCCTATGAGCAGTCCTACCCGTCCTACCTGAGTCCTATGACCTCCCCGTCGGTCCACTCCACCACGCCCCTCTCCTCCAGCCGAGCCACCGGCCTGCCCAACATCACTGACCTGCCCCGCCGCCTGCCAGGTAACACAAACACACGAACACTGACGCGTACGCACACTAACCCACTCACACACTCTCACACACACACTAGAAATAAACTATAACTAACACCAAGAATCAGATTAAATGACATTTGCTCTGTGATTTGTTTCTCTTTAACTCTGTTGGATTTCAAAATAGCCACTTCTACCCCAGTTAGCACATAATGTTCTGAGAACCATATGTTTCTTAAAGCTTGGTGGTAGTGTGGTTGTCCTATGGTTATTTATCATACAACCTTCCCACAACGTTCTGGGAACGGTGCAGGATTGGCATTGGAACACAGCACATTTAAGTAACTTGACAAAAAAACATAATTTTCTAATTGTTTTTCATTACTTTAACAGCATTTTCCCAAAAGTTCAAACATGGTTACATTTCATTTTCATTTTGGTTCTAGCAACGTTCTCCAACTGGTTTGACATTGGGAATGTTCTCAAATAGAAACAACATTCTTCTGTGGGAATGTTTCATCCAGGTTTACTCATGGTTCTGTGGGACTGTTTCATCCAGGTTTACTCATGGTTCTGTGGGACTGTTTCATCCAGGTTTACTCATGGTTCTGTGGGAATGTTTCATCCAGGTTTACTCATGGTTCTGTGGGACTGTTTCATCCAGGTTTACTCATGGTTCTGTGGGACTGTTTCATCCAGGTTTACTCATGGTTCTGTGGGACTGTTTCATCCAGGTTTACTCATGGTTCTGTGGGACTGTTTCATCCAGGTTTACTCATGGTTCTGTGGGACTGTTTCATCCAGGTTTACTCATGGTTCTGTGGGACTGTTTCATCCAGGTTTACTCATGGTTCTGTGGGACTGTTTCATCCAGGTTTACTCATGGTTCTGTGGGACTGTTTCATCCAGGTTTACTCATGGTTCTGTGGGACTGTTTCATCCAGGTTTACTCATGGTTCTGTGGGACTGTTTCATCCAGGTTTACTCATGGTTCTGTGGGACTGTTTCATCCAGGTTTACTCATGGTTCTGTGGGACTGTTTCATCCAGGTTTACTCATGGTTCTGTGGGACTGTTTCATCCAGGTTTACTCATGGTTCTGTGGGACTGTTTCATCCAGGTTTTACTCATGGTTCTGTGGGACTGTTTCATCCAGGTTTACTCATGGTTCTGTGGGACTGTTTCATCCAGGTTTACTCATGGTTCTGTGGGACTGTTTCATCCAGGTTTACTCATGGTTCTGTGGGACTGTTTCATCCAGGTTTACTCATGGTTCTGTGGGACTGTTTCATCCAGGTTTACTCATGGTTCTGTGGGACTGTTTCATCCAGGTTTACTCATGGTTCTGTGGGAATGTTTCATCCAGGTTTACTCATGGTTCTGTGGGACTGTTTCATCCAGGTTTACTCATGGTTCTGTGGGACTGTTTCATCCAGGTTTACTCATGGTTGTATTTCACGTCAAGTTCTCAATTTGTTCTGAGAATGTTAAGAAAACATTCCATAAAAACAAGATACATAAAATCATTAACATTCCGTTCTTCAACAAAACTCTCTTTATAATCTACCTTGTTAAGTGTGTTGGCCACACCCACTAATTTGCCACACCTGATCTTAATGAGTGCTTGTTTCCTTTGAAATGGGGTTTGTTTGAATAAACTAAAATGAACAGCTTTGCTGTTAGAATGGATACTTCAGAGGACCATTCAGAAATGTTCTCATAGAATAGATGTTTCAGGCATCCCAGGTTGACATAATTTCCAGCTGCAGACTAGTAATTAGTATCTAAGATTTGCTCTTATTCTGTTGGGATCGATAGTCTCAGAGTTTAACCATTTACAGTTGTGTAGCTGATGCTCTATGTGGTTTAGGTCTAAACTATTTGCAATAACAGCTCATGCTGTGGGTTTGCTCAGTCTTGGTACTCAAACCTGTGCCACCTCAGCTTACACCAAGGTACGCGTGGTCTGAAGAGGATTTCCTCAGTAGGGTTTTTTATGCATAACAGTAGAAAAGGTGGTTCTATGATGCCTGATCATGTCTGTGCTCACGGGGGTGGGCCAATGACTCAGTTCAACTTTGAAGGGATTCTCTCACATTAAAGGTTTAACATCACGTTACATAATTTCACAAATACTATATTCTTTACTCATTAATTTTATACAAGAATTAGATGCAAACCCCATTATTGAGAAATGTACACATTCAGAGATATAGTTATGTGTGTTTCCTGTCCTCTCCGAGGTCACCAAATGAAAAACACTCGTCATACCCGTCCCTTTAGTGTCCATTCCCACCATCAAACAAGTGGACATTTTGTTTCAAATTCCCCTTTTGGAGATTTAGGAGTTCGGCCACATGAAATCCTTTGTTCTCTCTGTCTCTCTTTCTTCATGGCCAGGGGGAGAGAGTCTCCTCCAGGAATGTATAACCTGAGATAACAGAACCTGGGTGTAGGAGAGAGTGGGAAACAGTGATCTATACCCAGAAAGGGCCACGTCATGACACCATGTGTCCTATCTGTGCTTGGAGTTCAAAAAAATCAAAATAACCTCTTACTAAAACCTCCCAGGAAGGCTTTAAAGGAACCACAGTAAAACGTTCTCTGTACCTCCCTGGAACCACAGTAAAACGTTCTCAGAACCTCCCTGGAACCACAGTAAAACAATCTCCAAACCTCCCTGAAACCAGAGTAAAACGTTCTCAGAACCTCCCTGGAACCACAGTAAAACAATCTCCGAACCTCCCTGGAACCACAGTAAAACGTTCTCCGAACCTCCCTGGAACCACAGTAAAACGTTCTCAGAACCTCCCTGCAACCTAAACATAAACATTCCCAGAACCTCCCTGCAACCTAAACATAAACATTCCCAGAACAAGCATATTTTCACTTCTGTTCTCTAAGAACATAAAAAATGTTCAGTTTTACCAGTCAGGAAACATATGTTTTCCTTCCTACAACCAATTTGAAACCGAAACCATATGTTCCAAACTGCCAAGGGAACCAATGTGCTAGCTGGGAAGTGTTTGCTACAGTCTGTCAGACACATAGCGTGGGTCTGTTGTCCTCTGTTTGTTCATTCTCCTGTAGACTTTAGATATATTGGGGCTAAGGGGTGTGGCCTACCTGACTGGTTCCCTAAGCAGCGGTTAGCACAGATCAGATTTTTTTATCCTTGCTGTGAGACTTTTGATCCACGAGGACTCTGGGTAATAACAGGACCGGCATAATGACAGACTGAGGGACAAAGAAACCACTTTATACGCCGCCTCCTTCGCAATGTATGCTGGGTATTTAAAACGTCCATTATTGTCCGGACAGCAGAATCTGTCCCTCTCTCTCCATCTCACTTCATCCTCTCCCTCCAGCTCTCTATCTCTCCCTCCTCTTTCTCCATCCATCTCTCTCTTCACCTGCTACTGGCAATATATACTTTTACTTATAATGAAGTCCATCCATCTGTCCTTCAGGGTAAAGACCTAAGTGACTGTAAAACTCCCTTTGGGCCCTCAGTTTCACAAGTCTCAATGGAGATGATGGCAAGGGATGAGAGTCGTCCTTCATCAGTCCGGTTTCGGCTGTGTCTTTTGTTAGTTTCAGCGCAGGAAATGACCTCTCTATGGATGCTGTTGTGGTTGGTATAGTGAGGAGCAGCTGCTGTAACTTCGATGCCTCTGGGACCATCTGTGTCATGCTGGAACAAAAAAGCCGAGGAGGTGATTTGTCTCGTACCATTTGTGAACTGTAAAACCTGTACAAGATCAGCCTTAAATCTAATGAAATCAAAGTACTTGGTATATTTTGACTCTCGTTTTGATGGTCGGTGTAAACTCTCAACAGAACATTAATATTATCCAGTAGATGTTCTAATCTGATCAGCTGTTTACTACGAGTTTAGCTTTCAGTCAGTCCCAGATCATTGCACTTGATTCGCTCATCGAAACTGTTGCCTCCATTCCAGTGCTTTCATTGTGTCGCTGATACGGCAGAAACCAGAGGTGGCTGGTAGGGGGGGGAGACATAGGAGGACGGGCTCGTTGTAATGGCTGGGATGGAGTAAATGGAACGGAGTCAAACATGTGGTTTCCATATGTTTGCTGTGTTTGAAACCTCTCCATTCATTCCATTCCAGTCATTACAATGAGCCTGTCCTCCTATAGCACCTCTCACCAGCCTCCTCTGGCAGAAAAACATGTCCAGCTCATTGTTTAATTGAAAATTCCAAGCAGCTAACACAGTGGCGGTCTCTGAATGGGTTGCTAATTAAAGTTCCATCATGAGCCATGAACAAGCAGAGTCAATGTGGAGGCTATATACAGGGGGTACTGGTACAGAGTCAATGTGGAGGCTATATACAGGGGGTACTGGTACAGAGTCAATGTGGAGGCTATATACAGGGTGTTACGATACAGAGTCAATGTGGAGGCTATATACAGGGGGTACTGGTACAGAGTCAATGTGGAGGCTATATACAGGGGCTACCGGTACAGAGTCAATGTGGAGGCTATATACAGGGGGTACTGGTACAGAGTCAATGTGGAGGCTATATACAGGGGGTACTGGTACAGAGTCAATGTGGAGGCTATATACAGGGGGTACTGGTACAGAGTCAATGTGGAGGCTATATACAGGGGGTACTGGTACAGAGTCAATGTGGAGGCTATATACAGAGGGTACAAGTACAGAGTCAATGTGGAGGCTATATACAGGGGGTACTGGTACAGAGTCAATGTGGAGGCTATATACAGGGGCTACCGGTACAGAGTCAATGTGGAGGCTATATACAGGGGGTACCGGTACAGAGTCAATGTGGAGGCTATATACAGGGGGTACTGGTACAGAGTCAATGTGGAGGCTATATACAGGGGCTACCGGTACAGAGTCAATGTGGAGGCTATATACAGGGGGTACCGGTACAGAGTCAATGTGGAGGCTATATACAGGGGGTACTGGTACAGAGTCAATGTGGAGGCTATATACAGGGGGTACCGGTACAGAGTCAATGTGGAGGCTATATACAGGGGGTACCGGTACAGAGTCAATGTGGAGGCTATATACAGGGTGTTACGGTACAGAGTCAATGTGGAGGCTATATACAGGTTGTTACGGTACAGAGTCAATGTGGAGGCTATATACAGGTTGTTACGGTACAGAGTCAATGTGGAGGCTATATACAGGGTGTACCGGTACAGAGTCAATGTGGAGGCTATATACAGGGGGTACCGGTACAGAGTCAATGTAGAGGCTATATACAGGGGGTACCATTAGAGAGTCAATGTGGAGGCTATATACAGGGGGTACCGGTACAGAGTCAATGTGGAGGCTATATACAGGGTGTTACGGTACAGAGTCAATGTGGAGGCTATATACAGGGGGTACCGGTACAGAGTCAATGTGGAGGCTATATACAGGGTGTTACGGTACAGAGTCAATGTGGAGGCTATATACAGGGGGTACCGGTACAGAGTCAATGTGGAGGCTATATACAGGGGGTACCGGTACAGAGTCAATGTGGAGGCTATATACAGGGGTACCGGTACAGAGTCAATGTGGAGGCTATATACAGGGGGTACCTGTACAGAGTCAATGTGGAGGTTATATACAGGGGGTACCAGTACAGAGTCAATGTGGAGGCTATATACAAGTACCATACAGAGTCAATGTGGAGGCTATATACAGGGGGTACCGGTACAGAGTCAATGTGGACACTATATACAGGGTGTTACGGTACAGAGTCAATGTGGAGGCTATATACGGGGTGTACCAGTACAGAGTCAATGTGGAGGCTATATACAGGGTGTACTGGTACAGAGTCAATGTGGAGGCTATATACAGGGGGGGCCGGTACAGAGTCAATGTGGAGGCTATATACAGGGGGTACCGGTACAGAGTCAATGTGGAGGCTATATACAGGGGGTACTGGTACAGAGTCAATGTGGAGGCTATATACAAGTACCATACAGAGCCAATGTGGAGGCTATATACAGGTGGTACCGGTACAGAGTCAATGTGGAGGCTATATACAAGTGGTACCGGTACAGAGTCAATGTGGACACTATATACAGGGTGTTACGGTACAGAGTCAATGTTTTGACTGGGCTGAGCGGGAACTGTACTTCCTCAGTGGTAGGGAGGCGAGCAGGCCAGAGGTGGATGAATATACAGGTACCATACAGAGTCAATGTGGAGGCTATATACAGGTACCATACAGAGTCAATGTGGAGGCTATATACAGGTACCATACAGAGTCAATGTGCGGGGGGCACCGTTAGTCGAGGTAATGGAGGTAATATGTACATGTAGGTAGAGGTCTGGGGGTAGAAACTGTTAAGGAGCCTTTTGGTTCTAGACTTGACGCTCCGGTACCGCTTGCCGTGCAGTAGCAGAGAGAACAGTCTATGACTAGGGTGACTTGAGTCTTTGACAATTTTTAGGGCATTCCTCTGACACCGCCTGATATAGAGGTCCTGGATGGCAGGAAACTTAGCCCTCTGAAGTGCCTTGCGGTCGGAGGCCGAGCAGTTTCCATACCAGGCAGTGATGCAACCAGTCAGGATGCTCTCGATGGTGCAGCTGTAGAACCTTTTGAGGATCTGAGGACCCATGCCAAATCTTTTCAGTTTCCTGAGGGGGAATATTCTTTGTCGTGCCCTCTTCACGACTGTCTTAGTGTGTTTGGACCATGTTAGTTTGTTGGTGATGTGGACACCAAGGAACTTGAAGCTCTCAACCTGCTCCACTACAGCCCTGTTGATGAGAATAGGGGAATGCTTGGTCCTCCTTTACCTGTAGTCCACAATCATCTCCTTTGTCTTGATCACGTTGAGGGAGAGGTTGTTGTCCTGGTACCACACGGCCAGGTCTCTGACCTCCTCCCTATAGGCTGTCACATCGTTTTTGATGATCAGGCCTACCACTGTTGTGTCATTGGCAAACTTGATGATGGTGTTGGAGTCGTGCCTGGCCATGCAATCATGAGTGAACAGGGAGTACAGGAGGGAACTTAGCACACACCCCTGAGGTAATCCCGTGTTGAGGATCAGCGTGGTGGATGCATTGTTTCCTACCCTCACCACCTGGGGGTGGCCCGTCAAGAAGGCCAGGATCCAGTTACAGAGGGAGGTGTTTAGTCCCGGGGTCCTTAGCTTAGTGATGAGCTTTGAGGGCACTATGGTGTTGAACGCTGAGCTGTAGTCAATGAACAGCATTCTCACATAGGTGTTCCTTTTGTCCAGGTGGGAAAGGGCATTGTGGAGTGCAATAGAGATTGCATCATCTGTGGATCTGTTTGGGCGGTATGCAAATTGGAGTGGGTCTAGGGTTTCTAGGATAAATGGTGTTGATTTGAGCCATGACCAGCCTTTCAAAGCTCTTCATGGCTGAGTGCTACAGGTCGGTAGTCATTTAGGCAGGTTAACTTAGTGTTCTTGGGCACAGGGACTATGGTGGTCTGCTTGAAAAATGTTGGTATTACAGCCTTGGTCGGCGCATGCTCTGAGTACACGTCCTGGTAATCCATCTGGCCCTGCAACCTTGTGAATGTTGACCTGTTTAACGGTCTTAATCACATCGGCTACGGAGAGCGGGATCACACAGTTGGTGAAGCTGGTGCTCTCATGCATGTTTCAGTGTTACTTGCATAAAAGTAATTTAGCTCGTCCAGTAGGTTTGTGTCACTGGGTAGCTTGTGGCTGTGCTTCCCTTTGTAGTCGGTAATAGTTTGCAAACCCTTCCACATCTGACGAGCGTCAGGGCCGGTGTAGTACGAGTCAATCTTAGTCCTGTATTGAGCCTTTGCCTGATTGATGATTTGTCGGAGGGCATAGCGGGATTTTTTTTATAAGCTTCTGGGTTAGAGTCCCGCTCCTTGAAGCCGGCAGCTCTTCCCTGTAACTTTGCGGATGTTGCCTGTAATCCATAACTTCTGTGACTTATGTGGGTTACTCCTCAATGCCATCAGAGTAATCCCAGAACACATGAACACGTAAACCTTGGAACATATCCCAGTCCTGTATCTGCTTCATCTGACCACTTTCTTATTGACCGAGTCACTGGTGCTTCCTGATTTAGTTTTTGCTTGTAAGCAGGAATCAGGAGGATAGAAGTATGGTCATATTTGCCAAATAGAGGGCGAGTGTAACGGTTTTCTTCTGGTGAAAGAGAGGCGGACCAAAATGCAGCGTGGTTAGTTTTGTATTTAATAAAGATGAAAATACAACAATCTACAAAACAAGAAACGTGAAAAAAACGGAACAGTCCTATCTGGTGCCACAAACACAGACAGGAACAATCACCCACAAGAGACCTAAAGAATATGGTTCCCAATAAGAGACAACGATAAACACCTGCCTCTGATTGAGAACCACTCTAGGCAACCATAGACTTACCTAGAGTACTACTCTAACCACAATCCCATAACTACAAACAACACCAGACAAAACAAACCACATAAATCCCCATGTCACATCCTGGCCTCACCAAAATACTAACGAAAACACAGAATACTAAGGCCAGGGCTTGACAGCGAGGGAGATATTTGTATGCGTCTCTGTGTGAAGTAAAGGTGGTCTAGAGTTTTTTTCCCTCTGGTTTCACATTTAACATGCTAATAGAAATTATTGCCCATATATGCTGCCCCATATATCTCAAGAGAAGCTCACTGCCCAAAAAGTAAGGTGGAAACTTATAGCTTCCTAACCTCCTACAAAATGTATGACCATATTAGAGACACGTATTTCCCTCAGATTACACAGACCCACAATTAATAAAAAATATAATTTTCTCCACAATCACCCGACCTCAACCAAATTGAGATGGTTTTGGATGAGTCGGCAAAGCAGCCAACAGGTGCTCGGTATATATGGAAACTCCTTCAAGACTGTTGGAAAAGCATTCCAGGTGAAGCTGGTTGAGAGATTGCCAAGAGTGTGCAAAGCTGTCATCAAGGCAAAGGGTGGCTATTTGAAGAATCTCAAATTGTAAATATATTTTGATTGTTTAACACTTTTTTGGTTACTACGTGATTCCATATGTGTTATTTCATAGTTTTGATGTCTTCACTTCCTTTTTACAATGTAGAAAATAGTAGAAATGAAGGGAAACCCTTGAATGGGGGTATGTGTTCTAAAACCTTTGAACAGTAGTGTACATTTTCAATACTTGATCTGAATCCACCAATCAAATGTGCTATAAAAGGTTCCTGTCTGCATGGCACTCAAGGGTACAGAAAAACCCTGCTTCTCCAAGCAGTTAGGCTGCACACATTAACACATCATCACATCATCACATTAACACATCATCACATCATCACATTATCACATTAACACATCATCACATTAACACATCATCACATCATCACATTACCACATCATCACATCATCACATTAACACATCATCACATTAACACATCATCACATTAACACATTAACACATTAACACATTAACACATTAACACATCATCACATTAACACATTATCACATTAACACATCATCACATTAACACATCATCACATTAACACATTATCACATTAACACATCATCACATTAACACATCATCACATTAACACATCATCACATTAACACATTAACACATTACCACATTAACACATTAACACATCATCACATTAACACATTAACACATCATCACATTAACACATCATCACATCAACACATCATCACATCATCACATTAACACATCATCACATTAACACATTAACACATCATCACATTATCACATTAACACGTCATCACATTAACACATTAACACATTACCACATCATCACATTATCACATTAACACATTAACACATTAACACATCATCACATTATCACATTAACACATTAACACATTAACACATCATCACATCATCACATTAACACATCATCACATTAACACATTAACACATTAACACATCATCACATTATCACATTACCACATTAACACATTAACACATCATCACATTATCACATTAACACATCATCACATTAACACATCATCACATTAACACATTAACACATCATCACATTAACACATCATCACATCATCACATTATCACATTAACACATTAACACATTACCACATTATCACATTAACACATTACCACATTAACACATCATCACATTATCACATTAACACATCATCACATTAACACATCATCACATTAACACATTAACACATCATCACATTAACACATTAACACATTACCACATTAACACATTAACACATCATCACATTAACACATTAACACATCATCACATTATCACATTAACACATCATCACATTAACACATCATCACATTAACACATTAACACATCATCACATTAACACATTAACACATTACCACATTAACACATTAACACAGCATCACATTAACACATCATCACATCATCACATTAACACATCATCACATTAATACATTAACACATCATCACATTATCACATTAACACATCATCACATTAACACATCATCACATTATCACATTAACACATCATCACATTAACACATCATCACATTAACACATTAACACATCATCACATTACCACATTAACACATTAACACATTAACACATTAACACATCATCACATTAACACATCATCACATTAACACATCATCACATTAACACATTATCACATTAACACATCATCACATTAACACATCATCACATTAACACATCATCACATTAACACATTAACACATCATCACATTATCACATTAACACATCATCACATTAACACATCATCACATTAACACATTAACACATCATCACATTAACACATTAACACATCATCACATTATCACATTAACACATTATCACATTAACACATCATCACATTAACACATTAACACATCATCACATTAACACATTAACACATAATCACATTAACACATTAACACATCATCACATTATCACATCATCACATTAACACATCATCACATTAACACATCATCACATTATCACATTAACACATTATCACATTAACACATCATCACATTAACACATTAACACATCATCACATTATCACATTAACACATTATCACATTAACACATCATCACATTAACACATTAACACATCATCACATTAACACATTAACACATCATCACATTAACACATTAACACATCATCACATTATCACATCATCACATTATCACATTAACACATCATCACATTAACACATCATCACATTAACACATCATCACATGATCACATTAACACATTAACAATGTTTATGAATGTGTGCTGTTAGTGAGACTACTTGCCTCATCTCACCAGTGGTGGAAAAAGTACCCAACTGTCATACTGGAGTAAAAGTAAAGAAACGTAATAGAAAGTTACTCAAGTAAAAGTGGAAGTCACCCAGTAAAATACTACTTGAGAAAAAGTCTAAAACTATTTGGTTTTAAAATATGCTTATTAAGCACCAACAGTAAATGTAATTGCTAAAATATACTTAAGTATCAAAAGTAAAATTATAAATCATTTCATATTCCTTATATTAAGCAAAGCAGACGGCACAATTAACTTCTTTTTTATGGATAGCTAGGGGCACACTAGGGGCACACTCAGACATATCTATGGATAGCTAGGGGCACACTCAGACATATCTATGGATAGCTAGGGGCACACTCAGACATATCTACGGATAGCTAGGGGCACACTCCAGCACTCAGACATATCTATGGATAGCTAGGGGCACACTCCAGCACTCAGACATATCTATGGATAGCTAGGGGCACACTCCAGCACTCAGACATATCTATGGATAGCTAGGGGCACACTCCAGCACTCAGACATATCTATGGATAGCTAGGGACACACTCCAGCACTCAGACATATCTACAGATAGCTAGGGGCACACTCCAGCACTCAGACTTATCTATGGATAGCTAGGGGCACACTCCAGCACTCAGACATATCTATGGATAGCTAGGGGCACACTCCAGCACTCAGACATATCTATGGATAGCTAGGGGCACACTCCAGCACTCAGACATATCTATGGATAGCTAGGGGCACACTCCAGCACTCAGACATATCTACGGATAGCTAGGGGCACACTCCAGCACTCAGACATATCTACGGATAGCTAGGGGCACACTCCAGCACTCAGACATATCTACGGATAGCTAGGGGCACACTCAGACATATCTATGGATAGCTAGGGGCACACTCCAGCACTCAGACATATCTACGGATAGCTAGGGGCACACTCCAGCACTCAGACATATCTACGGATAGCTAGGGGCACACTCCAGCACTCAGACATATCTACGGATAGCTAGGGGCACACTCCAGCACTCAGACATATCTACGGATAGCTAGGGGCACACTCCAGCACTCAGACATATCTACAGATAGCTAGGGGCACACTCCAGCACTCAGACATATCTACGGATAGCTAGGGGCACACTCCAGCACTCAGACATATCTACGGATAGCTAGGGGCACACTCCAGCACTCAGACATATCTACGGATAGCTAGGGGCACACTCCAGCACTCAGACATATCTACAGATAGCTAGGGGCACACTCCAGCACTCAGACATATCTACGGATAGCTAGGGGCACACTCCAACACTCAGACATATCTATGGATAGCTAGGGGCACACTCCAGCACTCAGACATATCTACGGATAGCTAGGGGCACACTCCAGCACTCAGACATATCTACGGATAGCTAGGGGCACACTCCAGCACTCAGACATATCTACAGATAGCTAGGGGCACACTCAGACATATCTGCGGATAGCTAGGGGCACACTCAGACATATCTGCGGATAGCTAGGGGCACACTCAGACATATCTACGGATAGCTAGGGGCACACTCAGACATATCTGCGGATAGCTAGGGGCACACTCAGACATATCTACGGATATCTAGGGGCACACTCAGACATATCTACGGATAGCTAGGGGCACACTCAGACATATCTGCAGATAGCTAGGGGCACACTCAGACATATCTGCGGATAGCTAGGGGCACACTCAGACATATCTGCGGATAGCTAGGGGCACACTCAGACATATCTGCGGATAGCTAGGGGCACACTCAGACATATCTGCGGATAGCTAGGGGCACACTCAGACATATCTGCGGATAGCTAGGGGCACACTCAGACATATCTGCGGATAGCTAGGGGCACACTCAGACATATCTGCGGATAGCTAGGGGCACACTCAGACATATCTGCGGATAGCTAGGGGCACACTCAGACATATCTACGGATATCTAGGGGCACACTCAGACATATCTACGGATAGCTAGGGGCACACTCAGACATATCTGCAGATAGCTAGGGGCACACTCAGACATATCTGCGGATAGCTAGGGGCACACTCAGACATATCTGCGGATAGCTAGGGGCACACTCAGACATATCTGCGGATAGCTAGGGGCACACTCAGACATATCTGCGGATAGCTAGGGGCACACTCAGACATATCTGCGGATAGCTAGGGGCACACTCAGACATATCTGCGGATAGCTAGGGGCACACTCAGACACTCAGACATATCTGCGGATAGCTAGGGGCACACTCAGAAATATCTGCAGATAGCTAGGGGCACACTCAGACATATCTGCGGATAGCTAGGGGCACACTCAGACATATCTGCGGATAGCTAGGGGCACACTCAGACATATCTGCGGATAGCTAGGGGCACACTCAGACATATCTGCGGATAGCTAGGGGCACACTCAGACATATCTGCGGATAGCTAGGGGCACACTCAGACACTCAGACATATCTATGGATAGCTAGGGGCACACTCAGACACTCAGACATATCTGCGGATAGCTAGGGGCACACTCAGACACTCAGACATATCTGCGGATAGCTAGGGGCACACTCAGACATATCTGCGGATAGCTAGGGGCACACTCAGACATATCTGCGGATAGCTAGGGGCACACTCAGACATATCTGCGGATAGCTAGGGGCACACTCAGACACTCAGACATATCTACGGATAGCGAGCGTTGGTAATAGATCTTAAAGCAACATGATACAGCACTGATTAAAATAAGTGCTTTGAACAAGAATCTTTTGAATAATTTTGAAAATAAATATTTGTATATTTATTTCACCTTTATTTAACCAGGTAGGCCAGTTGAGAACAAGTTCTCATTTACAACTGCGACCTGGCTAAGATAAAGCATAGCATATAGATATGTCTGAGTGTGTCTGTGACCTGGCTAAGATAAAGCATAGCATATAGATATGTCTGAGTGTGTCTGAGACCTGGCTAAGATAAAGCATAGCATATAGATATGTCTGAGTGTGTCTGTGACCTGGCTAAGATAAAGCATAGCATATAGATATGTCTGAGTGTGTCTGAGACCTGGCTAAGATAAAGCATAGCATATAGATATGTCTGAGTGTGTCTGAGACCTGGCTAAGATAAAGCATAGATATATAAGTTAAATAGATAGATATATAGATATGTCTGTATATAGATAAATAGATAGATACATAGATATGTCTGAGTGTGTCTGAGACCTGGCTAAGATAAAGCATAGATATATAAGTTAAATAGAAAGATATATAGATATGTCTGTATATAGATAAATAGATAGATACATAGATATGTCTGAGTGTGTCTGAGACCTGGCTAAGATAAAGCATAGATATATAAGTTAAATAGATAGATATATAGATATGTCTGTATATAGATAAATAGATAGATACATAGATGTGTCTGAGTGTGTCTGTGGCCAAGACTTGTTCCTGAAATAGAAACACATCTCCAACTTCAGTTTCTTGGTTATCAATGTGCTGTTTAAAATCCAGCTTTCTCATGTAACCACATCCCAAGATACTTATAGGAGGTGAACCTATCAATGTGCTGTTGAAGGCCAACAGCAGGGCATGGTCAACAGTGTGGAAGGCCAACAGCAGGGCATGGTCCACAGTGTTGAAGGCCAACAGCAGGGCATGGTCCACAGTGTTGAAGGCCAACAGCAGGGCATGGTCAACAGTGTTGAAGGCCAACAGCAGGGCATGGTCCACAGTGTTGAAGGCCAACAGCAGGGCATGGTCAACAGTGTGGAAGGCCAACAGCAGGGCATGGTCCACAGTGTTGAAGGCCAACAGCAGGGCATGGTCAACAGTGTTGAAGGCCAACAGCAGGGCATGGTCAACAGTGTTGAAGGCCAACAGCAGGGCATGGTCAACAGTGTGGAAGGCCAACAGCAGGGCATGGTCCACAGTGTTGAAGGCCAACAGCAGGGCATGGTCCACAGTGTTGAAGGCCAACAGCAGGGCATGGTCAACAGTGTTGAAGGCCAACAGCAGGGCATGGTCCACAGTGTTGAAGGCCAACAGCAGGGCATGGTCAACAGTGTGGAAGGCCAACAGCAGGGCATGGTCCACAGTGTTGAAGGCCAACAGCAGGGCATGGTCAACAGTGTTGAAGGCCAACAGCAGGGCATGGTCAACAGTGTGGAAGGCCAACAGCAGGGCATGGTCAACAGTGTGGAAGGCCAACAGCAGGGCATGGTCCACAGTGTTGAAGGCCAACAGCAGGGCATGGTCCACAGTGTTGAAGGCCAACAGCAGGGCATGGTCAACAGTGTTGAAGGCCAACAGCAGGGCATGGTCCACAGTGTTGAAGGCCAACAGCAGGGCATGGTCAACAGTGTGGAAGGCCAACAGCAGGGCATGGTCCACAGTGTTGAAGGCCAACAGCAGGGCATGGTCAACAGTGTTGAAGGCCAACAGCAGGGCATGGTCCACAGTGTTGAAGGCCAACAGCAGGGCATGGTCAACAGTGTTGAAGGCCAACAGCAGGGCATGGTCGACAGTGTTGAAGGCCAACAGCAGGGCATGGTCCACAGCGTCCAAGGCTGTCAATAAAAAGTGAAACAGTGAATTTTCTTGTCCTGAGCATCTAGAATATCACCTGCAACCTTATTTACAGCAGTAATTGTACTATGCTTGGCTCTAAAACACGACTGGAATTTAGATAAAACTGAGTTATTATAAAGAAAGTCTTTCATTCCAAAACTTTTGCCAGTGCAGACAGTTTAGATATGGGACGATAATTATCCAACTGGGACGGATCTCCACCCTTATGTAAAGGGTGTGACATAGGCTGCTTTCCAGACTTTTGGAATGGTATTACACACCAAGGAAATATTTAATATCTGAGTGAGAGGGGCAGCAATGATCTCTGCACCGATAGTTGTTCACATAAGGGTTCAATTGATCCAGACCAGCTGCTTCCTTTATATCAATAGATTTGATTTGCCTTTACAACTTCTGAAAGCTCAATCTCTGTCAAATTAAATAGATGAACCGTAGACCGGCACGCGTCAGTTTCACACAGCCTCGGTTTCACACAGCCTCGGTTTCACACAGCCTCGGGTTTCACACAGCCTCGGGTTTCACACAGCCTCGGTTTCACACAGCCTCGGGTTTCACACAGCCTCGGGTTTCACACAGCCTCAGTTTCACACAGCTTCAGTTTCACACAGCCTCATTTGAGATGTTAGGAAGGAGTTCATTATCAATTAAAATGCCCAGCGTTAACAAAATCCTCATTATCAAAACAAATCAAATTTTATTTGTCACATACACATGGTTAGCAGATGTTAGTGCGAGTGTAGCGAAATGCTTGTGCTTCTAGTTCCGACAATGCAGTGATAACCAACAAGTAATCTAACTAACAATTCCAAAACTACTACCTTATAGACACAAGTGGAAGGGGATAAAGAATATGTACATAAAGATATATGAATGAGTGATGGTACAGAGCGGCATAGGCAAGATACAGTAGATGGTATCGAGTACAGTATATACATATGATATGAGTATGTAAACAAAGTGGCATAGTTAAAGTAACTAGTGATACATGTATTACATATGGATGCAGTAGATGATATAGAGTACAGTATATACGTATGCATATGAGATGAATAATGTAGGGTATGTAAACATTATATTAGGTAGCATTGTTTAAAGTGGCTAGTGATATATTTTACATCATTTCCCATCAATTCCCATTATTAAAGTGGCTGGAGTTGAGTCAGTGTCAGTGTGTTGGCAGCAGCCACTCAATGGTAGTGGTGGCTGTTTAACAGTCTGATGGCCTTAAGATAGAAGCTGTTTTTCAGTCTCTCGGTCCCAGCTTTGATGCACCTGTACTGACCTCGTCTTCTGGATGATAGCAGGGTGAACAGGCAGTGGCTCGGGTTGTTGTTGTCCTTGATGATCTTTATGGCCTTCCTGTGACATCAGGTGGTGTAGGTGTCCTGGAGGGCAGGTAGTTTGACCCCGGTGATGCGTTGTGCAGACCTCAATACCCTCTGGAGAGCCTTACGGTTGTGGGCGGAGCAGTTGCCGTACCAGGCGGTGATACAGCCCGACAGGATGCTCTCGATTGTGCATCTGTAGAAGTTTGTGACTGCTTTTGGTGACAAGCCAAATTTCTTCAGCCTCCTGAGGTTGAAGAGGCGCTGCTGCACCTTCTTCACGATGCTGTCTGTGTGGGTGGACCAATTCAGTTTGTCTGTGATTTGTACGCCGAGGAACTTAACACTTACTACCCTCTCCACTACTGTTCCATCGATGTGGATAGGGAGGTGTTCCCTCTGCTGTTTCCTGAAGTCCACAATCATCTCCTTAGTTTTGTTGACGTTGAGTGTGAGGTTATTTTCCTGACACCACACTCCGAGGGCCCTCACCTCCTCCCTGTAGGCCGTCTCGTCGTTGTTGGTAATCAAGCCTACCACTGTTGTGTCGTCCGCAAACTTGATGATTGAGTTGGAGGTGTGCGTGGCCACGCAGTCGTGGGTGAACAGGGAGTACAGGAGAGGGCTCAGAACGCACCCTTGTGGGGCCCCAGTGTTGAGGATCAGCGGGGTGGAGATGTTGTTGCCTACCCTCACCACCTGGGGGCGGCCCGTCAGGAAGTCCAGTACCCAGTTGCACAGGGCGGGGTCGAGACCCAGGGTTTCGAGCTTGATGACGAGCTTGGAGGGCACTATGGTGTTAAATGCCGAGCTGTAGTCGATGAACAGCATTCTCACATAGGTATTTCTCTTGTCCAGATGGGTTAGGGCAGTGTGCAGTGTGGTTGAGATTGCATCGTCTGTGGACCTATTTGGGCGGTAAGCAAATTGGAGTGGGTCTAGGGTGTCAGGTAGGGTGGAGGTGATATGGTCCTTGACTAGTCTCTCAAAGCACTTCATGATGACGGAAGTGAGTGCTACGGGGCGGTAGTCGTTTAGCTCAGCTACCTTAGCTTTCTTGGGAACAGGAGTAATGGTGGCCCTCTTGAAGCATGTTGGAACAGCAGACTGGGATAGGGATTGATTGAATATGTCCGTAAACACACCAGCCAGCTGGTCTGCGCATGCTCTGAGGGCGCGGCTGGGGATGCCGTCTGGGCCTGCAGCCTTGCGAGGGTTGACACGTTTAAATGTTTTCCTCACGTCGGCTGCAGTGAAGGAGAGACTGCATGTTTTAGTTGCGGGCAGTGTCAGTGGCACTGTATTGTCCTCAAAGCGGGAAAAAAAGTTATTTAGTCTGCCTGGGAGCAAGACATCCTGGTCCGTGACTGGGCTGGGTTTCTTCTTGTAGTCCGTGATTGACTGTAGACCCTGCCACATACCAGTTTAATAATAACCCCACGAAATTATTGAAAACCATCATATCCATTGAATTTGAGGTCAATTTCAGTGAAAGACGAGAGTTAGTGTTCGCATTCATGGATATAATGGTTTTCAATAATTTCGTGGGGTTATTGAGGTTTTCCTTGGTGGATTCCTAATAGAAGCTAGATTTCCATTTCCGTATTAACAAGGTGCACTTCGTTCTCAGTGACCTGAATAACTGCCATTCAGTCTGGGAATCCTTCTGGCTTTGGCCCACTGTATTTATGGATCCAATCAGATAATTCCCCTTTAAAGCAGGATTGTCTCTACCTCCTTACCCGGTACTTTTTGAGAGGGGTGAGTTTATCACAGATAGTAGAACACATGGAGGGAAAAGAGGAGAATGCCATGGTAGCTTGTGGGCAAACAATAATTTAATGAACACACATTATAGACAGAGGGCGGTGGGAGATGACTCCATGTAGATGGATCACACAGACCTCTGCTTGGTAAACTGCTCCAGCAGTCAGTCAGACAGTCAGTCAGCCAGTCAGACAGTCAGTCAGCCAGTCAGATGGATCACACCACACTCTGCTTGGTAAACTGCTCCAGCAGTCAGTCAGTCAGACAGTCAGTCAGTCAGCCAGATGGATCACACAGGCCTCTGCTTGGTAAACTGCTCCAGCAGTCAGTCAGACAGTCAGTCAGACAGTCAGCCAGCCAGTCAGTCAGTCAGTCAGACAGTCAGTCAGCCAGATGGATCACACAGGCCTCTGCTTGGTAAACTGCTCCAGCAGTCAGTCAGACAGACAGTCAGACAGTCAGACAGTCAGTCAGTCAGTCAGCCAGCCAGATGGATCACACAGGCCTCTGCTTGGTAAACTGCTCCAGCAGACAGTCAGTCAGTCAGTCAGTCAGCCAGACAGTCAGCCAGTCAGTCAGTCAGTCAGTCAGTCAGTCAGTCAAACAGTCAGATGGATCACACAGGCCTCTGCTTGGTAAACTGCTCCAGCAGTCAGTCAGACAGACAGTCAGACAGTCAGATGGATCACACAGGCCTCTGCTTGGTAAACTGCTCCAGCAGTCAGTCAGACAGTCAGTCAGTCAGTCAGACAGTCAGTCAGCCAGATGGATCACACAGGCCTCTGCTTGGTAAACTGCTCCAGCAGTCAGCCAGTCAGTCTGTAGTAAATAGTGACCTAGACAACCAGGTGAGGAGAGTTCCTTAGTAATTAGTGACCTAGACAACCAGGTGAGGAGAGTTCCTTAGTAATTAGTGACCTAGACAACCAGGTGAGGGGAGTTCCTTAGTAGTTAGTGACCTAGACAACCAGGTGAGGGGAGTTCCTTAGTAATTTGTGACCTTGACAACCAGGTGAGGGGAGTTGCTTACTAATTAGTGACCTTAACTAATCAATTAAGTACCAAACCTGCAGACACTCGGCCCTCCGTGGTATGAGTTTGACTCCTGTGGTCTAACAGATCTGGAACAATCACCTTATATTCTAGAACAGTCTAACAGATCTGGAACAATCACCTTATATTCTAGAACAGTCTAACAGATCTAGAACCATCACCTTCTATTCTAGAACATTCTAACTGGGCTGGTGGGCGGCGGTCACTAATTCACTAATTACAATCGTATGTTATGTGACTCTAGCAGTAATCCGGCTTCGCTATTACTTCTCCATATAAAATCACCCACCCACCCACACTCCCTTGGTAGACATGTTGACACGGAAGACGCCACGTGATTTATGATAAGAGCAGCATGGTGTGTGTGTCGCTCCTATTCCTCTTTACCTCTCTGGCCCAGCTAGATGCCCACCACAGCCTGTTAGGGGTGAAGCTGAGACAGGCAGGCAGGCAGGCAGGCAGGCAGGCAGGCAGGCAGGCAGGCAGGCAGGCAGGCAGCAGACAGACAGACAGACAGACAGACAGACAGACAGACAGACAGACAGACAGACAGACAGACAGACAGACAGACAGACAGACAGACAGACAGACAGACAGACAGACAGACAGACAGGCAGGCAGGCGAAGCGAGCGGGGAGATTCTCTCTCTCTCTCTCCCCCTCCTTCCTCCCTCTCCCTACCTCCCCCCAGCCTGTGTTAGATGAGGGATGGAGAAGGAAAGGAAAGGATGGAGGGAGGGAGGAGAGGAGCCACATCAGAGCAGCTCCTGCCTCATTAAGGCTCCATGGAAACTGTTCCTGCTCAAATTGGTTCCACATGGGCCCCTCCTCAGTCATCCACACTACTCTTTATGTTCATCTATATGCCCACACACACACACACACACACACACACACACACACACACACACACACACACACACACACACACACACACACACACACACACACACACACACACACACACACACACACACACACACACACACACACACACACACACACACACACACGCATCAACACAGAGACATTAACACTGAGACATCATGACAGCCATTAACACAGACATTAACACAGAGACATCAACACAGAGACATCAACACAGAGACATTAACACAGGGACATTAACACAGAGACATTAACACAGAGACATTAACACAGAGACATTAACACAGAGACATCAAGACAGAGACATTAACACAGAGACATCAACACAGAGACATCAAGACAGAGACATTATCACAGATACATTAACACAGACATTAACAGAGACATCAACACAGAGACATCAACACAGAGACATTAACACAGAGACATTAACACAGAGACATCAACACAGAGACATTAACACAGAGACATCAAGACAGAGACATTAACACAGAGACATTAACACACAGACATTAACACAGACATTAACACAGAGACATCAACACAGACATTAACACAGAGACATCAACACAGAGACATCAACACAGAGACATCAACACAGAGACATTAACACAGAGACATCAACACAGACATCAACACAGAGACATTAACACAGAGACATTAACACAGAGACATTAACACAGAGACATTAACACAGAGACATCAACACAGACATTAACACAGAGACATCAACACAGACATTAACACAGAGACATTAACACAGAGACATCAACACAGACATCAACACAGACATTAACACAGAAACATCAACACAGAGACATTAACACAGAGACATTAACACAGAGACATCAACACAGAGACATTAACACAGAGACATTAACACAGAGACATCAACACAGAGACATTAACACAGAGACATTAACACAGAGACATCAACACAGAGACATTAACACAGAGACATCAACACAGACATTAACACAGAGACATCAACACAGAGACATTAACACAGAGACATTAACACAGATACATTAACACAGAGACATCAACACAGAGACATCAACACAGACATTAACACAGAGACATCAACACAGAGACATTAACACAGAGACATCAAGACAGAGACATTAACACAGAGACATCAACACAGAGACATCAAGACAGAGACATTATCACAGATACATTAACACAGACATTAACAGAGACATCAACACAGAGACATCAACACAGAGACATTAACACAGAGACATTAACACAGAGACATTAAAACAGAGACATCAACACAGAGACATTAACACAGAGACATCAAGACAGAGACATTAACACAGAGACATTAACACACAGACATTAACACAGACATTAACACAGAGACATCAACACAGACATTAACACAGAGACATCAACACAGAGACATCAACACAGAGACATCAACACAGAGACATCAACACAGAGACATTAACACAGAGACATCAACACAGACATCAACACAGAGACATTAACACAGAGACATTAACACAGAGACATTAACACAGAGACATCAACACAGACATTAACACAGAGACATCAACACAGACATTAACACAGAGACATCAACACAGAGACATTAACACAGAGACATTAACACAGAGACATCAACACAGACATCAACACAGACATTAACACAGAAACATCAACACAGAGACATTAACACAGAGACATTAACACAGAGACATCAACACAGAGACATTAACACAGAGACATTAACACAGAGACATCAACACAGAGACATTAACACAGAGACATTAACACAGAGACATCAACACAGAGACATTAACACAGAGACATCAACACAGAGACATTAACACAGAGACATCAACACAGACATCAACACAGACATTAACACAGAGACATTAACACAGAGACATTAACACAGAGACATCAACACAGACATCAACACAGAGACATTAACACAGAGACATCAACACAGAGACATTAACACAGAGACATCAACACAGAGACATTAACACAGAGACATTAACACAGAGACATCAACACAGAGACATCAACAGACATTAACACAGAGACATCAACACAGAGACATCAACACAGACATTAACACAGAGACATCAACACAGAGACATTAACACAGACATTAACACAGAGACATTAACATTACATTTAACTATACTGAACAAAAATATAAACTCAACATGTAAAGTGTTGGTCCCATGTTTCATGAGCTGAACCTATGACAGTGTGTTGACCTATGACCTTATGAGCTGAAATGTTCCAAAGGAGTGTTTCTCCTACACCAAGATAATCCACCCACCTGACAGGTGTGGCATATCAAGAAGCTGATTAAACAGCATGATCATTACACAGGTCCACCTTGTGCTGGGGAGAATATAAGGCCAGTCTAAAATGTGCAGTTTCTGCACAATGCCACAGATGTCTCAAGTTGAGGGTGGGGGGGGTGCAATTGGCATGCCGACTGCAGGAATGTCCACTAGAATTGTTGCCAGGGATTTCAATGTGAATTTCTCTACCGTAAGCCGCCTCCAATGTCGTTTTAGAGAATTTGACAGTACATCCAACCGTCCTCACAACCGCAGACCATGTGACCACGCCAGCCCAGGACCTTCACATCTGACTTCTTCGCCTGCGGGGTTTGAGACCAGCCACCCAGACAGCTGATGAAACTGTGGGATGGTCTGAGACCAGCCACCCATACAGCTGATGAAACTGTGGGATGGTCTGAGACCAGCCACCCATACAACTGATGAAACTGTGGGATGGTCTGAGACCAGCCACCCATACAGCTGATGAAACTGTGGGATGGTCTGAGACCAGCCACCCATACAACTGATGAAACTGTGGGATGGTCTGAGACCAGCCACCCATACAGCTGATGAAACTGTGGGATGGTCTGAGACCAGCCACCCATACAGCTGATGAAACTGTGGGATGGTCTGAGACCAACCACCCGGACAGCTGATGAAACTGTTTCTGTCTGTTAAAAAGCCTTAAAAAAAAAAACTCATTCTGATTGGCCGGGCCTGGCTCCCAATTGGCTGCGCCCCTGCCTTCCCAGCCCCTCCCATGTCCCTGCCTTCCCAGCCCCTCCCATGTCCCTGCCTTCCCAGCCCCTCCCATGTCCCTGCCTTCCCAGCCCCTCCCATGGCCCAGCCTAGTCATGTGAAATCCATAGATTCATTTAGACTGAACAAAAATTTAAGCGTAACGTGCTACAATTTCAAAGATTTACTGAGTTACATGTTGTGTTTTATATTTATGTTCATAACACACACACACACACACACACACACACACACACACACACACACACACACACACACACACACACACACACACACACACACACACACACACACACACACACACACACACACACACACACACACACACACACACACACATTACACACTGTACAGGTATCTAGTCATTTAACATTTCATTTCTGTTCTTGGTATCACATCAGACCAACTCCGAGATCATGTTTAATAATGTTAAATTGACTATTCAATGTTATACTGTTGAGGTTTGGAGTCATTTAATAAATATACCTGTAATTTAATAGTTTGCTGTTGTCTTGGCACCGGTCGTCAGAATAGATTGTAAAATGTATTTCTAATCTTTAAGGGACGACATGAATAAAGGATACTGTCAATACTCCAAAAGGTGGTTTTCATGAAGGGACGATGCAGCTAAATGAATCAATGTTGTGATGACGTGTTTTAAACCGGGTTCTCAATCTCCATCCGTCTCTCTCTCTCCAGGTTCGTCAGATCTCAGTCCGTTCCCAGGTCAGTTTGAGCGTCAGTTCCCGGGTCTCTCCTCTCTGACGGAGTCCGGTTTCTCCAGTCCCAGAATGCACTACCCCACCACCTTTACCTACACCCCTCCTGTCACCTCCGCCATGTCGCTAGGCTCCGCCCACTACCACCCCTACCTGCCACCTCCCTACCCCGGGTCCACCCAGAGTCAGAGTGGACCGTTTCCGACCAGCAGCGCTCCCTATCTCTACTATGGACCATCCTCTGGGTCGTACCAGTTCTCCATGGTTCCCGGGGGGGACCGCTCCCCCTCCAGAATGGTTCCTCCCTGCACCAGCGCCTCCACCGGTAGCTCCCTGGTTAACCCTAACCTGCCCAGCCAGGCAGATGGAGGGGTGGAGGGGGACGGGAGTCACAGCAACTCCCCAACTGTACTCAACTCTGCTGGGGGACGCATGGATGAAGCTGTTTGGAGACCTTACTGAGGAGAAAAGGGAAGGATGAAGAGGAGGATGGAGAGGAGGAGGACGAGGAGAGGAGGATGAAGAGGGGGAGGAGAGGAGGAGGAGGAGTAGGAGAGGATGAAGAGGAGGAGAGGAGGATGAAGAGGAGGAGGAGGAGGAGGAGAGGAGGATGAAGAGGAGGAGGAGAAGAAGAAGGCAATGTAAACTAATGTCATGGTTTTAAAGCACAAAACCTTTCAAATGAATTTTTAAGTTCTGATTAAAAAGCAGCAATTCTCCAGTGTCATCCACAACTTACGGGACAACGCTTCAGGCTATTTGTAGCAGACAGCTTGTTTTGTGTACTATTTGTATTTGTATAAGGCTTTTAGCTGAGTATGTTGTTGTACTAGGACAATATAGCAGGACAATACAGCAGGACAATACAGCAGGACAATACAGCAGGACAATACAGCAGGACAATATAGCAGGACAATACAGCAGGACAGTACAGCAGGACAATATAGCAGGACAATATAGCAGGACAATACAGCAGGACAATATAGCAGGACAATACAGCAGGACAATACAGCAGGACAATACAGCAGGACAATACAGCAGGACAATACAGCAGGACAATACAGCAGGACAATATAGCAGGACAATACAGCAGGACAATATAGCAGGACAATACAGCAGGACAATACAGCAGGACAATACAGCAGGACAATACAGCAGGACAATATAGCAGGACAATACAGCAGGACAATACAACAGGACAATATAACAGGACAATATAACAGGACAATATAACAGGACAATACAGCAGGACAATACAGCAGGACAATACAGCAGGACAATATAACAGGACAATACAGCAGGACAATACAGCAGGACAATATAACAGGACAATACAGCAGGACAATACAGCAGGACAATACAGCAGGACAATACAGCAGGACAATATAGCAGGACAATACAGCAGGACAATACAACAGGACAATATAACAGGACAATACAGCAGGACAATACAGCAGGACAATACAGCAGGACAATACAGCAGGACAATATAACAGGACAATATAACAGGACAATACAGCAGGACAATACAGCAGGACAATATAACAGGACAATACAGCAGGACAATACAGCAGGACAATACAGCAGGACAATATAACAGGACAATACAGCAGGACAATACAGCAGGACAATACAGCAGGACAATACAGCAGGACAATATAACAGGACAATACAGCAGGACAATACAGCAGGACAATACAGCAGGACAATATAACAGGACAATACAGCAGGACAATACAGCAGGACAATACAGCAGGACAATATAACAGGACAATATAACAGGACAATACAGCAGGACAATACAGCAGGAAAATATAACAGGACAATACAGCAGGACAATACAGCAGGACAATATAACAGGACAATACAGCAGGACAATATAACAGGACAATATAACAGGACAATACAGCAGGACAATACAGCAGGACAATACAGCAGGACAATATAACAGGACAATACAGCAGGACAATATAACAGGACAATATAACAGGACAATACAGCAGGACAATATAGCAGGACAATACAGCAGGACAATATAACAGGACTATACAGCAGGACAATATAGCAGGACAATATAACAGGACAATATAACAGGACTATATAACAGGACAATATAACAGGACAATACAGCAGGACAATATAACAGGACAATATAACAGGACAATATAACAGGACAATACAGCAGGACAATATAACAGGACAATATAACAGGACTATATAACAGGACAATATAACAGGACAATACAACAGGACAATATAACAGGACTATATAACAGGACAATATAGCAGGACAATATAGCAGGACAATATAACAGGACAATATAACAGGACAATATAACAGGACAATATAACAGGACAATATAACAGGACAATATAACAGGACAATATAACAGGACTATTTAACAGGACAATACAGCAGGACAATATAACAGGACTATATAACAGGACTATATAACAGGACAATACAGCAGGACAATATAACAGGACAATATAACAGGACTATATAACAGGACAATATAACAGGACAATATAACAGGACTATATAACAGGACAATATAACAGGACTATATAACAGGACAATATAACAGGACAATACAGCAGGACAATATAACAGGACTATATAACAGGACAATATAACAGGACAATATAACAGGACAATAGAGCAGGACAATATAACAGGACAATACAGCAGGACAATATAACAGGACTATATAACAGGACAATACAGCAGGACAATATAACAGGACAATACAGCAGGACAATACAGCAGGACAATACAGCAGGACAATATAACAGGACAATACAGCAGGACAATACAGCAGGACAATATAACAGGACAATATAACAGGACAATACAGCAGGACAATACAGCAGGACAATATAACAGGACAATACAGCAGGACAATACAGCAGGACAATATAACAGGACAATACAGCAGGACAATACAGCAGGACAATACAGCAGGACAATATAACAGGACAATACAGCAGGACAATACAGCAGGACAATATAACAGGACAATACAGCAGGACAATACAGCAGGACAATATAACAGGACAATACAGCAGGACAATATAACAGGACAATACAGCAGGACAATATAGCAGGACAATACAGCAGGACAATATAACAGGACAAGCACTGAGTAGCAAAAGAGGACAGAAACACGTACAGTATGTGACCATGGTGACGATAAGAGTAACATCTATGTCGTACAGTATGTGACCATGGTGACGATAAGAGTAACATCTATGTCGTACAGTATGTGACCATGGTGACGATAAGAGTAACATCTATGTCGTACAGTATGTGACCATGGTGACGATAAGAGTAACATCTATGTCGTACAGTATGTGACCATGGTGACGATAAGAGTAACATCTATGTCGTACAGTATGTGACCATGGTGACGATAAGAGTAACATCTATGTCGTACAGTATGTGACCATGGTGATGATAAGAGTAACATCTATGTTGCGATGTGGTGGTATGAAAAAAGTTTGCTTTAAAATGTCTATATGCTCATTTTAAATCAATTAATTTAAATGGTATATTATTGGTGAGAAGTTTTAACTTATGAAGACATAAATGATGTCATGTATTTTAACACTTGAGTGGTAGAATTTTGTATTCTGAATATTTTTACTCCATGATTACGTTAACAGTCTGTTTCGTTGGTCATTTAAGTTAAATGATTTTAAAACAATAGTTTTAACATAATATTATTTTTTTCAAATGTGTTTATACATTTAAAATTCCTCTCCAAAGATAAACGAAAAGCTATTTCCTCTGTAAACAATAATAATTGAATCTGAATGATGAAATCTTTTACGCGTAAAAAGCAATGACACACGAGATTACAGAATCAAAAACATGAGGCTCTGAATTCATACAGTACAACAACAGCATGTGTGATGACAAACTGGCGCTGACCATAGACACGCTTGTACTTTATATTTCTATCAGGTTGAATCTGTGTGTTTTTGTCAGACAGGTAGACAGGTAGACAGGTAGACAGGTAGATCAGGTAGACAGGTAGACAGGTAGATCAGGTAGATCAGGTAGATCAGGGTGGTTGTACCAGGCCTTTATGGGTCCTCAATACAATACGCCACCGTACGGTAGCTCGTCAAACCTAAATATAGTTGATGAGACCCATATTCATGACTGTATGTCCAGCTCAGTATCAGCCACCATCTACAGTCACATATCGGATTTAAAAATGCTGTTAAGTTTCCCAAAACGTCCCCTGTTTTCCAGGAATACTGGTTGTAAGATGCCTACAATTATAAGGGAATAAACAGGAAATACAGGAATCCTCCAATCGGAATGTCTGGAAAACCAGGGGATTTGGGGAACGTTTCCGGAAAACCAGGGGATTTGGGGAACGTTTCCGGAAAACCAGGGGATTTGGGGAACGTTTCCGGAATTGTGCAACCCTAGTCATATTCATGTTCACCACAGTACATCATTATATTTCCATTAGATGTACAGCAGCCCTGATTAACAACCTGTTACTTCCCTGAAACCATAGTTGTTCTGGTCAGATGTGCTACAGAGGACTCTCTAAAAAGTATATTTTGGTGTTTCAAAAACACAACAATATTTTATTTATTTTACTTTTCATTTATGAATGAATGAATGAATCATCTGGCCACTGTTGTTTGACATTTGTAAAAAAAAATATAAAAAATATTCTGGATGAAAAATCTGTTTTGTCTTTGAGTTTATTTCTTATTTTGCTGCTGTTATTTTTTGTTTTGGCATCCAGCCACAGTATTCAGTGCTAATTTCATCAACACAAATAGTGACAAAAATATTAGTCAAACACTTATTTTTCAGAGGCAATAGATGAGATAATAGCTGACTAAACAGACTCACATTTCCAATAAATTATACATATTTTATTTATTTATTATTATCTCATCTATTGTCTCTGAAAAATAAGTGTTTGACTAATATTTTTGCGTGGACGGGCATTTTCGCTCAGTTATAGTTAGATAATACCTTCCAAATAAAATAATAAAATATAGATCATTTATTTTAAATATTGATCATATGCAGCTCTGCCTCAGTATGTCTAGTATGTGTAGACCATGTTTCTGATGCTGTCTGGTTAAAGAACAGTATGGCATGTCATTCTTTTTGGCCAGACAGCATCAGATACATGGTCTAAATCAAATCTAAATGTATTGGTCACATATTTGGCAGATGTTATTGCGGGTGTAGAGAAATGCCTGTGTTTCTAGCGCCAACAGTACAGTAGTATCTAACTAAATGCCTGTGTTTCTAGTGCCAACAGTAATATCTAACTAAATGCTTGTGTTTCTAGCGCCAACAGTAATATCTAACTAAATGCTTGTGTTTCTAGCGCCAACAGTAATATCTAACTAAATGCTTGTGTTTCTAGCTCCAACAGTGCAGTAGCATCTAACTAAATGCTTGTGTTTCTAGCGCCAACAGTGCAGTAGTATCTAACTAAATGCTTGTGTTTCTAGCGCCAACAGTAATATCTAACTAAATGCCTGTGTTTCTAGCTCCAACAGTAATATCTAACTAAATGCCTGTGTTTCTAGCGCCAACAGTAATATCTAACTAAATGCCTGTGTTTCTAGCGCCAACAGTGCAGTAGTATCTAACTAAATGCCTGTGTTTCTAGCTCCAACAGTAATATCTAACTAAATGCTTGTGTTTCTAGCTCCAACAGTGCAGTAGTATCTAACTAAATGCTTGTGTTCCTAGCTCCAACAGTAATATCTAACTAAATGCTTGTGTTTCTAGCTCCAACAGTGCAGTAGTATCTAACTAAATGCTTGTGTTCCTAGCTCCAACAGTGCAGTAGTATCTAACTAAATGCTTGTGTTTCTAGCTCCAACAGTATAGTAGTATCTAACTAAATGCTTGTGTTCCTAGCTCCAACAGTGCAGTAGTATCTTACTAAATGCTTGTGTTCCTAGCTCCAACAGTAATATCTAACTAAATGCTTGTGTTTCTAGCTCCAACAGTGCAGTAGTATCTAACTAAATGCCTGTGTTTCTAGCTCCAACAGTAATATCTAACTAAATGCTTGTGTTTCTAGCTCCAACAGTGCAGTAGTATCTAACTAAATGCTTGTGTTCCTAGCTCCAACAGTAATATCTAACTAAATGCTTGTGTTTCTAGCTCCAACAGTGCAGTAGTATCTAACTAAATGCTTGTGTTCCTAGCTCCAACAGTGCAGTAGTATCTAACTAAATGCTTGTGTTTCTAGCTCCAACAGTATAGTAGTATCTAACTAAATGCTTGTGTTCCTAGCTCCAACAGTGCAGTAGTATCTTACTAAATGCTTGTGTTCCCAGCTCCAACAGTGCAGTAGTATCTAACTAAATGCTTGTGTTTCTAGCTCCAACAGTGTAGTAGTATCTTACTAAATGCTTGTGTTTCTAGCTCCAACAGTGTAGTAGTATCTTACTAAATGCTTGTGTTTCTAGCTCCAACAGTGTAGTAGTATCTAATGTTGCCTTGATTACATAGAAACTGGCTCCATCTTAGTTTACACCAGGGGATAATGTCAATGTTGCCTTGATTACATAGAAACTGGCTCCATCTTAGTTTAAACCAGGGGATAATGTCAATGTTGCCTTGATTACATAGAAACTGGCTCCATCTTAGTTTACACCAGGGGATAATGTCAATGTTGCCTTGATTACATAGAAACTGGCTCCATCTTAGTTTAAACCAGGGGATAATGTAGAAACTGGCTCCATCTTAGTTTAAACCAGGGGATAATGTCAATGTTGCCTTGATTACATAGAAACTGGCTCCATCTTAGTTTAAACCAGGGGATAATGTAGAAACTGGCTCCATCTTAGTTTACACCAGGGGATAATGTCAATGTTGCCTTGATTACATAGAAACTGGCTCCATCTTAGTTTAAACCAGGGGATAATGTCAATGTTGCCTTGATTACATAGAAACTGGCTCCATCTTAGTTTAAACCAGGGGATAATGTCAATGTTGCCTTGATTACATAGAAACTGGCCCCATCTTAGTTTACACCAGGGGATAATATCAATGTTGCCTTGATTACATAGAAACTGGCTCCATCTTAGTTTAAACCAGGGGATAATGTCAATGTTGCCTTGATTACATAGAAACTGGCTCCATCTTAGTTTAAACCAGGGGATAATGTCAATGTTGCCTTGATTACATAGAAACTGGCTCCATCTTAGTTTAAACCAGGGGATAATGTAGAAACTGGCTCCATCTTAGTTTAAACCAGGGGATAATGTAGAAACTGGCTCCATCTTAGTTTACACCAGGGGATAATGTAGAAACTGGGAGCTTGAGGTGTCTGATAGTTGTGAGATTTGTTTATGACAGTTTATGTTGGAACACGTGAAAATTGTATGTACTTTTAGAATTGTATGTACTTTTAGAATTGTATGTACTTTTAGAATTGTATGTACTTTTAGAATTGTATGTACTCTTAGTTTACACCAGGGGATAATGTCAATGTTGCCTTGATTATGAAACTGGTTCCATCTCAGTTTAAACCAGGGCTTAGTTGCCTTGATTTGTACATTTTAGTTTAATTGTTTGGCGAGCTGCTTAAAGGTGATTGGCCTGTTGGACACCCATGCTCTACAGGTAATATTGATCCATTAGGATGTGTATATTTTAGATCTATTTCTGTGGGTAAATGGCATAACAGGATATGCCTATAGTAACTAAATATGTGGAATATGTACCAACACCGGTCTTGGGATATCAAGCAACAGTAGATGTAAGTGCTAAAACAGGAACACACTTAAGTAAATTAAGTAAATTAAATTAAAATAATTAAATGTATACATCCATATTTGTTGACAGCTAACTCATGTCTGACTCAAAACGTAACGGAATCACCGACCTGAATCTAATCCAATCGTGAGCTGCAGTCAGTCTACATCTGTATATCATACAATTATTTTGACAAGGACTGCTTCATCAAGAACGGTAATGTGTGTTATGTGAAGTTAGAATAGAAAATAGCCATTTTATAAAGTAGTAGATTCATTACCCAGCTAAGCAGATACAACTAGTAGTCATTGTGAAGTACATTATTAAAAAGCTTTGTCCTTTCTTCACAACAAAAAGCAATTTACCACTTGGCTGTATTTTATCACCCAGTGACAGGCCCTCCCAGTCACAGGCCCTCCCAGTCACAGGCCCTCCCAGTCACAGGCCCTCCCAGTCACAGCCCTCTTAGTCACAGGCCCTCCCAGTCACAGGCCCTCCCAGTCACAGGCCCTCGCAGTCACAGGCCCTCCCAGTCACAGCCCTCTTAGTCACAGACCCTCCCAGTCACAGGCCCTCCCAGTCACAGGCCCTCCCAGTCACAGGCCCTCCCAGTCACAGCCCTCTTAGTCACAGACCCTCCCAGTCACAGGCCCTCCCAGTCACAGGCCCTCCCAGTCACAGGTCCTCCCAGTCACAGGCCCTCCCAGTAACAGCCCTCTTAAGTCATAGGCCCTCCCAGTCACAGTCCCTCCCAGTCACAGGCCCTCCCAGTCACAGCCCTCTTAGTCAACACCACATCATAAGATGAGGAAGTACATTATTTATGAGGATTGCCTGCTGCAGTTGTTTGAGAGGTCTAGTTTGCAGCAGAACATGCAGCATATAGAAGACCATCAAGGACACCCTCAGCATCACCAAACCCTCGCAGTGAGCATTCTTAGAAATGGAACAGGGACCCTCGCTGTGAGCATTCCTAGAAATTGAACAGGGACCCTCGCTGTGAGCATTCCTATAAATGGAACAGGAACCCTCGCTGTGAGCATTCCTATAAATGGAACAGGGACGCTCGCTGTGAGCATTCCTATAAATGGAACAGGGACCCTCGCTGTGAGCATTCCTATAAATGGAACAGGGACCCTCGCTGTGAGCATTCCTAGAAATGGAACAGGGACCCTCGCTGTGAGAATTCCTATAAATGGAACAGGGACCCTCGCTGTGAGCATTCCTATAAATGGAACAGGGACCCTCGCTGTGAGCATTCCTATAAATGGAACAGGGACGCTCGCAGTGAGCATTCCTATAAATGGAAAAGGGACCCTCGCTGTGAGCATTCCTATAAATGGAACAGGGACCCTCGCTGTGAGCATTCCTATAAATGGAACAGGGACGCTCTCTGTGAGCATTCTTAGAAATGGAACAGGGACCCTCGCTGTGAGCATTCCTATAAATGGAACAGGGACCCTCGCTGTGAGCATTCCTATAAATGGAACAGGGACGCTCGCTGTGAGCATTCCTATAAATGGAACAGGGACCCTCGCTGTGAGCATTCCTATAAATGGAACAGGGACCCTCGCTGTGAGCATTCCTATAAATGGAACAGGGACCCTCGCTGTGAGCATTCCTATAAATGGAACAGGGCCCCTCGCTGTGAGCATTCCTATAAATGGAACAGGGACCCTCGCTGTGAGCATTCCTATAAATGGAACAGGGACGCTCGCTGTGAGCATTCCTATAAATGGAAAAGGGACCCTCGCTGTGAGCATTCCTATAAATGGAACAGGGACCCTCGCTGTGAGCATTCCTATAAATGGAACAGGGACGCTCGCTGTGAGCATTCCTATAAATGGAACAGGGACCCTCGCTGTGAGCATTCCTAGAAATGGAACAGGGACCCTCGCTGTGAGCATTCCTAGAAATGGAACAGGGACCCTCGCTGTGAGCATTCCTAGAAATGGAACAGGGACCCTCGCTGTGAGCATTCCTCGAAATGGAACAGGGACACCTCGCTGTGAGCATTCCTATAAATGGAACAGGGACCCTCGCTGTGAGCATTCCTATAAATGGAACAGGGACCCTCGCTGTGAGCATTCCTATAAATGGAACAGGGACCCTCGCTGTGAGCATTCCTAGAAATGGAACAGGGACCCTCGCTGTGAGCATTCCTAGAAATGGAACAGGGACCCTCGCTGTGAGCATTCCTAGAAATGGAACAGGGACCCTCGCTGTGAGCATTCCTAGAAATGGAACAGGGACCCTCGCTGTGAGCATTCCTAGAAATGGAACAGGGACTTGAATCAGGTTGGTGACATTTGACCAGGTTGAAAGGTACTAACAGTTTCAAGTTTTGTCCCAATTCACCTTCATAACCTGGTGGAACCGGCCTCATCACTGCGCCATGAAGTGAAATAGAAAGGTGATCCACCAGGATAATCATTTGACAGTCATATCATACTGACAATGTAATCAGTGCTGTGTGTGTGTGTGTGTGTGTGTGTGTGTGTGTGTGTGTGTGTGTGTGTGTGTGTGTGTGTGTTTGTGTGTGTGTGTTTGCCTCACCTCGCCGCTTGCCTGCTCACCAAGGTCGTCGATGGGGATACCAGAATTAGGTAGGTTTAGTCTGACCTGTTCAAACTTCAGTGCTTTCAGTGCTTTGAGAGACTAGTCAAGGATCATATCACCTCCACCCTACCTGACACCATAGACCCACTCCAATGTGCTTACCGCCCCAATAGATCCACAGACGATAATATAATAATAATATATGCCATTTAGCAGACGCTTTTATCCAAAGCGACTTACAGTCATGTGTGCATACATTCTACGTATGGGTGGTCCCGGGAATCGAACCCACTACCCTGGCGTTACAAGCGCCATGCTCTACCAACTGAGCTACAGAAGGACCATGCAATCGCAACCACACTGCACACTGCCCTAACCCATCTGGACAAAAGAATACCTACGTGAGAATGCTGTTCATCGACTACAGCTCGGCATTTAACACCATAGTACCCTCCAAGCTCGTCATCAAGCTCGAGAGCCTGGGTCTCGACCGTGCCCTGTTCAACTGGGTACTGGACTTCCTGACGGGCCACCCCCAGGTGGTGAGGGTAGGTAACAACATCTCTACCCCGCTGATCCTCAAAACTGGGGCCCCACAAGGGTGCGTTCTGAGCCCTCTCCTGTACTCTACAAAATTATGTTCTGGTGTTCTGATGTTGAAGAAGTGTGAGCGCCTGAGAACACATATAAGTACTTGGCCTGCTGCGCACTGATGTGGGAAAGTACCCATTTGGGAATGTCTGATTTCTGATTGTCTTAAACATCATGTCCACCACGAACACGCTGAACTTCTCAGTCATTTTTATCTTCACCTCACAGTGTCAACAAAGTCTGTTGTTTTAACATCCAGTATGAATTATAAATAGTTCCTAAAGCCTCACAGTATTTGAAAAATATTTCCATCGCCCTCTCCCCCGATTATCACAAAGCCTTGGTGTGAAAGTGCAAAATATCATGATCTGATGATCCCATACAGTGCACTCCCTTGATTTTTTCCACTACATCACTGGGTGATACAGTCATTAACTGGAGGTTTAGTGACCACTACATCACTGGGTGAAACAGTCATTATCTGGAGGTTTAGTGACCACTTCATCACTGGGTGATACAGTCATTATCTGGAGGTTTAGTGACTCCACTACATCACTGGGTGATACAGTCATTAACAGGTTTAGTGACCACTACATCACTGGGTGATACAGTCATTATCTGGAGGTTTAGTGACCACTACATCACTGGGTGATAGAGTCATTATCTGGAGGTTTAGTGACCACTACATCACTGGGTGAAACAGTCATTCTCTGGAGGTTTAGTGGCTCCACTTCATCACTGGGTGATACAGTCATTATCTGGAGGTTTAGTGACCACTACATCACTGGGTGATACAGTCATTATCTGGAGGTTTAGTGACCACTACATCACTGGGTGATACAGTCATTATCTGGAGGTTAAGTGACTCCACTACATCACTGGGTGATACAGTCATTATCTGGAGGTTTAGTGACCACTACATCACTGGGTGATAGAGTCATTATCTGGAGGTTTAGTGACCACTACATCACTGGGTGAAACAGTCATTATCTGGAGGTTTAGTGGCTCGACTTCATCACTGGGTGATACAGTCATTATCTGGAGGTTTAGTGACCACTACATCACTGGGTGATACAGTCATTATCTTGGGTTGCTCCTCTTTGTATGTAAGGTCATAAGCAGTATGTAAGGTGAGAGCAGCATTTTCTTTAGACAAATGACCAACCCCGGTCTCAGGCTTGGATAACACTGGCTTGGATAACCCGGTCTCAGGCTTGGATAACACTGGCTTGGATAACCCAGTCCGGGCTTGGATAACCCAGTCTCAGTCTTGGATAACACTGGCTTGGATAACCCGGTCTCGGGCTTGGATAACCCAGTCCAGTCTTGGATAACACTGGCTTGGATAACCCAGTCTCAGTCTTGGATAACACTGGCTTGGATAACCCAGTCTCAGTCTTGGATAACACTGGCTTGGATAACCCAGTCCGGGCTTGGATAACACTGGCCCCTTCGGTCTCCACAGAGTTGGTTAATGCTGCTTTTAGTTGTTTTTTGATCAACTTCCAGCGCTCTCTGACATGAGATGTTCCTGGTCCCCCTTAGTCATTTCAAGGTAATGATCTGAGATTTCTATCTTGTTAAATTTGTCTGTTTTTCTTAGTATTGTGCTGAGATGGCAGCTTTGCTTCTCGTCCTTAGTTAACCGTGCAGTATTTTGTTATGTATTACTTCTTACATTGTTACCCCAGGGAATCTGAAGTTTTCTGGGTTGGCGCCCCCCCTTGGGTTGTACCGTGGCGGAGATCTTTGTGGGCTATACTCGGCCTTGTCTCAGGATGGTAAATTGGTGGTTGAAGATATCCCTCTAGTGGTGTGGGGTCTGTGCTTTGGCAAAGTGGGTGGGGTTATATCCTGCCTGTTTGGCCCTGTCCGGCGGTATTATCGGATGGGGCCACAGTGTGGCCTGTCTCTAATTCTCTCTTTCTCTTTCTTTCTTACTTTCTTTTTTCTCTCTCTCTCTCTTGGAGGACCTGAGCCCTAGGATCATGCCTCAGGACTACCTAGCATGATGACTCCTTGCTATCCCCAGTCCACCTGGCCATGCTGCTGCTCCAGTTTCAACTGTTCTGCCTGCGGCTATGGAACCCTGACCTGTTCACCGGACGTGCGACCTGTCCCAGACCTGCTGTTTTCAACTCTCTAGAGACAGCAGGAGTGGTAGAGATACTCTGAATGATCGAATATAAAAAGCCAACTGACATTTACTCTTGAGGTGCTGACTTGTGGCACCCTCGACAACCACAGTGATTATTATTATTTGACCCTGCTGGTCATTTATGAACATTTGAACATCTTGGCCATGTTCTGTTATAATCTCCACCCGGCACAGCCAGAAGAGGACTGGCCACCCCTCATAGCCTGGTTCCTCTCTAGGTTTCTTCCAAGGTTCTGGCCTTTCTAGGGAGTTTTTCCTAGCCACCGTGCTTCTACACCTGCAATGCTTGCTGTTTAGGGTTTTAGGCTGGGTTTCTGTACAGCACTTTGATATATCAGCTGATTTAAGAAGGGCTTTATAAATACATTTGATTTGATTTAAGTATTATTACATACAGCCGGGGAGAACTATTGGATATCAGAGATGTCAACTTACCAGCACAACCAGGACTATGACCAGGAATACAACCAGGACAACAACCATGACTACAACCAGGAATACAACCAGGACAACAACCATGACTACAACCAGGAATACAACCAGGACAACAACCATGACTACAACCATGACTACAACCATGACTACAACCAGGACTATGACCAGGAATACAACCAGGACAACAACCATGACTACAACCATGACTACAACCATGACTACAACCAGGACTATGACCAGGAATACAACCAGGACAACAACCATGACTACAACCAGGACTACAACCAGGACTACAACCAGGACTATGACAGGAATACAACCAGGACTACGACCAGGACTATGATCATGAATACAACCAGGAATAGAACCAGGAATACAACCATGACTACAACCAGGACTACAACCAGGAATAGAACCAGGAATACAACCATGACTACAACCAGGACTACAACCAGGACTACAACCAGGAATACAACCAGGAATACGACCAGGACTACAACCAGGACTATGACAGGAATACAACCAGGACTACAACCAGGACTATGACAGGAATACAACCAGGACTACAACCAGGACTACAACCAGGAATGCAACTAGGACTACAACCAGGACTACGACCAGGACTACAACCAGGACTACAACCAGGAATACAACCAGGACAACAACCAGGACTATGACAGGAATACAACCATGACTACAACCAGCACTATGACAGGAATACAAACAGGAATACAACCAGGACTACAACCAGGACTATGACAGGAATTACAACCAGGACTACAACCAGGAATACAACCAGGACTACAACCAGGACTACGACCATGACTACAACCAGGACTATGACCAGGACTACAACCAGGACTACGACCAGGACTATGACCAGGACTACAACCAGGACTACAACCAGGACTATGACAGGAATACAACCAGGACTACAACCAGCACTATGACAGGAATACAACCAGGACTACAACCAGGACTATGACAGGAATACAACCAGGAATACAACCAGCACTATGACAGGAATACAACCAGGACTACGACCAGGAATACAACCATGACTACAACCAGGAATACAACCAGGAATACAAACAGGACTACAACCAGGACTATGACAGGAATACAACCAGGAATACAACCAGGAATACAACCAGGACTATAACATGGAATACAACCAGGACTACAACCAGGACTACAACCAGGAATACAACCAGGACTACAACCAGGAATACGACCAGGAATACAACCAGGAATACAACCAGGAATTACAACCAGCACTACGACCAGGAATACAACCAGGACTACAACCAGGACTACGACCAGGACTATGACAGGAATACAACCAGGACTACAACCAGGACTATGACAGGAATACAACCAAGACTACATCCAGGACTATGACAGGACTACAACCAGCACTACAACCAGGACTACAACCAGGACTACAACCAGGAATACAACCAGGACTACAACCAGGACTACAACCAGGAATACAACCAGCACTATGACAGGAATACAACCAGGACTACAACCAGGACTATGACAGGAATACAAACAGGACTACAACCAGGACTACAACCAGGAATACAACCAGCACTTTGACAGGAATACAACCAGGACTATGACAGGAATACAACCAGGACTACAACCAGTACTACAACCAGCACTATGACAGGACTACAACCAGGACTACAACCAGGACTATGACAGGAATACAACCAGGAATACAACCAGGACTACAACCAGGACTACAACCAGGAATACAACCAGGACAACAACCATGACTACGACCAGGACTACAACCAGGAATACAACCAGGAATACAACTTTCCCAAAGCGGATCCTTTGTCTGCACCTCCCAGGACATTTGAACTGATTCCAGAGGCCGACACAAAACAACGGCATCGGAGGAGAGGGTGCAGGAGCGATCTTCTAGTGAGGCTTCGGATGTGCGCACACCACCCACCGCTACCGAGTATATTATTCGGTAATGTCCAGTCCCTAGTTAACAAAGTCGATGAAATTAAAGAGTTGCTTTCCAAAGAGATATCTTGGATTGTAACATACTCTGTTTTACGGTGACATGGCTAGCTGGGGACATGCTGCCGGATTCTTTACAGCCAACGGGATTTTCAGTGCATCGCGCCGACAGGAACAAACATCTCTCTGGTTAAGAAGAAGGGTGTATGTTTCATGATTAATAACTCATGGTGTAATCGTAACAACATACAGGAACTCAAGTCCTGTTGCTCACCTGAACTAGAATTCCTCACAATTCACCATTGAGCAAACTGGAAACCATATATCCTGAGGATGAATTTATTGTAGCTAGGGATTTTCACCCCAAAAAAATCTATCAGCATATTGATTGTAGTACACAAGCGAGTAACACACTCGACCACCGCTAATTAAACTTCTGCAATGCACACGAGGCCCTCCCTGCCCTCCGTTTAGCAGACTCCATCCTTTTGCTCCCCTCTGATAGGCAGACACTAAAACAGGAAGCTCCTGTGCGTAGGTCTATCCAATGCTGGTCTGATCAATCGGATTCCACGCTTCAAGACTGATTTGATCACGTGAACTGGGACATATTCCGGGTTAACAAGACTACACTGTATATGCGATCAATTTGATGTTATTTTAATGGACAAAAAAAAAAGCTTTTTTTTCAAAAACAAGGACATTTCCAAGTGACCCCAAACTTTTGAACGGTAGTGTATATACTTCACTATCTATTCTTTACTATCTATTGTCTCTTAGCCACTCATTCACTGCTCATCCAGATATTTTAGTTTAGTTTAGTTTATTTTTACAGGGACAGTGCACATTAATCAACGTTTCAGTAAAAGTGCCGGTTTTAGCCAGCCGGCTAATTTTCAACCGCAGTCCCTGGGCAGGTTATTAAAAACAATTACAATATAGACAATAGCACCATAGACATAGCAACACAGGACAAGCAAGACATAGCATATAGACAGAGCAACATAGAACAAAAAGCAGCAAGACAAAATTCATAAAAGCAACAAAGTGTTTCCACACCTCACAAGCTACAGACAACAGACAACATGGTAAGCGGCAACACACAGCTAGGGACCATGTTCACAAATCTGATTGACCTTTAGCCAGGTCTTCAAGCATTTTGTGAAAGTGTGATATGTGGTGCAGTTATGTGTGTCTGGTGGCAGTGTATTCCAGACATGGGAAGCTCTCACAGAGAATGCAGATTTACTAAAGGTGCTTTTCCTTAGGGGAACTATACAGTCACCTCTCATGGCAGACCTTGTGGATCTGCTGCCATATGTCTGGGTTTTTCTGTTTAACAAAAATATTGAGTGTAGGGGGAGCCAGGCCATTTAGGATCTTGAATACAAGACATGCGTCGGTGTATTGCACAAGATTTTCCCAACTCAAGAGCTCATGATTTCTAAGGATGTGACAATGATGATGGCTATTGGGCTTCCTATCAAGCACTTTGAGAGCCTGTTTGTAGACAGACTGAATAGGTTTTAATGTTGTACAGCAAGCTTGGGCCCAACTCGTCAAGCAGTATGTTAAGTGGGGGAGTATCATAGAATTGAAGTACAGTTTTGCTACCTCTGTAGTCAAACAATTTCGTATAAATCGGAAATTAGCTAGATTGAATTTAGTTATTTGAATTACCTTTTTCACATGCTTTTTAAAAGAGAGGTGGAATCAAGTATGATGCCAAGGTACTTAAAATCGGATACCACCTGGAGCTTCTCCCCTGACACATAGACATCTGGCTCAGTAGCATCTGTTGCCCTCTTTGTGAAGAACATGCAAACAGTTTTTTTTCACATTGAGATGCAAACACGAGTCACTGAGCCACTTTGTAACCTGGACCATTACAGTAGTGAGTTCTTGTGCAGCTTGTTGTTTGCTCTTTGCATGCACATATATCACTGTATCATCTGCATACATTTGAACTTCAGACCCAGTACAGACAGAAGGCAGATCATTAATGTACAGGCTGAACAGGAGAGGCCCCAGTATTGACCCTTGGGGCACGCCCACATCATAGCTACGAGTGGTCGACAGCTCATTGCTCACTCTGACACACTGAGTTCTGCCTTCAAGGTATGATTTCATCCATCTCAAGGCATCAGGGGAAAAGTTGAACTTGGACAATTTTGTGATGAGAATCTCATGGTTAACAGTATCAAAAGCCTTCCTTAGGTCCAGAAACACAGCCCCAACAGCACCCCCTTTGTCCATCTTAGACTTCACATTTTCCAGAAGAAAGCAGTTGGCCGTTTCTGTGGAGTGTTTCGCTCTGAAGCGAAACTGCATGGAGTGTAATGTGAAGGGGCTGTTGTTGAGGTGGGCAATCAGTTGTTCTGCTACACACTTTTCAACAACCTTTGACACCACAGGTAGTATACTAATGGGCCTGTAGTTACTCACGTCAGCAGGGTCGCCTGATTTAAAGATGGCCGTTATTATGGCCGACTTCCATACCCTTGGAAACACACCGAGACCAATAGATGTGTTGGTGACCTTAATAATGGGGCCAATGAGTGACTCTTTGTAGTTTTTAAGAAAGGTAGAGTCCATCCCAAACATATCTTTGGCTTTAGAGTTCTTTAGTGAGCTAATCACCTTGTTCACCTTTGACTCAGAAACCTCCCTTATGATGAAGACAGGTTGAGTGTCATTCACTAGCACTGAGGCCAAGAAACCAGTGGAGGGGTTCTGTGTCAGTACCCTGCCAGAGTCAATAAAGTAGGAATTGAAGGCTGTTGCTATTTCATCTGCATCCTGTGTTAGATTGTTATTCACCATGATTTCTAGTCTTTTTGCAGTGTTCCTATGGTCTTTCCCTGTTAACTTTTTTAGATTCTCCCATATCAATTTAGAATTTCCCTTTGCTTCACCAATTATGTTAATAAAAAAGTTTGCCTTGGCCTGTCTGATTTCTTTTATCACCTTATTTTACTTCTATATTCTCATCCCCTTCCTTTACTAGATTGTGTCTTTTAGGTTTTGTTTTGAAATTGATTTGACATTAGGTTGTTGTGGAATTGTTCGATATTACCTGTTCGATATTACTGCACTGTCGGATCTATAAACATTTTGCTACACTTGCAATAACATCTGCTGACCATGTGTATGTGACCAATAACATCTGCTGACCATGTGTATGTGACCAATAACATCTGCTGACCATGTGTATGTGACCAATAACATCTGCTGACCATGTGTATGTGACCAATAACATCTGCTGACCATGTGTATGTGACCAATAACATCTGCTGACCATGTGACCAATAACATCTGCTGACCATGTGACCAATAACATCTGCTGACCATGTGACCAATAACATCTGCTGACCATGTGACCAATAACATCTGCTGACCATGTGACCAATAACATCTGCTGACCATGTGTATGTGACCAATAACATCTGCTGACCATGTGACCAATAACATCTGCTGACCATGTGTGACCAATAACATCTGCTGACCATGTGTATGTGACCAATAACATCTGCTGACCATGTGACCAATAACATCTGCTGACCATGTGACCAATAACATCTGCTGACCATGTGACCAATAACATCTGCTGACCATGTGACCAATAACATCTGCTGACCATGTGACCAATAACATCTGCTGACCATGTGTATGTGACCAATAACATCTGCTGACCATGTGTATGTGACCAATAACATCTGCTGACCATGTGTATGTGACCAATAACATCTGCTGACCATGTGTATGTGACCAATAACATCTGCTGACCATGTGTATGTGACCAATAACATCTGCTGACCATGTGTATGTGACCAATAACATCTGCTGACCATGTGTATGTGACCAATAACATCTGCTGACCATGTGTATGTGACCAATAACATCTGCTGACCATGTGTATGGGACCAATAACATCTGCTGACCATGTGCTCATGGGACCAATAACATCTGCTGACCATTGTATGTGACCAATAACATTTAATTTGTATGTGTTTGTTGTATTCAAGGGAATCAGTGTAAAATAAACCCTAGTCTTGTATGATTTCAGTAACCATCTCTGAAATCTACTGATAGGATCAAGTGGAATCAGTGAAGTGAATGAGTGTTGGACTCTGGACATTTCCGCTGAAGGCCACTAGATGGCAGACTAACCACTGAGTGTGTTTAGAGTCTGGACATTTCCGCTGAAGGCCACTAGATGGCAGACTAACCACGGAGTCATAACATTATCTGAGTGGATTAGTTTGACAAGATTTGAATGTAATTCATTATACCAATGAATCATTATGATAAAAGGCAAAAACATGTCAGAGATGCACCATTTGATTTGGAATGTTTCATTTCCATGTTTTATTTCAACATGTACAGCAAAGACTGTTCCCTCTAATGTTGGCCTCCTCCCTTCCTTTATGTAGCATGGAGATGCTGGTCATCGTGTGCAGTAACAGACATTAAAGGACTGTAACAGTCAGTATTGGAGAGTAAATGACAGTCACTGACAACAACAGACGGTAACATTAACAGACAGTAACATTAACAGACGGTAACATCAACAGACACATTAACAGACAGTAACATTAACAGACAGTAACATTAACAGACAGTAACATTAACAGACAGTAACAGACAGTAACATTAACAGACAGTAACATTAACAGACGGTAACAGACAGTAACATTAACAGACGGTAACAGACAGTAACATTAACAGACAGTAACAGACAGTAACATTAACAGACAGTAACATTAACAGACAGTAACATTAACAGACGGTAACATTAACAGACAGTAACAGTGACTGCCTGTAACAGACAGTAACATTAACAGACAGTAACATTAACAGACAGTAACATTAACAGACTGTAACATTAACAGACAGTAACATTAACAGACAGTAACATTAACAGACAGTAACATTAACAGACAGTAACATTAACAGACAGTAACATTAACAGACGGTAACATTAACAGACAGTAACAGTGACTGCCTGTAACAGACGGTAACATTAACAGACAGTAACAGTGACTGCCTGTAACAGACAGTAACATTAACAGACTGTAACATTAACAGACAGTAACATTAACAGACAGTAACATTAACAGACAGTAACATTAACAGACAGTAACATTAACAGACAGTAACATTAACAGACGGTAACATTAACAGACAGTAACAGACAGTAACATTCAACAGACAGACAGTAACATTAACAGACAGTAACATCAACAGACAGTAACATCAACAGACAGTAACATTAACAGACAGTAACATTAACAGACAGTAACATTAACAGACAGTAACAGACAGTAACATTAACAGACAGTAACATTAACAGACAGTAACAGACAGTAACATTAACAGACAGTAACAGACAGTAACATTAACAGACAGTAACAGACAGTAACATTAACAGACAGTAACATTAACAGACAGTAACAGACAGTAACATTAACAGACAGTAACAGACAGTAACATTAACAGACAGTAACATTAACAGACAGTACCCTCCACTCCAGAGCTGAGCCCTGCTGTTGTTGCTGTCTCTCAGTCAGATGGCAACCTGATCTGAACTGGCCCCTAAACCCTTTAAAGTCCAATTCAACCTGATCTGAACTGGCCCCCCTAAACCCTTTAAAGTCCAATTCAACCTGATCTGAACTGGCCCCTAAACCCTTTAAAGTCCAATTCAACCTGATCTGAACTGGCCCCTAAACCCTTTAAAGTCCAATTCAACCTGATCTGAACTGGCCCCTTTAAACACTTTAAAGTCCAATTCAACCTGATCTGAACTGGCCCCTAAACCCTTTAAAGTCCAATTCAACCTGATCTGAACTGGCCCCTAAACCCTTTAAAGTCCAATTCAACCTGATCTGAACTGGCCCCTAAACCCTTTAAAGTCCAATTCAACCTGATCTGAACTGGCCCCTAAACCCTTTAAAGTCCAATTCAACCTGATCTGAACTGGCCCCTAAACCCTTTAAAGTCCAATTCAACCTGATCTGAACTGGCCCCTAAACCCTTTAAAGTCCAATTCAACCTGATCTGAACTGGCCCCTAAACCCTTTAAAGTCCAATTCAACCTGATCTGAACTGGCCCCTAAACCCTTTAAAGTCCAATTCAACCTGATCTGAACTGGCCCCTAAACACTTTATAGTCCAAGTCAATTAGCACAACAATCCCCAAGCTGCCGTGAAGAAAGGCTCTGGCAAGTTAGAAAAGAGTAGAAAGGAGCTCAATGATCCATGGTGTGGGATTGTCTGTCTGTCTGTCTGGACAGTTGGTGTGGGATTGTCTGTCTGTCTGTCTGTCTGGACAGTTGGTGTGGGATTGTCTGTCTGTCTGTCTGGACAGTTGGTGTGGGATTGTCTGTCTGTCTGGACAGTTGGTGTGGGATTGTCTGTCTGTCTGGACAGTTGGTGGGGTTGTCTGTCTGTCTGGACAGTTGGTGGGATTGTCTGTCTGAGTGGTCCTTCTGTAGCTCAGTTGGTAGAGCATGGCGCAGGGTAGTGGGTTCGATCCCCGGGACCACCCATACGTAGAATGTATGCACACATGACTGTAAGTCGCTTTGGATAAAAGCGTCTGCTAAATGGCATATATTATTATTATATTATAAGTAAGACCCCCCCCAGGGTTCAGAATTTTGGAATAGACTCCCATTCATCTCATGAGTTTAAATTCAAAATGAACTGGCCACACCCCAAAAGATGTAGAATTTGAGTTTGAGCCGGCAGGAAGTGGAATGTAATGCAGTCGAATAAATTCCACTCAGTCGTAGAACATGACTGTTTCATTGGTCACCCTTTCAGACACCCCAGAATATATCACGTTTCTCTGGAGACAATGTTCATCTACCCTTAACCTGAAATGCCTAAAACAGAAAATTATATTTTATCTGGGAACAATGCAGTTATATTAGAACCTACCTTATATACTGAACCAAAATATAAACGCAACAATTTCAAAGATTTTACTGAGTTACAGATCATAACAGGAAATCAGTCAATTGAAATAAATAAATAAATAAAGCCATCATCTATGGATTTCACATGACTGGGCAGGGGTGGCATTGGCCCACCCACTGGGGAGCCAGTTCGAACCAATCGGAATGAGTTTTTCAACACAAAAGGGCTTTTTTTACAGAAGGAAATATTCCTCAGTTTCATCAACTGTCCGGGTGGCTGGTCTCAGACGATCCCGCAGGTGAAGAAGTCGGATGTGGAGGTCCTGGGCTGGTGTGGTTACACATGGTCTGTGGATGTGGAGGTCCTGGGCTGGCGTGGTTCACGTGGTCTGTGGATGTGGAGGTCCTGGGCTGGCGTGGTTACACGTGGTCTGTGGATGTGGAGGTCCTGGGCTGGCGTGGTTACACGTGGTCTGTGGATGTGGAGGTCCTGGGCTGGCGTGGTTACACGTGGTCTGTGGATGTGGAGGTCCTGGGCTGGCGTGGTTACACGTGGTCTGTGGATGTGGAGGTCCTGGGCTGGCGTGGTTACACGTGGTCTGTGGATGTGGAGGTCCTGGGCTGGCGTGGTTACACGTGGTCTGTGGATGTGGAGGTCCTGGTCTAGCGTGGTTACACGTGGTCTGTGGATGTGGAGGTCCTGGGCTGGCGTGGTTACACGTGGTCTGTGGATGTGGAGGTCCTGGGCTGGCGTGGTTACACGTGGTCTGTGGATGTGGAGGTCCTGGGCTGGCGTGGTTGCACGTGGTCTGTGGATGTGGAGGTCCTGGGCTGGCGTGGTTACACGTGGTCTGTGGATGTGGAGGTCCTGGGCTGGCGTGGTTACACGTGGTCTGTGGATGTGGAGGTCCTGGGCTGGCGTGGTTACACGTGGTCTGCGGTTGTGAGGCCGGTTGGACGTACTGCTAAATTCTATTTAAAAAAATTGCCGGCAGCTTATGGTAGAGAAATTGATATTAAATGACCTGGCAACAGCTCTGGTGGACATTTCTGTGGTCAGCATGCCAATTGCACACTCCCTCAAAAAGAAAGACATCTGTGGCTTTGTGTTGTGTGACAAAACTGCACATTTCAGAGTGGCCTTTTATTGTCCCCAGCACAAGGTGCACCTCTGTACCGATCATGCTGTTTAATCATCTTCTTGATATGCCACACCTGTCAGGTGGATGGATTAGCTTGGCAGAGAATACATGTTCACTAACAGGGATGTAAAGAAAATTGTGCACAAAACTTGAGAGGAATAAGCTTTTTGTGAGTTAGAAAAAATTCTGGGTTATTTTATTTCAGCTCGTAAAACATGGGACCAACACTTTACATCAGGGGTGTCAAACTCACACATACGGCCTAGGGAGATGTCAAGTGGGCCGGACCATTAAAATTATACCATACTCTGCTATAAATAACCAAAATATCATGTCTTTCCTTTGTTTTGGTGTAAAGAAGCACAAGAACATTAGGAAAATATTGAAATTTAATGAACTATCCTTTTACAAAACATTTCATGAAACACCTCATATTTCCTTAGACAAATGTGCAATTTACTTTTATCATTCACAAATATGCATTGCAACTGATCCCACTGATTGTACAAAAGCAATTAGGTAGCTGGCTTTTACCGCTGCTTCACTGACTTCTCGGCTCTGGATGAAAGTTGACTGCTGTTTCCTCAGACCCGCCAGCAATTCGTTAATCTTATCTCTTCTCAGTTGTCCTTGCAAGCCGTCATATTTTTCGCTGTGATGAGTCTCGTAGTGGCGTCGAATATTATATTCCTTCAATACCGAAACTTGTTGCAAACACACCAAGCACAAAGGTTTTCCGTGCATCTCTGTAAATAAATAGGACGTGGTCCATTTTTCTTTGAAAATTCTACACTCCTTATCTACTTTTCTCCGTTTGGATAATGACATTTTGGCTAATGAGGGTGTAGCGGAGAGGTAGAGACCAAGGTATTAACAACGTCGTAACAAGCAGCAGATGGCGCATTGATACCGTCTGCTGTTTTCAGTCTGTCTCAGTGATGCGGCTTGTCTTCTACTCTGATGGAAAGAGTGCGCCCCTTAGCGGATAATCCATGAATTGCAGCGAATTAAAAATATTAATTCCATGTCTTTTATGCATTTTTTCCACTTTCAAATTATCCTGCGGGCCTGATCGAACCTCCTTGGGGGCCGGTTCCGGCCCGCGGGCCGTATGTTTGACACCCCTGCTTTACATGTTGCGTTTATATTTGTGTTCAGTAATATATTGTGTTTTGTATTCTAAAGCCACAATTCGTGATTGAGTTTACATTATATGCCAAAAAACATTTTTACCTTTGATTGTTGGAGAATATCAAATACTGTGTGTGTCTCATGACCTCCGAACGACTGAGCACCCTGACCTCAGAACGACTGATCACACTGACCTCAGAACGACTGATCACCCTGCCCTCTGAACTACTGATCACATTGACCTCTGAACTACTGATCACCCTGGCCAGACTTGACCTCAGAACTACCTACCAACCTGACCTCTGAACTACTGATCACCCTGCCCTCTGAACTACTGATCATCCTGACCACAGAACTACTTATCACCCTGACCTCTGAACTACTGATCACATTGACCTCTGAACTACTGATCACCCTGACCTCTGAACTACTGATCACCCTGACCTCTGAACTACTGATCACATTGACCTCTGAACTACTGATCACATTGACCTCTGAACTACTGATCACCCTGACCTCTGAACTACTGATCACCCTGACCTCTGAACTACTGATCACCCTGACCTCTGAACTACTGAACATCCCCATTACAACTTAAAAACTGAACTAAATAGTAGGCTTTTATTTAAATGTTTACAAACAATACCAAATGTAAACACCTACTTTAACACTTATGGGACAATTACTCTGTCACTTAGTATTTACAATATACAGAGTGCACAAAACATTAGGAACACCTGCTCTTTCCTAGACACAGACTGACCAGGTGAATCCAGGTGAAAGATATGATCCCTTATTGATGTCACCTGTTAAATCCACTTCCATCAGTGTAGATGAAGGGGAGGAGACATGTAGATGAAGGGGAGGAGACATGTAGATGAAGGGGAGGAGACAGGTTAAAGATGAAGGGGAGGAGACAGGTTAAAGATGAAGGGGAGGAGTCAGGTTAAAGATGAAGGGGAGGAGACAGGTTAAAGATGAAGGGGAGGAGACAGGTTAAAGATGTAGGGGAGGAGAAGGGTTAAAGATGAAGGGGAGGAGACAGGTTAAAGATGAAGGGGAGGAGACAGGTTAAAGATGTAGGGGAGGAGACAGGTTAAAGATGAAGGGGAGGAGACAGGTTAAAGATGAAGGGGAGGAGGCAGGTTAAAGATGAAGGGGAGGAGACAGGTTAAAGATGAAGGGGAGGAGACAGGTTAAAGATGAAGGGGAGGAGTCAGGTTAAAGATGAAGGGGAGGAGACAGGTTAAAGATGAAGGGGAGGAGACAGGTTAAAGATGAAGGGGAGGAGACGGGTTAAAGATGAAGGGGAGGAGACATGTAGATAAAGGGGAGGAGACATGTAGATGAAGGGGAGGAGACGGGTTAAAGAAGGGCAATTAAGACATGGATTGTGTGTGTGTGTGTGTCATTCAGAGGGTGAATAGGTAAGACTAAAGATTGAATTGCCTTTGAACGGAGTATGGTAGTAGGTGTCAAGTGCACCGAAATGTGTAAAGAACTGCAACGCTGCTGGGTTTTTCACATTCAACAGTTTCCTGTGTGTATCAAGAACGGTCCACCACCCAAAGGACATCCAGACAACTTGACACAACTGTGGGAAGCATTAGAGTCAACATGGTCCAGCATCCCTGTGACAACATGGGCCAGCATCTCTGTGACAACATGGTCCAGCATCCCTGTGACAACATGGGCCAGCATCTCTGTGACAACATGGGCCAGCATCTCTGTGACAACATGGGCCAGCATCCCTGTGACAACATGGGCCAGCATCCCTGTGACAACATGGTCCAGCATCTCTGTGACAACATGGGCCAGCATCCCTGTGACAACATGGGCCAGCATCCCTGTGACAACATGGTCCAGCATCTCTGTGACAACATGGGCCAGCATCTCTGTGACAACATGGTCCAGCATCCCTGTGACAACATGGGCCAGCATCTCTGTGACAACATGGGCCAGCATCCCTGTGACAACATGGGCCAGCATCCCTGTGACAACATGGGCCAGCATCCCTGTGACAACATGGGCCAGCATCCCTGTGACAACATGGGCCAGCATCTCTGTGACAACATGGGCCAGCATCCCTGTGACAACATGGGCCAGCATCCCTGTGACAACATGGGCCAGCATCCCTGTGACAACATGGTCCAGCATCCCTGTGACAACATGGGCCAGCATCTCTGTGACAACATGGGCCAGCATCTCTGTGACAACATGGGCCAGCATCCCTGTGACAACATGGGCCAGCATCCCTGTGACAACATGGTCCAGCATCCCTGTGACAACATGGGCCAGCATCCCTGTGACAACATGGTCCAGCATCCCTGTGACAACATGGGCCAGCATCCCTGTGACAACATGGGCCAGCATCCCTGTGACAACATGGGCCAGCATCCCTGTGACAACATGGGCCAGCATCCCTGTGAAAAACATGGTCCAGCATCCCTGTGACAACATGGTCCAGCATCCCTGTGACAACATGGTCCAGCATCCCTGTGACAACATGGGCCAGCATCCCTGTGACAACATGGGCCAGCATCCCTGTGACAACATGGGCCAGCATCCCTGTGACAACATGGGCCAGCATCCCTGTGACAACATGGGCCAGCATCTCTGATGAGCACATTTGATGTCTTGTAGAGACCCTGACAAATTGAGACTGTTCTGAGGGAAAAAAGTGGTGAAACTAATGTTTTGTGTATACAGTATTTGCATACAGGATTTGTTGTCCTAGATCATTAATTGGAAGAGAGTTTGTCCTGAAAATCTACTGTTTCAACAATATTTTATATGCATGTATACTTATTTATTTAATTGAACCTTTACTTAATTAGGCATGTATATAATGACATGTTTTACATGATATATAAATAAATATATAGTTATAGACTACACCTAATATACAATACAAGAGACAGTTGAATTTCCCTGAATTCAATTCTATTTCCTTTCATTCAAATTCAAATTTCAATTCTGTATCCTGTTTACTACACATCAATTCATATTCAAGAATTTCATTGGAATTTCAAGTATTCTTAACTCAAGTCTGAATTGAGCCCAACGCTGACAGACAGACAGGCAGGCAGACAGACAGGCAGACAGACAGACAGACAGACAGACAGGCAGACAGACAGGCAGGCAGACAGACAGACAGACAGACAGACAGACAGACAGACAGGCAGACAGACAGCAGACAGACAGGCAGACAGACAGACAGACAGACAGACAGACAGACAGACAGACAGACAGGCAGACAGACAGGCAGGCAGGCAGACAGACAGGCAGACAGACAGACAGACAGACAGACAGACAGACAGACAGACAGACAGGCAGACAGACAGACAGACAGACAGACAGACAGACAGACAGACAGACAGACAGACAGACAGACAGACAGACAGACAGACAGACAGACAGACAGACAGACAGACAGACAGACAGACAGGCAGACAGACAGGCAGGCAGACAGACAGGCAGACAGACAGACAGACAGGCAGGCAGACAGACAGACAGACAGACAGACAGGCAGACAGGCAGACAGACAGACAGACAGACAGACAGACAGACAGACAGACAGACAGACAGACAGACAGACAGACAGACAGACAGACAGACAGACAGACAGACAGACAGACAGACGGTGATGTTATCTATTGATCATGTCCACTCTGAGTCGTAGTGAACTGATGGGGTCTTGACAGAACACAGACAGGTATTCCACCACCCCGGAGTTCTGTCTCCTTTCGTCCTGCCGAGCTTGATGCTGCTCCTTGTCCCACCTCTCCTTCTCCCCGTCCATCTGGGCCAGAACACTCACCTGGACCGACCTCACCGTGGCGGCCAGCAGGAACAGTACCCCCTGTAGGATGTGACAGACTACTGCACACAGACTGAGCCCGGCTCCCAGCAGGTCCGGTACCGCTTCACATATCACACACACCCCCTCGAGGAGAAGAGGAGATGCCCGGCCAGCGGAGGCGGGGCCATGGTTTACCAGGTGACAGACGAAGCGGGCAAGGTGCAGTGCGGCGCGCCGCAGTGGGAGCACGGCCAGGTACAGGTGGCACGCTGCTTTGGTGAGGGCGTGGAGGAGGAGCCGCAGCTCCAGGACGGCGTTGCCTGGAGATAGGAGATAAAGGGTAACCCCCGGTTACTAACCAGGGCAGCTGCTTAGAGTCAGGAGGCATTAGGCTCCAAACACTGTTTAACATCCGATTAATTCATCTGCTTTGATTAAGGCTGACGTGTCTCACCTGATTCACTACCACTACTACTGTGTCATTGACTTGTTTATTGTGTTATTGGCTTGTTTATTGTTTATTCCAAGTGTAACTCTGTGTTGTTGTCTGTGTTACACTGCTTTGTTTTATCTTAGCCAGGTCTCAGTTGTAAATGAAAACTTGTTCCTAACTGGCCTACCTGGTTAAATAAAGGTGAAATATATAAATTGTTAAAATAAAAACAGACCGACAGACAGACTGCAGACAGACAAGCAGACTTGCAGACACAGACAGACTGCCAGACAGACAGACAACAGGGCATAGAGACAGACCGACAGACAGACTCCCAGACACACAGACAGACAGACATAGACAGACAGACAGACAGACAGCAGGGCATAGAAACAGACTGCCAGAAAGACAGACGGGCATAGACACGGACTGTCAGAGACACAGACAGACTGCCAGACACAGACAGACTGTCAGACAGACTGCCAGACAGACAGACTGCCAGACAGATAGGCGGGCATAGAAACAGACTGTCAGAGACAAAGACAGACTGCCAGACACAGACAGGCAGCAGGGCATAGAGAAAGACTATTCCCTACATAGTGCACTTTGTTTGACCAGACCCCTATAGTGCCAAAAGTTGGCAACTACAGTGGGGCAAAAAAGTATTTAGTCAGCCACCAATTGTGCAAGTTCTCCCACTTAAAAAGATGAGAGGCCTGTAATTTTCATCATAGGTACACTTCAACTATGACAGACAAAATGAGAAAAAAAATCCAAAAATCACATTGTAGGATTTTTTATTAATTAATCGCCTACAAACAAGCAAGATTTCTGGCTCTCACAGACCTGTAACTTCTTCTTTAAGAGGGTCCTCTGTCCTCCACTCGTTACCTGTATTAACGGCACCTGTTTGAACTTGTTATCAGTATAAAAGACACCTGTCCACAACCTCAAACAGTCACACTCCAAAATCCACTATGGCCAAGAACAAAGAGCTGTCATAGGACACCAGAAACTAAATTGTAGACCTTCACCAGGTTGGGAAGACTGAATCTGCAATAGGTAAGCAGCTTGGCTTGAAGAAATCAACTGTGGGAGCAATTATTAGGAAATGGAAGACATACAAGACCACTGATTTTCTGGATTTTTTTTCTAATTTTGTCTGTCATAGTTGAAGTGGACCTATGATGAAAATTACAGGCCTCTCTCATCTTTTTAAGTGGGAGGACATGCGCAATTGGTGGCTGACTAAATACTTTTTTGCCCCACTGTAGTTGCAAACTTTTGGCACTATAGGGGTCTGGTCAAACGAAGTGCACTATGTAGGGAATAGGGTGGTTATGGGTCCTGGTCTAAAGTAGTGCAGCTGTAATCTATAGATCCCTACACTGCCTCAACTGTAATCTATAGGTCACTACAATGCATCAGATGTAATCTATATTTCCCTACACTGCCTCAACTGTAATCTATAGGTCCCTACACTGCCCCAACTGTAATCTATAGGTCACTACAATGCATCAACTGTAATCTATAGGTCCCTACACTGCCCCAACTGTAATCTATAGGTCCCTACACTGCTCTAGCTGGGCTCACCACCTGTTATAACACTACTCTAGCTGGGTCCACCACCTGTTATAACACTACTCTAGCTGGGTTCACCACCTGTTATAACACTACTCTAGCTGGGCTCACCACCTGTTATAACACTACTCTAGCTGGGTTCACCACCTGTTATAACACTACTCTAGCTGGGCTCACCACCTGTTATAACACTACTCTAGCTGGGCCCACCACCTGTTATAACACTACTCTAGCTGGGTTAACCACCTGTTATAACACTACTCTAGCTGGGTTCACCACTACCCACTACTCTAGCTGGGCTAACCACCTGTTATAACACTACTCTAGCTGGATTAACCACCTGTTATAACACTACTCTAGCTGGGCTCACCACCTGTTATAACACTACTCTAGCTGGGTTCACCACCTGTTATAACACTAATCTAGCTGGGCTCACCACCTGTTATAACACTACTCTAGCTGGGTTCACCACTACCCACTACTCTAGCTGGGTTCACCACCTGTTATAACACTACTCTAGCTGGGTTAACCACCTGTTATAACACTACTCTAGCTGGGTTAACCACCTGTTATAACACTACTCTAGCTGGGCCCACCACCTGTTATAACACTACTCTAGCTGGGCTCACCACCTGTTATAACACTACTCTAGCTGGGCTCACCACCTGTTATAACACTACTCTAGCTGGGTCCACCACTACCCACTACTCTAGCTGGGTTAACCACCTGTTATAACACTACTCTAGCTGGGTTAACCACCTGTTATAACACTACTCTAGCTGGGTTCACCACCTGTTATAACACTACTCTAGCTGGGCTCACCACCTGTTATAACACTACTCTAGCTGGGCTCACCACCTGTTATAATACTACTCTAGCTGGGTTAACCACCTGTTATAACACTACTCTAGCTGGGCTCACCACCTGTTATAACACTACTCTAGCTGGGTTCACCACTACCCACTACTCTAGCTGGGTTCACCACCTGTTATAACACTACTCTAGCTGGGTTAACCACCTGTTATAACACTACTCTAGCTGGGTTAACCACCTGTTATAACACTACTCTAGCTGGGTTAACCACCTGTTATAACACTACTCTAGCTGGGCCCACCACCTGTTATAACACTACTCTAGCTGGGTTAACCACCTGTTATAACACTACTCTAGCTGGGTTAACCACCTGTTATAACACTACTCTAGCTGGGCTCACCACCTGTTATAACACTACTCTAGCTGGGCTCACCACTACCCACTACTCTAGCTGGGTTAACCACCTGTTATAACACTACTCTAGCTGGGTTCACCACCTGTTATAACACTACTCTAGCTGGGTCCACCACCTGTTATAACACTACTCTAGCTGGGTTAACCACCTGTTATAACACTACTCTAGCTGGGCTCACCACCTGTTATAACACTACTCTAGCTAGGTTCACCACCTGTTATAACACTACTCTAGCTGGGTTAACCACCTGTTATAACACTACTCTAGCTGGGCTCACCACCTGTTATAACACTACTCTAGCTGGGTTAACCACCTGTTATAACACTACTCTAGCTGGGTCCACCACTACCCACTACTCTAGCTGGGTTCACCACCTGTTATAACACTACTCTAGCTGGATTAACCACCTGTTATAACACTACTCTAGCTGGGCTAACCACCTGTTATAACACTACTCTAGCTGGGTTCACCACCTGTTATAACACTACTCTAGCTGGGCTCACCACCTGTTATAACACTACTCTA